>NW_023270387.1:13267037-13553487 GCF_011800145.1 Mirounga leonina | reverse complement strand
ATGGATGGATGGATGGATGGATGGATGGATGGATGGATGGATGGATGAAAGACTGGATGGGTGGGTGGAGAAATGAATAGATTGATAGGTAAATGGATCAATGATGGATGGATGGATGAGTGGGTGAGTCGATGGTTGGATACATACATGCAGCTAGATTCATTCTTTTTTAAAAAATTTTTATTGTTATGTTAATCACCATACATCATTAGTTTTTGATGTAGTGTTCCATGATGCATTGTTTGTGCATACCACCCAGTGCTCCATGCAGAATGTGCCCTCCTCAATACCCATCACCAGGCTAACCCATCCTCCCACCCCCCTCCCCTCTAGAACCTTCAGTTTGTTTTTCAGAGTCCATCATCTCTCATGGTTCATCTCCCCCTCCGATTTCCCCCCCTTCATTCTTCCCCTCCTGCTATCTTCTTTTTTTTTTTTTCTTAACATATATTGCATTATTTGTTTCAGAGGTACAGATCTGTGGTTCAACAGTCTTGAACAATTCACAGCACTCACCATAGCACATACCCTCCCCAATGTCTATCACCCAGCCACCCTATCCCTCCCACCGCCCCCCACTCCAGCAACCCTCAGTTTGTTTCCTGAGATTAAGAATTCCTCATATCAGTGAGGTCTTATGATACATGTCTTTCTCTGATTGACTTATTTTGCTCAGCATAACACCCTCCAGTTCCATCCACGTCGTTGCAAATGGCAAGATCTCATTCCTTTTGATGGCTGCATAATATTCCATTGTATATATATACCACATCTTCTTTATCCATTCATCTGTCGATGGACACCTTGGCTCTTTCCACAGTTTGGCTGTTGTGGACATTGCTGCGATAAACATCGGGGTGCATGTACCCCTTTGGATCCCTACATTTGTATCTTTGGGGTAAATACCCAGTGCAGCTAGATTCATTCTGACAGATCATTCTCATGATTCTCATTCTCATCAGAGGTCTAATGGATTATCTAGGTCCTTTGCTTCCCTCTCTCTCTCTCTCTCTCTCTTTGTCGATTCCAAACCTGAGATCCTGATCCTATTCAAGGCCCCTCTGGAGACAAAGCAGGGACCCCCAAATTCATCCATGGACTTTTTGGGGACAGGTGCCCAAGAGGAAGAAATAAAGCGTCTTGGTTGATAGTCATCTGGGGATGCCCACTGACCACCTCTACATCATCCTCCACTCTCTTTTCTTCCCAGCAGATAACTGAGGATAGACCCTCCACTGGTACCCATGCTGTTGTCTTGTTTAATTAGAGCCAATTCAGGAAACAGATGGAGCACTTTATATACCCTCTCCTCTGGGAAGGACCTCCCTATTAGATAAAAATCTGAGGAAAGGAAAACAGACCTGAGCCAAATCTTGCATCAGGAGCCGTCAGACCTTATCCTATGTTAGACTACTTTAGAGGTCCTTTCATTTCTTCCTCTTCTCCCCAAGAGACCAGCCCTGGTCCCAGTTTAGGGAGTTCTCCCACCTTGTTCCCCATGCCTCTTCCAGTTTTCATCCCTCTTCCAGTTTTCATCCCTCTCAGACTCCATTCTCACCCAGTCCCTCTCTCTACTGTTTTGCAGATGCAAAGAGTCTGGCAGAAATGTTGATAAGGTAGGTGCCACATCGCTGTTTCCTCCCCTGCAGAGGACAGGCTTCTAAGACCCCACTGTCCTGCAAAACCCTCCCCCCGCCCCAGCCGCTTGTGGCTGCTGAGTCAACCACCTCTGGCCCTTCTCCCCACAGTAAGAACAACCGAAGTTTTGACACCCCTGTGAAGGGGCCACCTCAGGGCCCGAGGCTACACATTGACATCCCCAGAGTCCAGCTGCTCATCGAGGACAAGGAGGGCATCAAGCAGCTGGGTGAGTGACAGGGGCCACAAGCTCTCTGTCCCCGTCTTCCCCAGGCCACAGCCCACCAAGGGCAGCCACCAGCCCTCACAGCAGTGCCCAGGGTTCTAGCGGCGGCCCCATCCCCACTCGGCAACCTTGGAACTCACTGAAGCTTCTCTCGAGGGCTGAGTTTCTGCCTGTCTCATGGAAAGAATTATTCCGTCCTTCCTGCATCTCAACATTGGATAAAGACAAAAAGAAATTTGGGAAGCCTAAAGAGAAGGACTCGTACTCATTGTCCTCCTTCCCCCAGGAGATGACAAAGCCACCATCCCCGTGACGGATGCTGAGTTCAGCCAAGCTGTCAACCCACAGAGTTTCTGCACTGGTGTCTCCTTGCACCACCCAGCCCTCATCCAGAGCACGGGACCCCTCATCGACATGTCTGACATCCGGCCAGGCACCAGTATGCCTTGTCCCCAGGGAGACAGACCTCCTCCCAAACAGGGTGACCTGGGCACAGCGTGGAGCACAGGTGGAAAAAGATTGGGCGGGGGGGGAGAGGCTCAGAGCAGCATGGAAGAACAGAAAGAGCAATGGAGTTAGTCTCCAGACCTTGCCTGAAGACTTCCTAGCTGTGACCTTGGGTATATTGCCAACTTTATCGCTCTGGGCGTCCGTGTCCTTACCTAGACATTTTGAGAGAGGGTTGGGAGTTCTTGCTCTCCAAGGGCCTCTGCCTCTAGCACTGTGACTCTGGACATAAGTGTAGAACGCATCAAGGGCTGTAGGGAGTGAATGCACAGGAGGCAGCAGGAGAGGGGCTGACATTCCTCCCCAAGCTGAAGGGAAAGATGGGGTGGGGGGGAGGACCAGGAGGCCCCCCACTGCCCCCACGCCTCACCACCGTTGCTCTTCCCCTGGGGGGCCAGCTGTGCGGTCAGGAAAGGCAGGATGCTCAGCACCCCCCGGGTGCTTCTGTGGCTGCCTCTGCCCCCTCCCTTGCTCCCCACTGCCTTTCGGGTACATGCCAGGAGCCCGAGGCTGAGTGCCCTCCATGGGGGTGCCAGCTCTGGCTTTCTCTGTGCAGACCCAGTGTCCAGGAAGAGTGTGAAGGCAGCCCACAGCACCCGGAACCGGTACTCGAGCCAGTGGACTCTGACCAAGTGCCAGGCCTCCACCCCTGCCCGCACCCTCGCCTCTGACTGGCGCACTGTGGGGTCCCAGCACGGGGTCACTGTCACGGAGAGTGACAGCTACAGTGCCAGCCTGTCCCAGGACACAGGTGAGCCCGGGGCCGGGCCTGCATCCTGCTCTCTCTCCTGCAGCTCCCCCTCCCCTGTCCCAACCTCCACCCACCAGCTCATGGGGTCCAAGGCACCAGTCACCTCGCTGAGCTCTGCTTAGTCAAGGATTTCCTTCTGCTCTCCCGAAAGATGTCAGAATACATGTGATGTTCGTTGGAGAAAGAGCCCAGGGTTCCAGGGGGTGGGTCTTGTTTTCAAGAGTGGAAGATGTTCTGCGCTTTGTTTGCCAAAGACCCTGCTTCTGCCCCCAAAGCCGCCTTCCCAGGGTGGGAGTGGGGTCTTCCGAGAGGACTGCCAGGCTCAAGGGCAGGGGAATGGCTCAGTCTGGTCTCATTTGTAAACGAGGCCCCCTCCTCCCCACAACCCCCTCATTTCTTCTTCACTCCGCGCCTTCTGTCTCTCCAGACAAAGGACGGAACAGCATGGTGTCCACTGAGAGCGCCTCGTCCACCTATGAGGAGCTGGCCCGGGCCTATGAGCACGCCAAGCTGGAGGAGCAGCTGCAGCATGCCAAGTTCGAGATCACCGAGTGCTTCATCTCGGACAGCTCCTCCGACCAGATGACCACAGGCACCAACGAGAACGCCGACAGCATGACGTCCATGAGCACACCCTCGGAGCCCGGCATCTGTCGCTTCACCGCCTCCCCGCCCAAGCCCCAGGATGCCGACCGAGGCAAGAACGTGGCAGTGCCCATCCCGCACCGGGCCAACAAGAGTGAGTGCCCGGCCCGCCTCCCCCCTGCCTCCCCCTGCCTCCCCTGGCATCCCCAGCCTGGCAGGGCTCCTTGACAGTGTGGGCAATGCAGAGCAAGTACCCGGGAGAGTCCGGATCGGGATCCATATTCCTGGCTCAGCCTCTTAATACCTCCGTGGCCTTGGGAAGTCAGTTAGCCTCTCTGATCATCATTTTCTCCAGTGGTAAAATGCAAATGACCGCATGTCCTCCGCACTGTCGTAGCTGGCACCAGAAATGCTACAGGGGCCTGGCGCGCAGCAGGCCCTCGGTACGTAGCGATCATTCCCTTCACTCTGAGGCTGCGCCAGTATGGAGGGACAGCCTTTCGGGGCTCTGCCGCCCAGTGGCCACTGGTCTCAATGCCATTCAACATTGATCCACGGGGGCCAAACCTCACCGTGGGCAGTGACCTCGCCTGACTGGGGGCTGTCTGACGCCAGGGGCCTGGCCAGAGCATATGCCCTTCAGGGTTGGTGGGACAGCTGTAGGAACACTGAGGGCGTGGGGATGGGGGTCCATCAGCAGACACTGGGACCACACCGTACCATGTCAGACCATGCGGGGTCTGGTCTCGCGTAGTGGCCATGCTAATCAGGGGGCGCTCGGGGTCATCTAGAGAAGAGCCGAGGGTAACTAAGGACAAGGACTTTGGAGATCAGCCACCCTGAATGACGCCCCCGCCCCTTCTGCCTGGGTGGACTGGGGCAAATTACTTAATCTCTCTGAAGCTCAGTTTTCTCACTTGCCAACCGTGGGCCGGTAGTAAGCTATCCAGGGGTCTGTGGGGACTGAATGAGATCATGTAGAGAAAGTTCCTGGCACGGTCAACAGCTTAGAGGCACATTTACAGGTGGGGATGCTCACAGAGCAGAGGGATCAGGACATGGATGTCCCGGGAGCCTGTCATATGGAGGCGGTTTAAGAAATCAGGAGCGCTCCGCCTGGAAAGCAAGAGAGGGATGGGGAAAGGTAGCTGACTCCAGACATCTGGCAGGCTGCTGTGGGGGTGGCGGGGGCCCATGCTGTGCGGGTCCTCAGAAGGCAGAATGGGGCTCCATGTGGGGAGTGACGAGCATTCCCTCCTCGGGGTAAGGAAAACTGTTCTGACAGCCCTCGCTCCCAGGAAGTCGGGCTGCGAAATGGAGCTGTCCACCGGCTGAAGCTGAGCAGCCGGTAGGGGCCATTCAGCGAGAAGCCATCGGTTTAGTGAGCAGCTACTGTCCGTGCCAACCACCGTGTTGACGCACTTTGCTCACTTTATCTCACTCACCGCTCCCAGTAATCCCGTCGGGAAGTGTGATGGGCTGCCTCTCCCAGATAAGGAAACAGGCTCGGAGAGGTCAAGTAACTGATCCCTTCTGGATGCTTCGTTGCCGAGCCTGTGGAGGGGCTCCTAGGTCAGATCAGGGACAAGACCGGGGAGGAGGGGGTGGGTGAGCAAGCGGGTGCCCAGAGGCCTCTGCCGCCAGCATTTTCTGCTTCTGATTCCAGGTGACTACTGTAACCTGCCCCTGTACGCCAAGTCGGAGGCCTTCTTCCGAAAGGCAGATGGCCGTGAGCCCTGTCCGGTGGTCCCACCCCGAGAGGCTTCCGTCCGGAACCTGGCTCGAACCTACCACACCCAGGCTCGCCACCTGACCTTGGACCCTGCCAGCAAGCCCCTGGGCCTCCCGCACCCGGGGGGCCCTGCTGCCGCCGCCACAGCCACTTTACCTCAGAGGACTCTGGCCATGCCAGCACCCCCAGCCGGCACAGCCCCGCCAGCTCCCGGCCCCACCCCTGCCGAGCCCCCAGCTGCCCCCAGCGCTGCCCCTCCGGCCCCCAGCACCGAGCCTCCGCGGGCCGGGGGCCCACACACCAAAATGGGGGGCTCCAGGGACTCACTTCTCGAGATGAGCACATCGGGGGTAGGGAGGTCTCAGAAGCAGGGGGCAGGGGCCTACTCCAAATCCTATACCCTGGTGTAGGGGCACAGCGAGAAAAGCAGCCCTACGCTCGGACCTGTCTGCACCTCCGGCCCTCACACACCAACTTGGCTGTTTTCCTGCATTATTTATATTAACTGACAGAAACCAACCAACAACGAAAAGAAAAGCCCCCGAGTTGTGAACGCTTGTACATAGAACTCTTTTGTACAAATGAAACTATTTTCTTCTCCATGAAGCCAGGGCACAAAGAATTTGACAGTACAAATCAACCCCCACCCCCTGACCGCACAAAATACGCGTGGAGAGCTATATATACATATATAGGGAGATAGGAGCGCATCGACAAGCTATATATCTATATATTTCTCTCACCTTATTTTGAGACAGAGGCACAAAGACTCAGCAAGTTTTCCCTCCGACTCACTCACCCTCCCTTCAATCTAGGTGGTTTTGACAAAGACCAAAATCCCAACTCAGAGACACTGCATGCGATTTCACTGTTCCAAGAAAACCAGGAGTTGCTTCAATTTGCAGATGCTTATGTGTTAATACCTTTTTCTATGAAAAAAAACCCAGCGCCGTGTGCAATAAAGGTTATGTTTCTACGCGGTAGCTTTTTTCCCATCTGGCGAGGGCCAGTGGGGAGGGAGGGAGGAAGGAAAGGCCCCTATACCGGCCCGTGCATCTCTTGTGGAGAGACTTTGAGAAGTTCAGGCTTTGGCTCAGCAGGTTAAACTTGTTTAAAGGCTTCCAATTAGCCAACGTGCATCCTTGAGCACCTGTTCTCAGATCGGTGCCGGGGCCTAAAGGGGGCCAGCTGTGTGAATCTGAGCAAGCTCCTGAACCCCTCTGGGCCAGTTTCGTGATCTATAAAATAGAAGCAACCTTGTGGAGAGCTCTGGGGAGCGTGGTCCGGGGGCGAGGGAGGGCAGGTGTCTGCCGGCTTCTCTCCTCCAGGAGGACGCAGTGTACCAGGGAAGTAAATGTAGGCAAACCACACGTGCGCCCTTAAGTTATGGGAGGGGGAGGAAGAGATTCTATATACCCTGGGGGTCGGGCCTGAAGTTCTAGGCTGTTAGCGTGAGACGAGGCCAAAGAGCAGGAGTGAGGTCGTCAGAGGTTGGAGACGTGGAAGGGGCTCATGAGGAGGGAAATGGAGCTCCACCAAAGAGAATCGGGCCAGCAGGCCCACCAGGTACCTTGCCCGCTCTTGGAAGAGATGGCAATCAGGCTGCCAGGTGCAAGGAAACGTGCACACAGGCAGGTGTGCGGAGGGGCCGTATCTGATGAAAGGCACGAGAGGGTGTGTGGGCCGGGCCTCCAAGGACGTGAAGGTTAGAGTAGACAGAGGCAAGGGAAAGACCCCAGGTCACGGTCTCCCTCCTCCCTCCACCACGGCCGGAACCCCCGGCTGAAAAGAACGTGCGCCTAAGAAGTACAAAGGGGGTTCAGTGCCCCAAGTCAAGGCTGGGTTGTGGATCGGGCATCTGGAAGGAAGGTGAGTCTGGGACCTGCTGTCCTTCCGGAGCTGAGAGGAGGTACTGGGAAGGGGGCCGGAGGGCTGGAGAGGGAGGGAGGGGTTTGTGCAGGATGCTGGTGGGCTGTCCCTATCCCTCTGGGCCGCAGCGAGACCCTGCCTGGGATGCACGACCTTTAATAGAAGCACTTTCCAAAAAGCGACTCACTCCTCACACACTCTGGAGCACCCAGGGCGTGCGGGATACAGAGGAGCCCTGCCCCTGTTTCCAGTGCACGGTAAGGCGGTGGGCGCTGTGAGAGGGCAGAGGGCAGAGGCCTTGTGCTCCTTGGTGACTGCTAGGCCCAAGGGGAAACTCCATCTCAGCCCCTGAGCCAAAGACCCAGCTGGGAGAACCGGCTAACAGCGGTAATGAGGATAGTGAGAAGGGCCTGCATTCCAGACGCCTGGTCACAGCCCAGCCACATTCCATCTGTGGGAGGACAGGACTCCTCCCAGGGCTGCGCGCGCCATCTGCAGGTCACCTCCCAAACTGCAAGCACAGTGATCCAGCCCCGGCGTTCTTCCTAGAACTTGGTTGAGAGCCCCACTCCCGTGCCCGCACACACACCTGCACTGGACACTGGGGAAACACGAATCAGACCCAACTCGGACCAGCATGAGGGAGTGAACAGATCCCCAGAGGCTAGAGTAGAATGGAGCCACCTGCCTGAGGTTGCAAAGGGGACCCCTATCAAGACAATACATTACAGAGCCCGACCCTACGTGATGTGCCAGGTATTGAGCCAAACACTTTCCTCGAATTGGCCCGTGTAACCTCACTGCAGCTTTGGGAGGTAGGTGTCACAGGTTCCATCCGCCCAGGGGGAAACTAGGAGCTCCAGGGAGTTAAGTAACTCACCCAAGGTTAGAGGAGCAGGAAGAGGTGAACTCCGATCCAAGCCCAAGGCTGTCTGATTCCTTAACCCCAGAGCCACATTGCCCCGTGTTCTGCTCGGAGGCTGAGTTTCAGTTCCATCCCTAGGACAGATGAGCTGTCTGCCAGGACCAGGGGGAGCAGCTGGACTTACTGTCCAAAGGCAGCCCATGCGGAACTATGAGTGACTGACAGGGAGGTGAGCCAATATGCTGGGCTGGATGGACTGGGGAGCCTGAGAACTTCATTCTGCTGAGCGACAGTGAGAGGGAGGAATGGACGGACGGACAGACGGACGGACTCCGCTCTGGGGGCTGCGGTGGACCAGGCAGGATGAGATGGATTTGGAGAAGCAACAGAGAATGAAAGGTGAACGAGCCAGTTTAACTTGCAGTCCACTAAGCTGGACCCCTAACTATAAAACTCCACAGACTTGTGGAGAATCCACACAGTTTTGTGTGCTGATCTCTGACTTCTGTGTGCCCTTTAGCTAAACTGCAAGCCCACCTGTCTAAACCAAACCGGAAAGCTAGTTCCCAAGTCAGCCAAACCCCCACCCGCTCGCTCCGCATTTAGTCACTGCTAAACTCTGCACCTGGAGCAATCATCCTACACACTTGCCTGCCCCTTTCCAGACCTCTCCTTTGTCCACCCCAGATGAGGCCACTGATCCTCAAACCACGGTCCACAGCATCAGCATCCCCAGGAACTTGTCAGAAATGCATATTCTTAGGCCTCACCCCAGACCCACTGGATCAGAATCTGCAGTTTAGCAGAATCTCCAGAGGATGCGCATGCACACTAGAGTTCTAGAAGGCCTTCAGAGAGACCACTCCCCTGCCCTCTCCTTCTGCCAACAACCAGAGCTAGATTAGTGGGTCTCAAACTTAGTCATGCATCAGATTCACCTGAAGAGCTTGCTCAGGTCCGACTGAATCACCGTTTGTGGGCCTGCACTCCGAGCATTTGTATTTTTTTATTGCAGTAAAAGATACACAATAAAATTTCCCTTTTATCCATTTTTAAGCTGACAGTTCCGTGGCACTGAGTACATTCACCACAACCATGACCCAGTTCCAGAACGTTGTCACTTTCTGGAACAAAAACTATATTCATTAAGCACTCACTGCCATGTCCCCTTCCCCCCAGCCCCTGGCCACACCATGCTACTCTGTGTCTGTGAAGTGGACTACCCCAGGGATTTCCTATCAGTGGAATCATACGATACTTGTCCTTTCTATGGGCTTATTTCACTTGGTATGTTTGCAAGTATAATCCATGTTGTAGCATGTCTGAGAGTTTCACTCCTTTTTAAGCCTGAATAATATTCCATTATATGTATAGACCACATTTTTAATCCCATTATTGGACACTTAGGTTGTTTCTTTTGGCCATTATGAATACTACTGCATAAACATCAGTATATAAGTTCCTGTTCAAATCCCTGCTTTCCATTCTTTGGGTATATAACTAGGAGTGGAATTTCTGGATAAAATGATAATTTTATGGGGTGCCTGGGTGGCTCAGTCATCTGCCTTCAGCTCAGGTCATGATCTCAGGGTCCTGGGATTGAGCCTCGAGTCAGGCTCCCTGCTCAGTGGGGAGCCTGCTTCTCCCTCTCCCTCTGCTTATTCTCTCTCATAAATAAAATTTAAAAATTTTTTATGTTTAATGTTTTTATGAAGAAAATATATTTTTATTGAGGTATAATTGACCTATAACATTATACTGGTTTCAGGTGTACAACATAATGATCCAATATTTGTATACATTGCAAAATGATCACAATAAGTCTAGTTAACATCTGTCACCATGCATAGTTACAAATTTTTCTTACTGTAATGAGAACTTCCAAGATTTACTCTCTGAGCAACTTTCAAGTATGCAACACAGTAGTATGAACGATAGTCACCATGCACATGACATCCCCGTAACTTAACTATTTTATAACTGGAAGTGTTTTTCCTTTTGATCCCCTTCACCCATGTCACCTACCCCAAACCCCACCTCTGGCAACCACCAATCTGTTCTCTGTACCTATGAGTTCGGTTTTTTGTTTTAGATTCCACATAGAAGTAAAGTCCTACAGTATTTGTCTTTGACTTATTTTGCTTAGCACACAGGTCTATCTTAGCCGTCAAGGTCTATCCAGGTTGTCGCAAATGGCAAGATTTCATTCTATTGCAGGGCTAGATAGTATTGCATTGTATTCCAATAGAATTCCACTGGGCATTGTACCGCATCTTCTTTATCCATTCATCCATCAATGGACACTTGTTTCCATTATCTTGGCTCTTATAAATGCTGCAGTGAACATAGAGGTGCCTAAGTCTTTCCAAATTAATATATTCATTTTCTTTGAATCAATACCCAGAAGTGGAATTTCTGGATCATGCAGTAGTGGAGGGCATAAGATAGTGGTCTAGTTTCCTTGTTTTGCGTGTGGCTGTCCAGTTTTCCCAACACCATTTATTGAAGAGACTACTGTGTCCCCATTTTATATGTGTGCCTCCTTTGTTGTAAATTAATTGACCATATAGGTGTGGGTTTATTTCTAGGTTCTCTATTCTGTTCCATTGATCTATGTATGTTTTTTTGCCAATTCCATACTGTTTGGATTACTATAGCTTTGTGATATAGTTTGGAATCAGGGACCATGACGCCTCCAGCTTTGTTCTTCTTTCTCGAGGTTGCTTTGACTGTTCCAGATCATTTGTAATTCAATTCCAATGTCAGGATTGTTCTATTTCTGTGAAAATGCCATTGGAATTTTGAATAGGGTTGCATTGAGTCTTTAGATTGCTTTGGGTAAAGGGGACATTTTAACAATATTAATTCTTCCATGAACAATGGTACGTCTTTCCATTTATTTGTGTCCTCTTCAATTTCTTTCATCAGTGTTACAATTTTCAGTGTACAAGTCTTTCACCTCCTTGATTAAATTTATTCCTGGATATTTTATTCTCTCTGATGCAGTTGTAAATGGGATTGCTTTCTTAATTTCTCTTCCTAATATTAATGTATAGAAACACAAAAGATTTCTGTATGTCAATTTTATCAAATTCTTTGGTGAGTTCTAACAGTTTTTTGGTGGAGTCTTTAAGGTTTTCTGTATATAATACATCTGCCAAAGTGACAGGTTTTTCTTTAACAATTGGATGTCTTTTATTACTTTTGTTTTGGTTTTTGCTCCTATATAATATATAGTGTTATATTAGTTTCAAGTGTATAATATAGTCATTCAACAATTCTACATGACTTAATGCTCATCACCATAAGTGCACTCTTAATCCCCTTCACCTAGTTCACCCATCCCTCCACCCACCTTCCCTCTGGCAGCCACCAGTTTTTTCTCTAGAGTTAAGAGTCTGTTTTTTATTTGTCTCTTTTTTTTCTTTGTTCATTTGTTTTGTTTCTTACATTCCACAGGTGAGTGAAATCATATGGCATTTGTCTTTCTCTGACTTATTTCACTTAGGATTATACTCTAGATCCATCCACATCCTTGCAAATGGCAAGATTTCATTCTTTTTTATGGCTGAGTAATATTCCATTCTACATATATATTACATCCTCTTTATCCATTCATCTATCAAACACTTGGGCTGCTTCCACAGTTTGGCTATTGTAAATAATGCTACAATACACATAATGGATGTGTATCCATATCTCTTATCTCTTTTTGAATTAGTGTTTTCATATTCTTTGGGTAAATACCTACTAGTAGAATTACTAGATCATAAGGTAATTCTATTTTTAATTTTCTGAGGAACCTTCATACTGTTTTTCACAGGAACTATGCCAGTTTACATTCCCACCAACAGTGCATGGCGGTTCCTTTTCTCCACATCCTCACCAATACTTGTTTCTTTTGTTTTTAATTTTAGCCATTCTGACAGGTGTGACGTGATATCTCCTAGTGATTTTGATTTGCATTTCCCTGGTGATGACGGATGTTGAGCATCTTTTCATGTGTTTTTCTCTTTGGAGAAATACTGTTCATGTCTTCTGCCCATTTTTAATTGGACTATTTGGTTTTTTGGGGTGTTGACTTGTATAAGTTCTTTGTATATTTTGGATACCAAACCTTTATCAGATATATCATTTGCAAATATCTTTTCCCATTCAGTATGTTGTCTTTTAGTTTTGATCGTTTCCATTGCTAGTGTCCTATTTTGTTGTAGCCCCAATAGTTAATTTTTGCTTTTGTTTCCCTTGCCTCAGAAGACCTATTTCCAAAAATGTTGCTATAGCCAATGTCAAAGAAATTACTGCCTGTGCTCTCTTCTAGGATTTTTGTGGTTTCAGGTCTCACATTTAGGTCTTTAATCCATCTTGAGTTTATTTTGTGTGTGGTGTGAGAAAGTGACCCAGTTTCATTCTTTGCATGTGGCTGTCCAGTTTTCCCAACACAAATTGTTGAAGAGACTATCTTTTCTATACTGAATATTCTTGTCTCTTTTGTCGAAGATTGACCATTTATTTATTTTTTTTTAAAGATTTTATTTATTTATTTGAGAGAGAGAGAACGAGAGACAGAGAGCAGGAGAGGGAGGAGGGTCAGAGGGAGAAGCAGACTCCCCACCGAGCAGGGAGCTCGATGCGGGACTCGATCCCGGGACTCCAGGATCATGACCTGAGCCGAAGGCAGACGCTTAACCATCTGAGCCACCCAGGCGCCCGAAGACTGACCATTTAATTGTGGGTTTATTTCTGGGCTCTATTCTGTTCTATTGATCTATGTATGTATTTTTTTTTAAGATTATTTATTTATTTATTAGAGAGTGAGCAGGAGAGAAACAGCATGAGAGGGGAGAGGGTCAGAGGGAGAAGCAGGCTCCCCGTTGAGCTGGGAGCCCGATGTGGGACTCGATCCCAGGACCCTGGGATCATGACCTGAGCTGAAGGCAGTCGCTTAACCAACTGAGCCACCCAGGCGCCCCTATGTATGTATTTTTGTGCCAGTACCATACAGTCTTGATTACTAGAGTTTTGTAGTGTATCTTGACATCTGAGATTGTGACCCCTCCAGTTTTGCTCTTTCAAGATTGCTTGCTATTCAGGGTCTTTTGTGGTTTCATACAATGCCTTTTAATTCTTGCCTAATTGCTCTGATTAGGACTTCCACTACCATGCTGAGTAAAAGTCGCAAGAGTGAGTGAGCATCCTGTCTTGTTCCTGATATTAGAGAAAAAGCTTCCAGGTTTTCACCTTTGAGGACGATGTTAACTATGGGCTTGGCATACATGACCTTTATTATGTTGAGGTATGTCCCTTCTATACCTACTTTGTTGGATGCTTTTTTCATAAATGGATGTTGAATTTTTTCAGATGCTTCTTTACCTGTTGAAATGATCCTATGATTTTTAACTATTTGTTAATGTGGTATATCACATTGACTTTGTGAATGTTGAACCATCCTTGCATCCTTGGAATAAATCCCATTTATTGATTGATTGATCAAATCAACATTGATTTGATCAAATCAAATTACTGATTGATCATTCTTTTAACATATTGAATTTGGTTTGTTAATATTTTGTTGAAGATTTTAGCATCTATTTTCATCAGTGATATTGGCCTGTAGTTTTGGGGGTTTTTTTGTTTTTTTGTGTGTGTGTGTGCAGTGTCCTTGTTTGGTTTTGGAATCAGGATAATGCTAGCCTTACAAAATGATTTTGGAAGTATTCCCTACTCTTCTATTTTTTGGAAGAGTTTGAGAAGGATTGGTGTTAATTCTTCAAATGTTTGGTAGAATTAACCAGTGAAACCATCTGGTCCTGGACCACTGTGTCTGGGGAGGTTTTTGATTACTGATTCAATCTCCTTACTAGAAACTGGTCTGTTCAGATTTTCTGTTTCTTCATGATTTAGTCTGGGAAGGTTGTATGTTTCTAGGACTTTATCCATTTCTTACCAATTGTCCAATTTGTTGGTATAATTGTTCATAGCAGTCTCTTACAATCCTTTGTATTTCTTTAGTATCAGTTTAATACCTCCTTCATTTCTGATTTTATTTTTTGAGCCCTCTTTTTTTTTTCTTGGTGAATCTAAAGTATGTCAATTTTAGGGATGCCAGGGTGGCTCAGTCAGTTGAGCAACTGACTCTTGGTTTTGGCTCAGGTCATGATCTCAGGGTCGTGGGATCAAGCCCCATGCCATGGCTCTGTGCTCAGTGCAAAGTCTGCTTGGGATTCTCTCCCTCACCCTCTCCCCACTTGCGTTCTCTCTCTGTCTCAAATAAATGCATAAGTAAATTAAATCTTTAAAAAAATTTTATCAATTTTATCAATTTTATCTTCTCAAAGAACCAGTTCTTAGTTTCACTGATCTTTTCTATTGTCTTTATTACATTTATTTTTCACTCTGATATTTGTTATTTCCTTCCTTCTACTAACTGGGCTTCATTTGTTCTTCTTTCTCTAGTTCCCTGAGGAATAAAGTTAGGCTGTTTGAGGTTTTTCTTGTTTCTTGAGGTAGATATTTGTCACTATGAACTTCCCTCTAAGAACTGCTTTTGCTGCATTCCATAAATTTTAGTATGTTGTATTTCCATTTTCACTTGTCTCAATTTTTTTAATTTATTGACCGAACTGGCTGTTTAATAACCATTTGTTTAATCTCCACATATTTGTGAATTTTCTTCACATAACTGATTTCTAGTTTCATATTATTATGATTGGAAAAAATGCTTGGTATGACTTCAGTCTTCTTAAACTTATTAAGACTCGTTTGTGGCCTAACATGTGATCTATCCTGGAGAATATTCCAGAATATACTTAAGAAGATTGTTTATTCTGCTGCTTTGGGATGGAATGTTCTGTAGATATCTGTTAAGTTCTTCTGGTCTAATGTTGTTGAAGGTGGGTGTTTCCTTTTCGATTTTCTATCTGGATGGTCTGTCCATTGATGTAAATGAGGTATTAAAGTCCCCCACTATTATTGTATTGCCGTCTTTCTTTCAGGTCTATTTGTATTTGCTTTCTTTGCTGCTTTACCTATTGAAATGATCCTATGATTTTTAACTATTTGTTAATGTGGTATATCACATTGCTTTCTGTGTTTAGGTGCAGCTATGTTCAGTGCATAAATATGCTAGTATGAAGGTTAAAAGACAAATGTAGCAAAAATAACTACAAGAATTAGTTAAGGGATACACAAGATAAAAATGTAAAATGTGACATCAAAAACAAAATGTGGTGGGGGAAGAGTAAAAATGTAGAGCTTTAGAATGTATTCAAACTTAAGTTGTTATCAATTTAAAATAGAGTTATAAACATAGGTCGTTATATGTAAACCTCATGACCACAAGGCAAAAACTTATAGCAGATACAAAGAAGATAATTGGAATGAAACCTAAGCATACAACTAAAGAAATTCCTCAAACCACAAAGGAAGAGTGCAAAAGAAGAAAAGAACCGAGAAAAACTGCAAAGCCAGAAAACAATGAACAAAGGGACATTAAGTACATACCTATCAATAATCACTTTTAATGTAAGTGGACTAAATTCTCCAATCAAAAGACAGAGTAGCTGAATAGATAAAACAAAAAAAAACAAAAGACCCATCGATAGGCTGCCTACAAGTGACTCACTTCAGATGTAAGGACACACACCAACTGTAAGTGAAGGGATGAAAAAGATGACCCATGCAAATGGAAACCAAAAGAAAGTTGGGATGGCAGTACTTCTATCAGATAAAATAGGCTTTAACACAAAGACTGTAATAGACAAGGGCAGCATAATGATAAAGGGGTCAATCCAACAAGAGGATATAACTTAGGTTTAACTTTTTGAGGGACTGCCAAAGTGTTTTCTACCAGGCATCTGTATTCTTAACAAGCAAGATGATACCCAAGCCTTTGTTCACCCACCAGATAATCCAAAGCTCTGCCTATGACCTGCCACTGAGCTAAGCACTGGGGATGCCAAGGCTGTCCTTGAGCTCAAGGGGCTCATTATTGGACGTGTGCGCCAATTGGCAGAGGCCTGAGGAGGGAGGCTTATGGTAAGAGGATATGTCAGGGACAGGTAGCGGCCTGCCAATGCCTCAGGCTCCCCCTCCCAGAGCACTTGTTGCCAGGAAGTGGCTGCCCTGCCTGTGACTACAGTCCCTAGCCCCTTGACTTCTAGATATGGCTCTAAGACCAAGTTCTGACTTGGAATGGGGTAGAAGTGATGGACGCTACTTTCAGGCCTGGCTTATGAAAAT
Organism: Mirounga leonina; assembly: GCF_011800145.1. NCBI lineage: Eukaryota > Metazoa > Chordata > Mammalia > Carnivora > Phocidae > Mirounga > Mirounga leonina. The sequence continues at coordinate 13,537,073 of NW_023270387.1, read as the reverse complement.
CTCCCTGACCACCCTCCTCTCTCTCCACCTGGATGTCCGTGCCCAAGGTGAGCTTGGAAGTCACTGACTGAAGATGCCAGAGCTTCTGTCAGCCTGGGTTCCTGTATGTCTGTGCAGATCAGAGGCTCCTTTACCCCACTAATGTCAATTGTATTTTAGGTGAGCAAGAAATAAACTTACAATGAATTAAGCCATCGAGATTTGGGGGTTTATCTTTACAACAGCTAGCATCATCTTACCTTATGCAGGAGATGTAAGGGAAATTGCCTCCCCATGGAAACCCTCCCTCCACAATCTAGATGCAGGGCAAACCTCCCACCCTGTGTCTCCTTCCCTTCCCCCTATATCTGTGCAGGTAATGGGTTGGGGAACAGCAGCTGGTGAGCTCAGAGAAGGGGAGGGCAGCTGTGTGCATAGGACAGGAGGCTGGGAGGACCAGTCAGGGCTCTGTCCTTCCTCCCGGAATCCACATCTTCTGGGCTGGAGCCGCAATGCTCCCAGGCAGAAGGGGGAGCAGCTGCGAACTCTGCATTACCCTGGAGGTGATCCACATTTGGTTGTAGTATCTCTAGGAATCAGAGAATCTTAGGAGCCAAGGCCTTCAAGGTCACCAAGTCCAGGCTTCCATGCTAATTTTGAATCCTTTCTGCAGTCAACAAGGGTCATCTGTCCTTCACTTGTACCTCCTGATAGAGGACACCTCACTTCCCAAGCCACACTTCACCTTTGGAAATCTCTGCTAGCAAAGCTTCCCTCACACTAAGCTCAGTCTGCCCCTCCGACTTTCACCCAATGGCCTCGGTACCACCCCTTGCGGGAGGGCACAGAACAAGTCTTATTCCTCCTCAACATGGAAGCTGTCCACATGTGGTACTCAAACATTGTTCCTAGCTGATAAGCTCCCCAAGAGCAGAGGATGGTCCCATTACTTCCCAGCTGCACCCAGGACTGTGCCCTACTTAAAGGAGCAGACATGTGTTAGAGAGATGCATGAAGGGTAAAAAGGGGGCAAAATGGGCAGGAAGTGGAGGATCAGTGGATACAGAAGTTTCATGAAATGTTGATTCTCCTAGCATGCTGTCCCAGGCTAGACGAAAACAATCCAGGGGCACCTGGGTGGCTCAGTCAGTTAAGCATCTGACTCTTGGTTTTGGCTTGGATCATGATCTCAGTGTCCTGAGATCAAGCCCTTCATGGGGCTCCATGTTCCATGGGAAGTCTGCTTGGGATTCTCTCCTTCTGCCCCTCCCCCCACTTGTGCTTGTGCTCTCTAAATAAATAAATCTTAAACACAATACGATAGAATATAGTAATAACTGCTGCTTTGTTGAGACTTTATGTGTTAGGCACTCTGTTAACCACTTAACATGGATACCCTCATACCTTTACAATGACCCTGTAAGAAAGCGTAACTCCTGTGAACACAAAAACCCATATGGTTCAGTCTCAGAGAAGTGGAGCTGGTCAAAGAACTAGCCCAGGAACCAAAAGTAAAGTTTTAAATAACTAGTTATCTGCTTTTGTTTTATGACCCTGAAAGGATCCAAATGAATAGTTGAGAGTAACACCCATTAACACCTTTGTAATATTGTGATATGATAAATACTTATTTGGTCTCTGTCTTCAGTTGTAGGCACAGAGCTCCAAAAACCCTTGAAGTTTCCTGAGTGATAGGTGTGAGAGAAGCATCTTTTGTTATTCTATTATAAGCCCCTTTCAACCACTGCTGAGTTTGTGCTAAGGAGGTGACTCTTGGTACGTCCCTAGATAGCTTCAGGATGAGGGCTGGTTGCCAAAGAAACCAATCACGTGATCAGAGGGTTGGAATTTTCACCCCAACCCCCTACATCCAGGGAAGAGAGAGGAGCTGGAGATTGAGCAAGTCACTAGTAAACAATGATTTAATCAGTTATGCCCATGTGGTAGAACCCCCATAAAAACCCTAAACAACAGAGTTCCAAAAGCTTCCGGGTTGGTAAATCCATCTGCGTTCAGGGAAGATGGTGCACCTCAACTCCACAGGGACAGAAGCTCCTATGCTCAGGACCCTTCCAGACCTCACCCTTTGTCATTCTTCATCTGGTATTCATTTGTATCCTTTACTATTATGGTGTGTTGGAAAGGACATTGTTAAGTGTTTTCCCTGAGTTCCATGAACTGTTCTAGCAAGTTTTCTAACCTAAAGAGGAAACCCCTGATTGATAGTTGATCAATCAGAAGTACAGGAGGCCTGGTGGTTGCATCAGAAGGCAGTTGGACTGAGCTGAGTCCTGTGGGACTGAGCTTTCAACTTGGAAGGTCTGTTAACTCCAGAGAGCATCAGAATTGAATGAAACCATTGGGACACCCAGTTGGTGTCCCGAGTTGGAGAACTGGTTGTTGGTATAGGAAAACCCCAAATGTTTGGTGTCAGAAGTGTGAGTGGAAAGAGACAGTAACCCTGCTCTTCTGTCCAGGTCCTCACACCCCTGCACTCACAGCGCTCACTACCTCTGACCTTCTGGCTCCATTTCTCTCAGTGGTCTTCTCCCTGCACTCTCCTTTCTCCCAACGCTGCATTACAAAACAACAAAGGCTGGGCCCAGCGGCAATGAGAGGTGGGAGAAGCTGCAAGCAAGGCAGGAATCCTTTTTGGGGGTTAGTGAGAAGGGGCTCAAAACAAAGGTGTTCATAATTTTTGCCCTAAAGAGGTGTCTCCATTTTGTTGGCTAAGAAAAAAGCCAAAGAGGTTGGGTTTGTTGCGCAAGGTCATTCAGCTAGCAAGAGGCACAGCCAGGTTTGAATTCCAAAGCCAGCTTTCACCAAGCCTCTTGGGACTCTACAGAAACCCAGGGAACCCCTGGAAGGCAGCAGGTGTTGCACGCTATGTGGCAGGAATTGTGCTGAGCCCTGTGAGGGAAAAGTGAGGAATGGGGAATCCACGCTCACTGCTCCTTTTCCAACTCTTTAACTCTGGAAAAGTGGCTTCACCCTCATGGGCCTCCATTTTCTTTTCTGTGAAATGGGAAATGAGTCCGTGAGCTGCCAGGTTGGAGAGACCGGAAGGCCATAATGCAGGTAAAGATGCTTTTTTTTTTTTTTTAAGGTTTTATTTATTTATTTGAGAGAGAGAGAATGAGAGAGAGCACATGAGAGGGGGGAGGGTCAGAGGGAGAAGCAGACTCCCTGCTGAGCAGGGAGCCCGATGCGGGACTCGATCCTAGGACTCCAGGATCATGATCTGAGCCGAAGGCAGTCGCTTAACCAACTGAGCCACCCAGGCGCCCGGTAAAGATGCTTTTAACTGCGAAGTGAGGACTAGCAAAATGAAGACCATCCTCTCAGGGGCCAGATCTCAGGGAAACCAGAATTCAATCAGCCAGCCGCGGGCCCCTGGGCAGCCAGACCTCAGGGAGAGATCCAAGACACCAGGAGGGAGAGAAGGAATAGACAGAGGCTTCCCTGGAGGAAAGCTCAGAAAGCACCTACTTTAGCAGCATGGGGTGAGGACAGAGTCTGTGGACTTCCCTGGAGTGGGTGTAATCATCCCGTCCTCGGTTGAAGAAACCGAGGCCCAGCTTCTGGATAGTCACTCGGCCGAAGCAGAGAGGTGGTTAGTGGCAGTTGGAGGGCCATTCTGTCTGATTCTGTCCCACCCTGTAGCAGCCTTCCTCTGGGAGCCTAAAATCCCCAGGAACAGGTTTCTGGGGGTTGGGCAGGACTTCAGCACTGCACCCCCCCAACCTCCCCTTCTGGCTACAGCAGAGAGAATGCAGTTATGTCCCAGAAACTACTGGCTTTCTCCACAAGGAAATGGGTCACAGGAAGGAGACGATTGTCAGCTCCAGGAGGTTGACAGAGATTGAGCTGCCTTGCCCTTGGACGTGTTCAGCAGAGGCTTGCTGATGGCTTATATGTCCATAGCTGTCTGCAGTTTACAGAGTGCTCTACCAGGGTGCTTGACATGGGCTATTTCATGACTTTTCTCAGTGTGAGGTTATTTTCAGCCCCATTATACAGATGCGGAAACTGAGGCCTAAAGAGAAGAATCCTTTCCCAAAGATGCCCCACTAGTAAATAGCAACCAGAATTTGAACCCAGGTCTTTTGGAGGCATAATGTAGAGCTTTGGAGCCAGACATTGGTCCCAAGCTCAGGCTAAAATAATAGATGTTCAAAATGGGTGTATTTTGTCTTTCTCTGTCTGACTTATGTCACTTAGCATAACGCTGTCAAGACCCATCTATGTTGTTGCAAATGACAGATGTCTTCATTTTTTATGGATGCATAATATTCCATTGTGTGCATATAGATCACCATTTCTTCATTTATCCATCAATGGACAGTTAGGTTGTTTCCATGTGTTGGCTATTGTAAATAATGTTGCTATGAACACAGGGATGCAGATATCTTTTCAATGGTTTTTGGTTTTTTAAAGATTTATTTATTTTAGGGAGAGAGATTGAGAGTGTGAGTGTGAGCAGGGGCAGAGGGAGAGAATCTCAGACTCCACATTGAGCACAGAGCCCAACACAGGGCTTGATCTCACAACCCTGAGATCATGACCTGAGCCGAAATCAAGAGTCAGACAACCAACTGAGCCACTCAGGCACCCCTCAAGTTAGTGTGTTTATTTCTTTTGCATATATTCCCAGAAGTGGAATTGCTGGATCATATGGTAGTTATACCTGTAGTTTTTTGAGAATCCTTCATACTATTGTCCACAGTGGTTGCACCAGCTTATGGTCCCACCAACAGTACACAAGGGTGCCTTTTCTCCCCATCCATGCCAGCATTTGTTGTATGATCATGGCCATTTTAGCAGGTGTGAGGTGATATTTCATTGTGGTTTTGATTTGCATTTCCCTGATCGTAAGTGATGTTGAGTATCTTTTCAGGTACCTGTCAGCCATTCCTTACATATTCTTTGGGAAAATGTCTGTTTGGGTCTTTGGCCTGTTTTTAATTGGATTATTTGGTTTTTTGATGTTGCATTGTATGAGTTCTTTATATACTTTGGATATTAACCCCTTATCAGATACATCATTTAGAAATATTTTCTTCCTAATCCATAAGTTGTCTTTTCACTTTGTTGACTATATCCTTTGTTGTGCGGAACATTGTTAGCTTGATTTATTCTTGATTTTTGTTATTTGTGCTTTTGGTGTCCTATTCAAAAAAATCATTGCCAAGACTCATGTCAAGGAACTTTTTCCATATGTTTTCTTCTAGGATTTTCATGGTTTCAAGTCTTACATTTATATTTTTCTTTTTTCTTTTTTTTTTTTTTTTTGGAATAAGGCAAGGATAATTCTTTTTAGTTTAATTTCAATATGGTTAACATACATGTTATATTAGTTTCAGGTATACAATATAGTGATTCAACACTTCCATACATTACTCAGTGCTCATCATGAGAAGTGTACTCTTAATTCACTCAACTATTTCACCCATCCCCCCACCTACCTCCCCTCTGGCAGCCACCAGTTTGTTCTCTAGAGTTAAGAGTCTTTTTGGTTTGTCTCTTTTCTTTCCTTTGTTCATTTGTTTCTTAAATTCCACATATGAGTGAAATCACATGTCTCTCTCTGATTTATTTCACTTAGCATTATACCCTCTAGATCCATCCATGTTGTTGCAAATGGCAACATTTTGTTCTTTTTTATGGCTGAGATATATTCCATTGTATACACATACCACATCTTCTTTATCCATTCATCGATCAATGGACACTTGGGCTGCTTCCATAGTTTGGCTATTGTAAATAATGCTGCAATATAAGGGTGCATATCTCTTTTTGAATTAGTGTTTTCATATTCTTTGGTTAAATACCCACTAGTGGAATTACTAGACCATATGATAATTCTATTTTTAATGTTTTGAGGAGACTCCATATTGTTTTTCACAGTGGTTACACCAGTTTGCAGTCCCACCAACAGTGCATGAGGGTTCCTTTTCTCCACATCCTCACCAACACTTGTTATTTCCCATGTTTTTTATTTTGGCCATTCTGACAGGTGTGACATGCTATCTCATGGTGGTTTTGATTTGCATTTTCCTGGTGATGAGGGATGTTGAGCATCTTTTCATGTGTCTGAGGGCCATCTGTATGTCTTCTTTGGAAAAATATCGTTCATGTCTTCTGCCCATTTTTAATTGGACTATTTGGGGGTTTGGTGTTGACTTGTATAAATTCTTTATATATTTTGGATACCAACCTTTTGTCAGATATGTCATTTACAAATATCTTCTCCCATTCAGTAGGTTATCTTTTAGTTTTGTTGATTGTTTCCATTGCTGTGTAGAAGTGTTCTATTTTGATGTAGCCCCTATGGTTTATTTTTGCTTTTATTTCCCTTGCCTCAGAAGACCTATCTACAAATATGTTGCTATAGCCGATGTCAAAGAAATTACTGCCTGTGTTCTCTTCTAGGATTTTTGTGGTTTCAGGTCTCACATTTAGGTCTTTAATCCATCTTGAGTTTATCTTGTGTTTGGTGTGAGAAAGGGACCCAGTTTCATTCTTTGCATGTGGCTGTCCAGTTTTCCCAGCACCATTTGTTGAAGAGACTGTCTTTTTCCCTTTGCATATTCTTGCCTCCTTGTCAAAGATTAATTGACCATATAATTGTGGGTTTATTTTTGGGCTCTCTGTTCCATTAATCTATGTGTCTATTGTTATGCCAGTACCATACAGATTACTACAGTTTTGTAGTATATCTTGACATCTGGGATCATGATGCCTCCAGTTTTGTTCTTTTTCAAGATTGCTTTGGCTATTTGGGCTCTTTTGTGGTTCCATAAAATTTTTAAGATTATTTGTTCTAGTTCTGTGGGAAATGCTATTGGTATTTTGATAGAGATTGCATTAAATCTGTAGATTGCTCTGGGTAGTATGGACATTTTAACAATATTCTTCCAATCTATGAGCATAGAATATCTTTCCATTTGTTTGTGTTTTCTTCAGTTTCCTTCGTCAAGGTTTTATAGTTTTCAGAGTACACTTGTTTCCCCTCCTTGGTTAAGTTTTTTCCTGTATATTTTATTATTATTGGTGCAGTTATAAATAGGATTATTTTTCTTAATTTCTCTTTCTGCTATTTCATTATTAGTGTATAGAAATGCAATGGATTTCTGTATATTAATTTTGTATTCTTCAACCCTACTGAATTCATTTACCAGTTCTAATAGTATTTTGGTGGAGTTTTAGGGTTTTCTATGTATAGTATCATGTCATCTGCAAATAGTGAAAGTTTTTCTTCTTTCTTACCAATTTAGATGCCTTTGATTTCTTGTCTGATTGCTGTGGCCAGGACTTCTAGTGCTATGTTCGATAAAAGGGGCTAGAGTGATATCCTCGTCTTGTTCCTGATCTTAAAGGAAAGCGCTCAGTTTTTCCCCATTGAGTATGATGTTAGCTGTGGGTTTTCATGTATGGCCTTTATTATGTTGAGGTATGTTCCCTCTAAACCCACTTTGTTGAGAGATTTGGTCAAGAAAGGATGTTGAATTTTGCCAAATGCTTTTTATGCATCTAATGAGATGATTATATGATTTTTACCCTTCATTTTGTTAATGTGGTGCATCACTTTGGCAGACTTGCAAATATTGAACTATCCTTGTATTCCCCACAATAAATCTCACTTGATGATTTGATTGCTATGGCTTTATAGTATATCTTGAAATCAAGAAGTATGATAACTTCTGCTTTGTTCTTTATCAGGATGGCATTGGCTATTCAGGGGTTTTCGTGGTTCTGTATAAATTTTAAGATTGTTTTTTCTACTTCTGTAAAAAATGTTACTGAAATCTTGATAGGGATTACAATGAATCTACAGATGGCTTTGGGTAGTATTGAAATTTTAACATTAATTTTCCAATTCATAAACATGGAATACCTTTCTATCTATTTGTGTCTTCTTCAATTTCTTTCATCAATGTCTTATAGTATTCAGAGTAGAGATTTTTCACCTCCTTGATTAAGTTTATTGTTAAGTATTTTATTGTTTCAATGCTATTGTAAATGGATCATTTTCTTTATTTTTCACAGAATTTGTTGGTAGTGTATAGACATGCTACTGATTTTTGTATGTTAATTTTGTATCCTGAAACTTTTCTGAATTTATTGGTTAGATCTAACAGTTTTTTTGGTGGAGTCTTTAGGATTTTCTCTATATAAAATCGTGTCATCTGCAAATAGAGACAGTTTTACCTCTTCCTTAACAATGCTGAGCCTTTTCTCTTTCATGCCTGATGGCTCTAACAAGGACTTCCAGTACTATATTGAATAGGAGTGGTGGGAGTGGACACCCTTGTCTTATTCCTGATCTTAAAGGAAAAGCTTTGAACCTTTCACCATTGAGCATGATGTTAGCTATGGACTTACCATATACAGCCTTTAATATACTTAGGTACATTCCTTCCCTACCTGATTTATCATGAATGGATGTTAAATTTTGTCAAATGCTTTTTCTGCATCTAATAAGATTATTGCATGACTTTTTTTATCTTTATTAATGTGATGTATCACATTGATATGCATATGTTGAACCATCTTGCATCCCAGGCATAAATCGCACTTGGGTGAGTAATCCTTTTAGTGTTCTATGAATTCTGTTTGCTAGTATTTTATTGAGAATTTTTACATTTATATTCAGCAGGGATATTGACCTATAGTTTTCTTTTCTGATAGTATCTTTTTCTTTGGTATCAAGTTAATGCTGACCTCACAAGCTGAGCTTGGAAGTGTACCCAACTTTTCGGTTTTTTTAAAGAGTTTGAGAAGGATTGGCATTAATTATTTTCTAAAGATTTTATTTATTTATTTGAGAGAGAGAGTGCACATGTGCATGAGTTGGGGGGAGAGGGAGAGGGAGAAGCAGACTCACCCCTGAGCATGGAGCCTGATGCAGGGCTCATCCCCAGGACCCCAAGGTCATAACCTCAGGCAAAGGCAGCCACTTAACTGACTGAGCCACCCAGGCACACCCTAGCATTAATTCTTTAAATATTTGATAAAATTCACCAGTGAAGCCACCCAGCCTTGGCTTTTCATCATTGAGAAATTTTTTCTATTACTGATTTAATCTCCTTACTAGTGATTAGCTGTGCAGACTTTTATTTCTTCCTGATTCAGTCTTGGCAGTTTGTACATTTCTAGAATTTTTCCATTTCTTTTTGGTTGCCCAGATTGTTGGTATATAGTTGTTCATAGTTGCCTCTTATGATCCTTGTATTTCTGTGGTGTCAGTTGTAATGTGTCCTGTTTCATTTATAATTCTGTTAATTAGGTTTCTCTCCTTAGGTAGTCTAGCTAAAGGAGTGTCAATTTTGTTTATCTTCTCAACAACTAACTCCTAGTTTGGTTAATCTTTTCTATTGTTTTTCTGTTTCTGTTTCATTTATTTCTACTCTAATCTTTATATATTACCTTCTTTTTGCTAACTTTGGGCTCAGTTTGTTCTTTGTTTAGTTTCTTAACTAAAGGGTGTAGATCTAGGTTGTTTGTGTATGAGTTTTCTTCTTAATGTAGGAACTTACTGCTATGAACTTTTCTCATAAACCTGCTTTTGCTGCATCCTATAAGTTTTGGTATGTTATTTACATTTTTGTCTTAAGATATTTTTTTATTTCCCATTTAATTTCTTCTTTGACCCATTGGTTGTTCAGGAGAGTGTTGTTTAATTTCCACGTATTCATGAATTTTACACTTTTTCTCTTGTTATTGATTTCTAGTTTCATACCACTGTGGTAAGAGAAGATATTGGTATGATTTCAGTCTCCTTGAATTTGCTAAGACTTGTTTTGCAGCCCAACATATCATTTGTCCTGGAAAATGTTTCCTGTGCACTGGAGAAGAATGTGTATTTTGCTGTTGGATAGAATGTTGTGTGTATGTCTGCTAGATCCATTTGGTATATAGTATTGTTCAATCTGCTGTGTCTTTATTGATTCTCTGTCTGGATGATTTATCCATTGTTGAGAGTGGGGCATTAGGGTCCCCATTTATTACTGTGTTGCTCTTTATTTCTCCTTGTAGCTCTTAGTTTTTGCTTTATGTATTGAAATACTCTGGTGTTGGGCACATTTATTGTATTTTCTTGATACATTGACTCCTTTGTCATTATATAATGATCTTGTCACTTTTGACCATTTTTATTTTTATTTTTTATTTTTTATTTTCAGAGGCTGGTTTTATTAAAGTAAGTTATTGTGCTGCTTCATTATTCCAGGGAGTTTATTTGTGCCTCCATGGGATTTCTTGAAATGTTAGAGGTTTGTTTAGACAGCAGATCTGTATTTCTTTTGTTTGTTTGTTTTTATTATTATGTTAATCCCCATACATTACATCATTAGTTTTTGATGTAGTGCTCCATGATTCATAGATTGTGCATAACACCCAGTGCTCCATGCGGAACGTGCCCTCCTCAATACCCATCACCAGGCTAACTCATCCCCCCCCCTCCCCTCTAGAACCCTCAGTTTGTTTCTCAGAGTCCATAGTCTCTCATGGTTCGTCTCCCCCTCTGATTCCCCTTCATTCTTCCCTTCCTGCTATCTTCTTCTTCTTTTTTTTTTTAAACATAAAATGTATTATTTGTTTCAGAGGTACAGGTCTGTGATTCAATAGTCTTACACAATTTACAGCCCTCACCATAGCACATACCCTCCCCAATGTTTATCACCCAGCCACCCCATCCTTCCCACTTTTGACCATTTTTAAAGTCTATTTCATCTGATATACATATAGCTACCCTTGCCTTTTGGACAGTAAGTTTGCTTGAAATCTTTCCATCCCTTCACTCTCAGTCTCTGTGTCTTTAAAGCTAAAGTGGGTTTCTTGTAGGCAGCATATCATTGGACTTTGTTTTTTGCTTGTCTATTTATCTAGTCAGCCATTCTGCAGAACTTTATCTGTTTTCATTTAAAGTAATCATTAACAGTAAGGACTTACTATTGCCATTTTGTTCATTGTTTTTTTATCCTGCTTTTTAGTTTGTTTTGATGTTTTTATGTCTTATATCAATATGTTTTGACTTCTTTGTCATGTTCTTTTGTGTAATTATAGGTTTTCCCTTGTGGATACCATAAGGCTTACATAAACTCTCGTAAAATTAGAACACCCTAAACTAATGATAACTTCAATAAATTTCTAAGCTTTACACTTTTATCTCTTCTTCTCACATTTTAGGTTATTGATGTTACAATTTATATATTCTTTACATTGTGTAACTAATAGATTATTATAGTTATGGTTTTTACTACATTTGTTTCTTTTATTTTTTGTTGAAGTATAGTTGACACACAATGTTACATTAGTTCCAGGTGTACAACATAGTAATTCAACAAGTCTATATGTTATGCTATGCTCACCACAAGTGTAGCTACTGTCTATCACCATACAACACTACTCCAATACCACTAACTATATTCCCTAGGATATACATTTTATCCTTGTGACTTATTCCATAAATGGAAGTCTGTAACTCTCAGTCCACCCATTTTGCCCACCCCCCACCACCACCCTCCCTTCTGGCAACCGTCAGTGTGTTCTCTGTATTTCTGGGTCTTTTTCTGCTTTTTGTTTGTTTATTCATTTGTCTTGTTGCTTAGATTCCACAAATGAAATCATATGGTATTTATCTTTCTCTGACTTATTCCGCTTAACATAATACCCTCTAGGTCTACCCATGTCACAAATGGCAAGATTTCATTCTTTTTTATGACTGAGTAATATTTCATTGTATATAAGACCACATGTTCTTTATCCATACCTCTATCGATGGACACTTGGATTGCTCCCATATCTTGGCTATTTTAAATAATGCTATAATAAACAGAGGGGTGCACATATCTTTTTGAATTAGTGTTTGTGTTTTCTTTGAGTAAATACCCTGTAGTGGGAGTACTAGGTCACATTGCATTTCTATTTTTAATTTTTTGAGGAACCTCCATACTCTTTTCCACAGTGACTGCACCAATTTGCCTTCTTACCAACAGTACACAGGGTTTCCTTTCTCCACATCCTTGCCAACACTTGTTATTTCTTATCTTTTTGATTCAAGCTATTCTGACAGGTATAAGGTAATATCTCATTGTGGTTTTGATTTGCACTTTCCTGATGTTTAGTGACATTGACCTTTTTTTCATGTGTCTGTTGGCCATTTGTATATCTTCTGTTAAGTTCATCCGGTCTATTGTGTCATTCAAAGACGCTGTTGCTTTATTGGTTTTCTGCATGGATGATCTAGCCATTGATATAAGTGGAGTGTTAAAGTTTCCTACTATTATTGTATTAGTGTCAATTTCTCCCTTTTTGTCTGTGAATATTTGCTTTATGTATTTAGGTACTCCAATTTTGGGTACATCGATGTTTACAATTTTTAGATCTTGTTGGATCGACCCTTTATCTTTATGCAGTGCCCTTCTATGTCTGTTACAGTCTTTGTTTTAAAGATTATTTTGTCTGGGGGCGCCTGGGTGGCTCAGATGGTTAAGCGTCTGCCTTCGGCTCAGGTCATGATCCCACGGTCCCGGGATCGAGTCCCGCATCGGGCTCCCTGCTCCTTGGGAGCCTGCTTCTCCCTCTGCCTCTCTCTCTCTCTCTCTCTGTCTGTCATGAATAAATAAATAAAATCTAAAAAAATAATAATAATAAAGATTATTTTGTCTGATATAAGAATGCTACCCAGCTTTTTTATTCTCATTTCCATTTGCATGGAATATCTTTTTCCATACTTTTGCTTTCAGTCTGTATGTGTCTTTAGGTCTGAAATGCTTGCAGGCAGCATATACATGGGACTTGTTTTTTTTAATCCATTCTGCCACCCTATGTCTTTTGATTGGAACATTTAGACCATTTACATTTAAAGTTATTGATAGATATGTACTTATTGTCATCTTGTTAATTGCTTCTTGTTTTTGTAGTTTTTCTCTTTTTTTTTTTTTTTCCTCTTGCTCTCTTTTCTTGTGATTGGTTATTTTCTTTGGTTTTATGCTTGAATTCCTTTCTCTTTCTTGTTTAACTATTATGGTTTTTGGTTTGTGGTTACCATGATGTGTATATATAACATCCTAAGTATATAGCAGTCTGTATTAAGTTGATGGTCACTTAAGTTTGAACACATTCTAAAAAAACTTTATTCACCCCTCCACATTGTATGCATTTATTGTCATATTTTACATCTTTTTATTCATAATTTTCTAATTACGGCCTTTTCTTTTCCACTTAACGAAATCCCTCTAATATTTCTTTTAAAGCCAGTTTAGTGATGATGAACTCCTTTAACTTTTCTGGGAAACTCACTCTCCTTCAATTTTAAATGATAACCTTGCTAAGTAGAGTATTCTTGGTTGTAGGTTTTTTCCATTCAGCACTTTGAAAATAACATACTACTCCCTTTTGGCCTGCAAACTTTCTGCTGTAAAATCAGCTGATAGCCTTATGGGGTTTCCCTTTATGTAAATGTTTGCTTCTCTCTTGCTTTTAAAATTCTTCTTTAACCTTTTACATTTTAATTATTATATGTCATGGTGTGGCCCTCCTTGGGTTTATCTTGTCTGGAACTATGTTCTTCCTGAAACTGGATGTCTCTTTCCTTCCCCAGGTTATGGAAATTTTCAGCTTTCTTCAATAAGTTTTCTGCCCCTTTCTCTCTCTCTTTTTCTGGGACCCTGATAATGCAAATGTTTGTTTGCTTGGTGTTGTCCAAGACATCCCTTAACCTATCCTCATTAATTTTTTTTTCTTTGTGCTGTTCAGCTTGGGTGCTTTCCATTATCCTGTCTTCCAGATCACTGATCCATTCTTGTGCCTCCACTAATCTAACATTGATTCCCCCAATGTACTTTTTATTTCTGTGATTGTATTCTTCAACTCTGATTGATTCTTTTTTATATTGTCTATCTTGTTGTTAAAGTTCTCACTGAGTTATTCCACTCTTCAGTCTGATATGCATCTTTATGATCATTACTTTAAACTCTTTATCAAGCATATTATCTCTGTTTCATTTAGGGTTTTTTCCTAAGGTTTTGTCTTATTCTTTCATGTGGAGCATATTCCTGTCTCCTCATTTTGCTTTTCTGTTCTTCTTTCTGAATCAGGTGGAAGAGCCACTTCTCCTAAACTTGAAGAAATAGTCTTGTTGTATGGTCATCCCTGTGTAGACTGTGCACGGTGACTTTGGCTGGCTGGCTGGCTGGCTGGAACTGAGGCTGGTATAGGTTGGGGATCCTGGGCACTTGTGCTGGGACTGCACTAGTGGGATAGTCAGAGCTGAAGTGGGCATAGGCTAGGGCAGTCCCAGGGCTCTCTGGGCAAGAGCCCTGACAGGACAACTGTGGTTGAAGTAGATACAGGTCAGGGAGGTCCTGGGGCTCTCTGCATAGAGGGAACCCTGGGAGGACAGCTGAAGCTAAAATGGGTGCAAGGCAGGATTTCCCAAGGTGCTCATCATAGGGGGTAACCTGACAGGGCTATTGGAGCTGAAATGGTACAGGCCTGGAGTCTTCTGAGGTTCTTTGTGCCTATATAACCTTGACACAATGACTAGAGCTGTAGTGAGCACTGACTGGAGGTGTCCTATGTGTGGGATGGTTGGGGCTGGTGTGGGCTAGGGCCCTGGTGCTTGCTAAGGTGGTAGGCCAGCTAGGGTGCCCAGACTTTGCTCCTGTCTATGCTACAAGACTAAGGGGAAACATGGACAATGGTGTTCATAAGCCCCTCCCCACCCAGAGAGAGCTCCAACAGCTCCGCAGCCATTTGGCAAGGTCCTAGGGGTGGTTCCTTTATTCTAGTTGCCCTTTTAAACTGTGGCTTTTTTTTTTTTTTTCTGTGCCCCAGGGCAGAAAAATCTGTTCCAGGTCCCTCAGTCCTATCCCTCCCCACAGCAGTTCACAACATAGGGAGTGGGGGCTCCCTTTGTAATTGTGTCTCTTCTCTCTTGCCATTCTCTATATGGTTTATCTTTTGTTGTGCAGAAGCTGTTCAGTCAGCCCTCAGTTCTTCAAAAGGAACTGCTCTATAAATAGGTGTAGATTTGCTGTGTCCATGGAGCAGGTGAGTTCAGGGTCTTCCAACATTGCCATCCTAGACCAGAACCTTGTTGGTAACTTTTAAACCCTAGTTGTAAGTGAATTATCTACCACTTTTACCATATTACAGAATCTAACTTTGACTATATATTTACCATTATCACTGAATTTTACAATGCCTTATGTTTTTATGATGTTAATTAGTGTCCTTTTATTTCCACTCAAAGAACTCCCTCTATCATTTCTTGGAAGGCACATGTATTGGTGAATTCCCTCAACTTTTGTTTGGGAAAGTCTTCATCCCTAGTTCATTTGTGCAGAAGAGCTTTACTGGGTATAGTATTTTTGGTTGACAGTTTTTTCCTTTTCAAGTTTTAAACATGTCATCCTGTTCTCTTCTGGCCTGAAAATTTTCTGCTGCACAGTCTGCCAAAAAGTCTTATGGAAGGTCACTTGTGTATACTTTTCTCTTGCTGCTTTTAAAATTCTGTGTTTGGCAGGGAGTCTGCTTGGGATGCTCGTTCTCTCTCTTCCCCTCTGCCCCTCCCCCTACAGGAGCACATGCACACATGCTCTCTCTCTCTCTCTCAAATATTTTTTAAAAATAAATAAAATTCTGTGTTTAGCTTTTAGTAATTTAATGTGTCCACTGTAACCCTATTTGGGTTCCTATTTGGGGTCCTTTGGGTGTCTTGGACCTGGATGTCTATTTCTTTCCCCAAGTTTAGGAACTTTTCAGCTATTATTGCTTTAAATATAGTTTCTGTCCCTTTCTCTTCTTCTGGGATTCCCATAATATGAATATTGTTTCCTTTCATTGTATCCTATAAGCCCCACTGGCTTTCTTCAGTCTTTTTTATTATTATTTTTTTAAGATTTTATTTATTTATTTGACAGAGACACAGTGAGAGAGGGAACACAAGCAGGGGGAGTGGGAGAGGGAGAAGCAGGCTTCCCACCGAGCAGGGAGCCCGATGTGGGGCTCAATCCCAGGACTCTGGGATCATGACCTGAACCGAAGGCAACACTTAACGACTGAGCCACCCTGGCGCCCCTGTTTTTCTTTTTGCTCCTCTGACTGGATAATTTCAAACTTCCTATCTTCCAAGTTGCTGATTCTTCTGCCTGTGTGGGTCTACTTTTGAAGTTTTGACTGAGTTCTTCAGTGTGGTTATTGTATTTTTTCAGCCCTAAGATTTCTGTTTGGGTTTTTTGATGGTTTGTTTCTTTGTTGAACTTCTTGTTTTGTTCATGAACTGTTAATCTAATTTTATTTAGTTGTCTATGTGTTCTTGTAGATTAAACTACTTTAAAAGGATTCTTCAGAATTCTTTGATCCTAGATCTACATTTCTCTCTCTCTTTTTTTAAAGATTTTATTTATTTGACAGAGAGAGACATAGTGAGAGAGGGAACACAAGCAGGGAGAGTGGGAGAGGGAGAAGCAGGCTTCCTGCTGAGCAGAGAGCCCAACGTGGGGCTCGATCCCAGGACCCCAGGATCCTAACCTGAGCCGAAGGCAGATGCTTAACAAGTGAGCCACCCAGGCGCCCCTAGATTGACATTTCTTTAGAGTAACTTATTAAGCTTTATCTGTTTCCTTTGGTTGTATCAAATTTGTCTGATTTTTCATGATCCTTGATTCCTTATGTTGGTATCTGCATTTGAGTAAGTGGTCTTCTCTTCCAGACTTTGCAGGTTTGCTTTGGCAGAGATAGTATTTCAAAGGTCAGCTCAATTTGGGCTTCTGGACAAGTCTGCTGGTAATGTCTTGGGTAGGTGAAGCCTGCTATTAGGGTCTATTATTTGGACAAGGCAACTGTTTAAGCTCTGAGATAAGGGTGTTGGGTATACCACTGGCTGAAAACAGCTGGATAGGACTGTTGGCTTGCTTCCCTGCCCAAGTGAGGCTATAGGATGAGCTCCATGGTTGCCTAAATTCTGTGTCCAGGCTTTCTAAGACTGGGTACTATACTTAGGAGCAGGTGAGGCTATGAATTTGCTTCCTTGCCCTGGCCAGGCAGCAGGACAAAACCCAGAGTCTGCATGGTTCACAGTCTTGGGGCCCAAATCGGGCAAGAGTGTGCACTGAATACCCTGGTCAGATGAGGTCACCAATTTTGTTCTGCAGATGGGGAAAGCCACAGGCTATGTATGTTCTCTGTTCAAGTGCCACTGTAAACAGGGCTGTTGGGTGGGCCGTGCAGCTTCCTCTGTGTTCTGGTAAGGCTCCTTAGTCATGTGGGCTGAAGGCTGTATTCAGCTGTAAGTGGAACTATGAATTTAGTTTCCCTGCCGAGGTGCAGTGGGAGAAGCAGCTCCAAGGCCGTTAAGGCTCTTTGCGGTCTTGACTAAAGCTGACCCATGCTTCCCTGACCGAACCGGGCCACTAGCTTTGCTGTAGGGGTGGTCAGTTCTGCACACTTGCCTCTTGGCTCAAGTGTGGCTGGGTTATGCAGAAGATTCCAGGTGTTCTTGCCAGCCCTTCCTCTCAGATGGGGCCAAGGACCGTGCTCCACAGCAAGTGCGGCCATGATTCAGCTTCTCCAGCCTCAGTGGGACTTGGAGAGCCCTCTTCAGGCAACTCTCAAATTATCCCAAACCAGGCTTTCTGGTCAGGAGGGGCCGGGAGACACATCCCACAACTGCTAGGGCTCTCCCCAGCCCTACTGCCTGGGCACAGGCAGACCAGGCTACAGCGCCTACAAACTCCTCTTTGAGGAGGAGGAGGACCCGAATCAGGCAGACCTGCCCCCTGCCTAGTTCCCCGGTCAGACTGCACCGCTAACTTGGTTCTGCAGTTGAATAAAGCCACTGGTTGCGATTACTACTTGGGCCCTGCAAGTATGAACTTGGTTGGCTGAGATCTAAGTGCTGGTTGTTGGAAGTCCTTCCCCATTTACGTCACAGATTCCCCTGCAATCCCCATGGGGTGAAACCACAGTAGGGGCTCCCACAAAGTGACCCACAATGCTGGGGGAACTGGATATCTAACCTGAACTCTTCTCCCTTGGAGGAACCGTAGGTTCAGGGGGACCTCTCAGCGTGGTGCTACCCTGGCCTAGGGGAGGGGCAGTAAAGCCGCTTCTCCTACTCCTCCAATGCAGTCTGTCTTGGTCTCTGTGCTGCAGGGATGCTTCAACCTCGGCATTGTGCTCTAGGATTCTCAGTGGTGTCTTGTCTGTGAATAGTTGCTAGTTGTTCTTATGAAGGGGCGTGAAGTCAGGAATGACCTATGTTGCTATCTTGGGGAGGTCACTGCCCTTACTATGCGTTGAACATGGTTTTGAGGACTTTATATAGATTAACTTCTTTAATCCTCCCAACCACTTTATGGGATAGGTCACCCCATTTTACAGATAGGAAAACTGAGGATAAAGTGGGAACTCTTGTTTGACTCATGCCCCTTCTGCTTTTAATTGTGAGAGTGGAACTCATCGCACTGTCCCTACCTCCCAAGAGCAGGCACCCCTCTCCTCCACCATGGCCAGCAGTGCTCCATGGCCCTTTGCTGGGCCCTCTGGGGAACATAGCTGCTAGAGATGGCAGATTCAATGGCGGAGGCAGGAGATGCAAGTGGAAAGGAGCAACAAAGGGACTTTCCCGTTCTTCAGGACACTGGTGATGCCAGGGGCTCTATTTTTTAATCCTCAACTCTCCACCTCCCCCCGCAAAAAAGTTGGTGGTGGGATTGGAAACCCCCACCGGTTACCCTCCCCACCAGAGCCTCTCTTAGGCCACTGAGGGCTTTCCAGCCTCCCTCTGGATAAGAGCAGCTCCCCACCCAAGGCAGCCACCCTGCTTCATCCCTAGAATGTGGGTTTAGGCTTTGAGCTTTTAACCAGGGGAGACACAGACCTGGAAAGGACTTGTTCAGGTTGTAGGTGTTCCAGCCAAAGGTACACCCAGGTGTCCTAAGGCCAGGGTTATATCCTTTCCCCAGGCTGCCACTTGGTGTGGAAGTTGGCATGGCTGGGGGGCTGCCATTCCCAACACTGCTCCCCTAAGAAAATAATCAGTGGACATCTCACAAAAGAGCTTTGGGAGGTTGTCTGATCCTAGGTTAGGAATGACTCTTACCCCACCAGTAAAAGGGAAGAAGATAAAAACACTGCCCCTTCTTTTCTTGTATTTGCATAAAATCTCCAGAAGGAACCTTCAAGGAGAAGCCTGGCCCATGGATGGACTGACTTTTGTGTCATTTGAATACAGAGCCATGTGAACATGTAGCCTGTTCAAAATAAGTATCTTTTTAAAAACACTCTTTCCTGAAGCCCCAGGCTGGGAGGCAGGACTCCTAGGTTCTGGTCCTGCTTCTGCCATGCCCTGACTGTAACTTTGGGTAACTCACCTTATCTCTTTAGGCTGTTCCTGCTGCGATAAACATGAGTGAGCTGAACATCATCTGCAAGGTTCCATTCAGCTACCAGGTCTAGGATTCTAGACTCCCCAGCTAGATTTTACAGTCTCTAAGGGGAGAGATGGGGCAGTTTTGGAGTCTTTGGAAAAAGTCTCCCTTGTCAAGCTTGGCCCGGTGGGGGTGGGGGGTTGTTCACCCAGCTAGAAGCCACTCCCTCCCTGGGACCCAGGTCTTCAGAGCAAGCTGGCCAGGACTGTTCTGTGAGTCAGGACGACAGAAGGTGCTGACCTAGGGGAGCAGGCTCAACACAACTCAGCTTTTAGAGAGGTGTAGATCTAGGTTCAAATCCTGGGCGAACCTGAGCTGTAGTCATTTAACCACTCTGAGCCTGAAGTTCCCCATCTATAAGATAATACCAACTTCACAGGTTAAGAGGGTTAAATGAGATATCTTAAAAGCACCTGCACACGGAAGGTACTGGACACACGTGAGCATCTTTCCTCCCTCCCTCCAACAGAGCAGCTAGGACACAGAGGAGGCTGGGTTAATTTGTAGTTGGTTTTCTTATGCAAATCCATGAAACATGGCCTTCTCGGTTGATTCTCCCAGCAATTTTGTTGCTACAAACCCAAAACTATGTTGGCTGCTCACACCACTGGAGCAGAAAACAAAACCCACCTAACTTTGCCAGCTTAGGACATCAGGGGGCTTAGCTTTCATTCGTGTGCATGCAGCAAACAATGCCAAATGGCCTTTGGGAGATGGCACGAGTCTCCAGCTGGTAGGTGGCCCAGTAGGGGTAGGGGGAGGGAGAGATGGAGCACATCAGCACTTCCCAAGGCTTCCACTCAACAGGGACAGGGAGCACAGATGGGGCCGGGGGCTTGGCGCTGGGCAGCAACTGACTTCCTTCAGGACCTCAGGCCCTTCCGGGTCTCCGAGCCTCTGGGTTTTCATCCATACACCTAGATTACAGGCTTGTTGTCATGAGTAAATTTGCCTCCTCCCTCTTAAGAACACCTCCTAGGTGTCTAAGGCCTTCAAAGAGGAGACGCATTCACAAAACTACCTTGTGGCAAATGGACCTGCAGGGATTTAACTGATGTAGAAAACACAGGCTTGTCACCGGAGTTGGTTGTAATACGTGCGCTAGCCCCGAAGCACATGGGATGAGCCAAAGAGCAAAATGGACTTTTTTTCCTCTATGGTAGACTGATGCCTACAAAGTGTGTCTGGGGTGGGGTAGAAAGTTTCTTAGTCCCTGGCAGAGACTTGGTGTCTGTGCCGTGGAGAGGCAGGGGCGACCCCAGAGCTTTCAAGACAAACACGGGGGCATTTTATTTAAACGACAGGACAGATGTCCAAGAACATCCGCTACAGCCGCCCCCCACCAAGGAGCCCTCTGACGGGAGGTGGAACCGCAGGGAGCCAGGCCCAGTGCGGCCCAGCCCGGAGGAGGGCTGCCAGGGGCGTGAAAACAAGAACCCACAACTCTCCCCATAGTGGTCCAGAAAACCAAGATGCAGACCCAAAGCCATCCCAGACTTTTCCTGTGGCTTCTTCAAAGTTGTGTGCTTGTGACCTGAGACTCGAGCTGGGGGGGGGGGGGGGGAAGCCCGAGGGAAGGGAAGGGAGCGCCCCTGAGGAAAGCACAGAGCCAGTAGAGGGAGGATAGGCAGCAGAACGTCTGGGGGCCAACTTTCAGCAACCTCTGGCAGGGCTCTGGGCCCAATCCTGAGATAGAGTGCTCAAGAAAGGAGACTTACCAAAAAGAAAAGGGTCTGATCTCTCTGAGGCTGAGGTATTAGAGCCTGGTCCCAGGGTACAGACATGCTGGGGGGCTTCGTTCTGGTGAATTAAGGACCATACACACATAACCGCAGGAGTCCCGAGCACAGAGTGCCCTGCAGGCCCCTTGGCCTCAGAAGACAATTCCTAATACCTCCTCCTGCAGGTGCCCGGGCTCTGATGGCCCCACATCGGTGTTGCCTTGTCCAGGCAGGAGCTCACAGAAGTCCACACTCTTCAGCCTGAGATGCATGGTCTCAGGGGGGAGGCTTATGGTATTCCAGTGGTACCATCCTTTCCGGCCCCACCGCCGGGTTCCTCTGAGTGGGGCAGGCAGCAGCAAATAGGGCAGGAGAAAGCTTTCTCAGAAGGACTAGAGCGCAGGCAGATCCTCAGGCACTTGGTCTGGGTGCAGGAGAGGCTCGGGTCCTCAGTAGCGATACAACCTCAGGCTACTGGTCTCATCCAGGCCCAGCTGCAGAAGGCCCGAGGTAGCTGCCGGCTTGGGCACTGAAGAGAAGAGCTGTCTGGCCACGAGGTGAAGGAAAACTCTGCAGTCAAGTCAGGCCAAGGCCCAAACAGGGTCCTCCTTGGACCGCTGCCCCCCCCCCCCCCCGGGCACAAACACAAGCTCTGTAGCCCACCTCAGCCATCCCAGCAACGACAGCAGGAAGGGATCAAGACTTGGGGACCAAAGGATACAACTTGGGGTCATTCCTGTAATGTTCTAGCCACTTTCGGTTGGCCTCGATCATGCTCTGGAAGTCTGTGCTGCCTGCCTCAGGGCTGGAGCCGTGGGAATGGGCCCGCCGCAGGAGGCGCAGCTGCTCACTGGGAAGGCGGAGGCCGGCGTGAGGAGAGGGAGAGAGGAGGCAAGAGGACTGGAGGAAGGGGACAGCCAACCCGCTTCTCCCTCCTCTCCACACACCCCATACACCAGCCAGGGCCTTCGCGGGGTGGCTTTAGCAACTCCAAGCTTCCTTTGCTGGCAAGAATGCCCTTCTGGAATGATGAGCATCAGTTCCCCAAAGACAAGGTGGTGCCCCCCCCCCCGGCCCCTCCCCTGGGTGAACACTCCTGACGTCAGGGCTCCCACATCGGCCTAGTCCCAGCCAATCTGACCAGCAAAAGCTTTCCCCTCTGTTGACTCCAATACCTGCCCAGCATCAGTTCCTGAGTGGGCCAAAGGGTAAGTGGGGGTGTTTATGGTTGGGGGCCTGTGGAGGGGGGGCAGGGGATATATTTGGCAAGGAAGAAGATGAATGGGAAATTAACAACAGGTTTAAGTAATTGCCCATCTGTCTCTCCCCCAGGGTGCCCCTTCTCACTCCAGATGTTGCTCAGCAGGACTGCAGGAACAGACAACAAGCTCAATGGCAAAGACAAAAGCCATGCTCAAGGACAGGAAGGGCCAGGGGAAGGAACAGGGTCCTGCCAAGGCTGATTTCTCCCTGCAGGGGCTAGCAGGCAGCTTCCTCCCAGAGCTGGGCCAGGTGAGACCGGCCGCCACTGGGACCTCAGTGAGTAAGACTTTTCTCCGGTGGTGGTAGAGGCACCTCAGACCCAGGCAAGCAACTTTGTGGCCTGGGGACCTGTCCAAGCTCTCTGGACAACGTAACCAGAGTTCTGCTCCCCTGGGAGGTGCTGCCTGCCCAGGGAGGCTTACCTGGCAGGCACATAACCCAGCCTGTTCTCCAGTGGGGCAGGGCCGCTGCTGAGGAACGGGACTCCAGCTGGAAAAGGAGGAAATCATCCAGAAATGAGTCGCGGAAGCCAGTCCCAGCAGGCCACCTCCCAGCTCACCAGTGCACCTCCCGCCTCCCACAGACACACAACAACAGGGCAAGTTTCAGTGGTTGGAGGTGAGAGACAGGTAAGAGACAGGAATTGTCCTGTTTATTTGTAAAATTTAATTTACTTTTCTATTTGGGTTAAGACAGATATGTAACTTTTTCCCCAAAGTAACTTGTGTTTTTATGGCTTTTCACCTTCTTCATCAGGACTAAGAGACCAGGTGAGGCCCCCTCGCCCAGAACCAGGGCAAAGCTGTATGGCCAAGGGGTTATGAGCAGAATCTTGAAGTCATAGAGACGGGGGGCCAAAACCCAGTGTGTTACTTACTCCCTGGGTACCCTGGAGCATATCCCTTAACCTGAGTCTCAGTTTTCTCATCTGTAAGGGGGGGATAAATATTACTACCTCAGAGGGTTGTTAGAAGGACTCACGCGTGGCCCCTCACACAAGGCACAAGATGGCAGCTATTACAATGAGGACAGGGATGACCTTTTAGGTTCTGCTGAGCTCCAGCTCCCATCAGAAAGGCTGCAGTCAGCCCAAGCTCCAGGTCAACCGTCATGACTCACAGAGCCTGTGGCTTCAGGGTCACCAGCAAATCTTCCTCCCATAATGGGATGGGCCATGCCAAAGCTGGGGGCGGCAAGGGGCCGGCAGAGGAGGCAGAAGGGAGGGAGGCTTACTTGGAAAATACTTGCGCCACTTCTCCAACAGGAAGTCGTCCACTGTTTGAGCCACGGAGGAGGAGAGCGTGGAGCCCAGCCCGGGGTCCCAGGCCCACTGGGTGGATGTGGGCACCGCTGGCGGCCAGGCTGAGACCCGGGCCAGGGAGGGGCAGGCGGGTATGGAGGTGCTCCTGCGGTCCTGGGGCGGGGTGGGCGCTGGTGTGGAAGCGAAGAGGGGTGGTGGCGGCTGCAGGTTGAGACTGCCCAGCATGCTGAGGACACCGTTCAGCTGGCTGCTGATCCGCTGCAGGGAGCTGCTCAAGTACTGGAACTTGTAGGGGAAGGTGGCACTTGCAGTCAGGTTGACTAAAAGGGAAGGACTCAGCTTCAGGGCCTAGGACGGCCCCAGGCACGGCAGCACCCTGGCTGCCCTCCTGGTCTGTGGACCACAGCCCCTCGGCTGATGGGGGCCAGAGGGACGGCAGGGCTTCTGTGTTCCAGAGGGCGCAGACTGGAAGCTGGCTGAGGGGGAAAAAGCCTCTCCAGGGAGCGGGCAAGGAAGGGAGAGGAGATGGCCTTCTGCCCCACTGCAGACCAGAGTGGCAGAGGGAGAACACCTCGCAGAAGGCACCGGAAGGTCTCTGCATGTTCAGGTGGCCCCTGACCCTTTCTGCCCTGTGTGCTGGCAAACCCCACTGGGGTCACTCCTCCCAAGCATTACTGAGTGCCTGCTCCAGACACTGGCTCCCAGTAGGCCCCCCCCAAGCCCCCCTCTCTCCACGGATACCATGGTCCTCCCCCTGCCGGCACTGCCACTCACAGTGAGGCAGGGGGTGGGATTCGGAGCTTGAACTGCTCATGTCTTCCGTGTCGCTGAGGTCAAATGTCACCACCTTCTTGGTGGAAGCTCGTCTCAGCGTGTCCTCATCTAAAGCCTGATGGGTACGAGCAGCAGTGAGTACTGGTGCCTGCCCTCTGTGTTCTGCCCACTGTCCGTGTGACGGCCCCGGACTCTCTGGGACCCAAAATTCTGGGAGAGGGACACCCTACGGGCTGCCTTGCAGCATGGGAGGAGGGAAGCAGGGGTTGGGAGGACACAGTGGGCTGACACATAGGCAGCAGGGCCCCAGGACCAGAGCCCCTGCCCCCAGCAAACTCCCCCTGCAAGATGGCTCCACCTAGGCTTCCCTCCTGTCACACCCACGCCTCGAGTGTCCAGAGGACCGTGGAGGAGGCCGCAGGAAAAGGAGGGAAGCCTATTTCCAAACCCCGGGGCCCAGCTCTCCTCAGGAACCCCCGCAGGGCAGGGCCAGTGCCTCTCAAGAGCCTGCAGCAAGAGGCTCCGGGTCTGCTCAGGACTGTTCTGCACAGATGTATTCGGCAACCCAGCCCAGGAGCCCCAGAGGCCCAGCTCCCCCCACCACGGGACCAAAGAACCCAACAGCAGCCCAGGAAAGGAAGAGGGAGGCCGTGGCCACCATGCTGTACCTCCTCCCGAAGAGATGACTCTAGCTGATTCAGCTTCTCCTCTTTCTTCCTCAGCAGGTCATGGCCCTTCCGCATGGCCGATTTCATCTCATCCAGGTGCCTGGTCTCCTGCCGCCAGAGAGAAAGGGGAGGACAGACATGGGGTCTCAGCGCAGGTGCTAGAGTCCCAGCTCTGTGTGTGGTTGTTGGCTGGGTAACCCTGGACAAATCACCTCTCTGGACTGCCCTCTCAAGAAGAGAAATACTAGTTTGGGTTTTTTTTTAAGATTTTTTATTTATTTATTCATGAGAGACAGAGGCAGAGGGAGAAGCAGGCTCCCCGTGGAGCAGGGAGCCCAATGTGGGACTCGATCACCAGGACCCTGGGATGGTGACCTGAGCCGAAGGCAGACGCTTAACGGACTGAGCCACCCAGGCATCCCGAAATACTAGTTTTCTAGGGTCATGAGGATTCAATGAGGTAGTTACATGCTGAGCCCTGGGCCCGCACCTAACACATTCTCAGAGAGTTACAACGTGCTACCCCAGGGTTATTACTGTCCCTGCCCCCACCGCCCTCCCTCTCAGCATGCAGCAGAGCAATGAGGGCCTGAGGGCAGCATGCAAATGCCCCTGGTAAGCCTGCCCTGCACCAGCTCCGGGCACCAACAGAATTCTAAGGGAGCAGGCCTGAGCTGCTGGCCAAGGCCCTCAGATGGCACCATGAAGTCTCTTCCTTTTCCCTGGAAATTAGGCTATCAGACAAGCACTTCAGCCTTATGCCTAGTGTGCTCAGAAGATTCACTTATGAACCACATCTTTAGGGTGACGGGCCAGAACAGCACTGGATGTGAAATTTTAAAAACCTTACTTGTACGCTTCACCTAGAAAGTGAGAGTCCCACCACTGCCCTGCACATCGTGAGGACGAAGAAAGCATTGTACACTGTGCATTGACACGTAAATGTCAGGTGCTTTCATCCTCACGGAGCTCAATAACCTGCAGCACCTGTCCAGTGGCCCTGGGCCGATGTGACCACGCTGCGGGGAACCCGGAGTTACCAGAAGCCACGGCTGCCCTGGCTGCCCCCAGCACCCCCCACCCCAGCCCCGCAGGACCGGCAGGCTCGCCTCAAGGCCCCTGACCTCCTCCAGGTCCTTGCGCGCATCTTCCAGGGCCTTGGCGCCTGGGGGATCGGCGGCATCCTCCCGATCCCCGGCCAGCTCCCGGCACCAGTGCTGCTGGGCGGCCTTCAGAGCCGTCTGCCGTCTCCGCATGGAGCGGGTCTGCCGCACCAGGAACTCCTTGGCGCTGCGGAGGGCCATCCCCTCGGCGGAGAGGTAGTGCTGGACGCTGCGGGAGGGCAGGGCAGAGGGGTTGGAAAGGGAAAGCACACACGCTCTGAGAGCTGCTCTGGGCCACTTGAGCACTTCCCCGACAGATGCCCAGCCTGAGCACAGACTACGAGGCTGGGCATGAATACACAAGTATTCACACTCTAGTGTGCAGCATGCTACAGAGTCCTCCCACCCTGCCTCTAAAGGGATTGGGCCTGGGGCCTCCAGATAAATGGCCAGACACTCCCGTCAGCTTGATCTTCAACCAGAGGGCAGCAGGCCCCAGCATGCTGTGTCAGTGGTCACAATGGGTCAACCTTCCTGGCTTGCTAAAGAAATTCCCTCGGTCCCTCGGGTCCTCGTCCCCGAACCAAGCCCCACTGGTGATCACCCCAGGTCTGTGATGCAGGCACTCACCCCTTCATGGAATCCTGGACCCAAACTAAGGCTACCAGAACTCACCTGTCCAAGGACAAGTTGGTCTCCTCCTTGCTCTGGGAGAGAGAAGAGGATACCTCTTTGGTCTGGTTCTAAGGACACACAGTAGAAAAGGCCCACTGAATATCAGATACACTGCCGGCTCAGAGGACCCCCAAAGCCCCTCCCAGGGGCCTAAATACAGAAATGGCTCTGGGGGAGCTGCTGGGCACCATTCGTGTACAGGTATCATTTGAGTGATGGAGATGGGGAACTGGGACTATTAAGGACAGGAGGCTAAGGTCGTTTCTGAAGCAAAGCCAGGACCCCTCCTGGAGCACCGCCCCAGTCCCACCACCCTGTCCCTTCCACAGCACAGAGAAACTCACTGTCCCAAGGGATTTCCTCAGGTCCTCAATGTGGAGATCTGGCTCAGAACTTGGGGAGGCGTTACTCTCCTTAGCTGCTAGCTCTTTCAGCGTGTCCTGCTTCCTCTGAGCTTCAGCCTCCAGGTCGCTGTGATGGGGGTAGAGGTGGGGTTGGGGGGCAGGGGGGAGACAGGCTCACATGATGAAGCAGGGCGGGCAGCACACCATCATGCCTGCTGGGGTGGGCCTCAAGCCCTGATCTTAGGGAGACAGCAGGACTGGGGCATGACCGGTAGAACCAGAGACCCCCGCTGTTCATAGCTCTCACCCCATACTCCCTACAAATGCAGCTAAGCCCCTCTGCCTGGCTCCACCCCTGCCTGATAGTTGGGCCGTGAGCAGCCAGGGCCCAGGTAGGTCAGAGGGCAGGTAGCAGGGGAGGCCGAGGGCAGGGTGCCCACACCACCTGAGGTGCTTCTGCAGCCTCCGACTCTGGGTCTGCAGTGCATCCACCTGGGACTCCAGCTCCACCTTGCGGGCCCGAAGCTCATCCAGGAGTCTTTGGAGCTGTCGGTTTGACTCCAACAGGTGGGTGTGCTCCTTCTTTGACTCCTCCAAGTGCTGATAGCTGGCTGTGACTTCCTGAAAAGACAGAAGCACCTGGAGACATGCGGGACCAAGGCAGGCAGCAAGCAGCACAGGGACCCTGAGGAGCATGGGAGCGAGCGTGGAACTCAAGCACCCTGAAGTCACTGCGCCGAGGGTGGGAGGTGTGTGGCCTCTGCCGCCCTCCACAGCCCCACCCCCTGGGGCTCCCCAGCTGGGCTAGCTGTGGCATCCTGCCAACAGCATCTGGAACCCTAAAGCCCGGGACAGATCGGGTGAGCAAAAGGTGGGATGTTGCGGGAGAGGGAGGGAAGGTAAAGGGAACGGGGCAGAGACAGGGAGGACAGGGAGCCAGCCAAACCTCGCTCTGCAGCGCCACCTGCCTCTGCACATCAAGGAGCTGCTGATGCTCCTTTCGGGCGGTCTCCTCCTGCGGGGGTGGGGAAGAAATGGGGCTGTCTGGCCAGCTCCAGACGCCCTGGGTCTAAGGAGCAGGAGGCCCCAAGCTCTCCCTGGGGCGCTACCACTCCAAGGTCCAGGGCCCCTGGAGATGCTATCCTCAACTCCTGCTCTCTCACCTGGAGATCCAGTTGAGCCAATTTGGCCTTGACATCTTTGGTTCTGGTTTCAAGTTCCACCTCTAAATCTTGTAGTTTCCTTTCCTGCACAGAAATAGGTAGAGTGAAAGATGTAAGTGTAGGAAGAGTGCAAGGCATGAGCTGAGGGGGCAGGAGGGAGATCTGGACCCACCCTTCCATAGCACAGCCTCCAAGCTAAGGCTCAGCCTCATCCCACTTGCCCTTGCAGGCCCCCAGGAAAGTACCACCTTGTGTCTTCCCAATGGGGGCAAGGAGAGACAAAGGCGCCAAACCCAGGGTCCTATGGGGGCTGACCTCCTCTAAGCCCGGGGCTGTTCGCTGGCCCAGAAAACAAAGGACCATGCGTGCCCTGGCCTGTGAGAGACCCCCGCACCTGAAGCTATCAAGGCTCAGATCTGCGGCTGCCCCAGCTGCCTGCCCCCAGCACTTCTCCTGCATGGAGGTGCCAGAGGGGGCTCACCAACCCTGGTCCCCCGGGACTGCCCAGAGCCCCCACCTGCTCCCGGTGCCGACGCCACAAGTCCTCGAGCTGCCTGTCCTGCATCTGCCTCACGGCCTCCAATTCTCGCTCGTGTGACCTGCGCAGGCGCTCCAGCTCCCCGGTCAGGTGGCCCAGCAGCTGCGCCCGCTGCTTCCTCTCCTGCCCAGAAGGGGAGGCTGCTGGCGGGGAAGCTGCAGCGGCCCTCACACCCCTAAAGCCACGGCCCCTCCCGGCAGCCTCGGGTCAGTAAGGCTGGGGACCCCAGTGGCTCCCGAGGGCCAGCTCTTCGAGGAGGAGAGCATGGAGGAGCGCCCAGGCCTCCCCCCGCAGAAAGCCTGCACCCCTCTCTGCCACGGAAGCAGACACTGCTCAGATGCCATGAGACACCCCCCCGCCGTGGAAATCTGCCTGTCCTGCTGTCCACTGTGCACAGCGTCCTTCCTCGAGGGAAGAGAGGTCACTAATAAATTAGCACTGCTCTTCAGCAAGGTCCGCATTGGTTTGGGAAGGGAACCAGCTACGTTTTATCACAGGCCGGCTATTTTTGTGTGGAAAAGACCGTACAGACAGGCCGGGACACGGTTTCCAGTTACGGGAACAGGAGCCTAGACATCCCGGGCAGAGGCCCAGCTGGGAGCTAAAGTCAGGCCCCACTGCCACCCCTGTTCACCCCCAGTGTGAGCCAGCCAAGCTGGTGTGGTGCCACATTCTCACCTACGGGGGGGAAGGCTGAACACAGACAGATCAGCTCTAAGGAGTGTTTGCCTCTTGCCAGTCTATGATGTCCTGGAATTTTGGTTAACCCTGATGGCATGGTGCTGGGGTGGTTAAAGTTGAAGGCTTGGGAGCCAGACAGTCGGGGCTTGAAGCTCAGCTCCTCGACTTACTAGCCCAGAGCCCTTGGGAAAGGTGCTTGCGCTCCTGAGTCTCCGTTTCACTTTCCAACTGGAGGTCACGATAGTCCGCACCTCCTCGGGGTGTTGGGGGGACTAAATGAGTCCGCACACATCGGGAGCTGAGAACAGTGCTAGCACAGGGTACGAACTCGGTTATCTGTGAGCCGCAGCCGCTCGGGGAGGGAAGGCAGCCGCCTGCTGCTGCTGGAGTAAACCGGGAACCAGGGCTGCACCAGGGCAGGGCATCACCCAGCTGCCAAGGACCGCCAGCTGCACGCGCCGAATGTGTGCACAGGGGAAGGGGCAAGTCACCTCGGCTTCATACTGCTCTCTGGCCTCAGCTACCACTTGTTGGTGCTCCTCCTTCATCTTGTCCATCCTCCTCTCATGGTCCCTTTCCACCTCCTGGCGCTTCTCTCGCAGGAGGTCACTGAGCTGCAGGGTAGGCAGCGGGGATGCGACATGCAGGCCCGAGGGTGGACCAGCGCATGGGGACTGAGGCACTCGAAGGTGGAGTACACGCACGCCTCCCCAGTGCCCTACACGCATGACTCGTGACGTGCAGGCACCACATCCCAGCACCCCTCCCCGCTTACGTACAGGGGCGCGGGGGTGGAGAAGCGCCCAACCTCAAGGGAACGGAGGCATAGAAATGCAACCAGAACTCTAGCCCCAGCTGAGCCTTCCAAAGCAAAGCAGAGGCCCCTGGGCCAGGACGGAGCGCCCAGGACAGGTACACGTAAGGTCGAAGGAGCCCACCAGCATTTACCTCTTGCTCATATTCAAGCACTTGGTGAACCTTCTGATGAGCCCTCTGCTCTGCCCGACTGAGGCTCTCCTGCAGCCGGGCCTCCTCTTTCTGCTGAGCTTCCTTCATCTTCTTCTGGAGGCTGGAGACAACCTGAGGAGACCCCAGCACAGGGAACGGGCCACTTAGCACTGTAGAGCAACCTCAGGGACTCGCCAGGGGCCCAGCACCCATCCCCAGGGGGCTTCAGTGGGAGGGAGGCTCCTGCCCCAGGGGCAGGCATGGGGCCGAGTTCTGCCCACCGGCAGCGAAGGGGCCTTGAGGCTCTCGCTGAGGGAGGAGGACACAGTCTCTGCCTGGCAGCCCAGGGCCGGCTGCACCTCACCTCCCTGTGCTTGGCCTCCAGCGAGGAAGAGAGCTGCTCCAGCTCGGCCTGGTGCTCCCTCTCCAGCGCTTCCACGGCCTGGGGAGCAACAAGGGGCCTGTGACAGCCGGGGGGCAGGGAAGGCTGGCCGGGCACTGACCCCGGAGGAAGGGAGACCATGCCTGACTCCCTTCCAGCTAAAGGACCGAGGGGAACCGCAGAGACACATCTTTGTTCCCCCAAAATAACTCCGTCCCTAAAGGCTGCAACTAGCAAATGAGTAGGAAATGAAGGCCAGAGTGGAGCGGTCACCGCTCCCATCCCCCTGCCCCTCTGGGCTAGGCCCCAGGTACACAGGTCACGCTCCTGCCTATGAATAGGGCCCGAGGCTATGAAGGCTGGAGGTCTGGCACAATTGGCCTGAACACCTGTGAGACAGGGACGCCCTCCCCCACCTCCTGTAGTCTCTCCTTATCTAAAAGCTGAAGCTCACCTTCACCCAAGGAAAAAAGTTCCACGTGGCCTGACTGTTCCTTACTTCCTACTCTTACCTAGAGACAGACCATCAGGAGACAGAAAGGATTGGAGACATGGGGAGTACAGACAAAGGAGAAAACCCTCCTCTGAGTGTGCAATCTCTCTACAGCCGGAGAGACGAAAGGTCATCGCAGATGCCCCTTCGGGACAGGGATGGGGACAGGCCACCTTTTTCTCAGAACCTCTGGTCTGATCTAAGTTCTTTCAGTCACAAAATCTTCCCAAATCCATACACCATTCCCCCTCCACCCTCCTCACTGCCACGGACAGCACCCAGCTAGTGCCGGCCCTGGACAGAGCCCCTGGACACCTGCCATCCCCTCCCCTGTGCCATGCAGAACCGGGCTAGCACCTGCCCGGAGACAGCGGGGCCCACGCGGAGGTGGCGGGCCCAGTCAGCCCACCCACTGTCTCCAAGTCCCGCGCCAGCTGTGGAGACACCTCCTCTGTGCCTGGCCCCCCCGCCCAGCCTGGCGCCTGGCCCCTCTCCAGGCAGCCCAGGGGCATGTCCAACGGGAGGCTCCACGCTGCGGGCTCACCTCTTTCCTCTCCCCCTCCAGCTGCTTCCTGAGCTGCTGCAAAGCCGCCTCCTTCTCGGCATTCAAGGCAGCGTGCTCTCTCTTCTCCGAGGCCTCCACCTCTTCCTTGAGCTGTTCCAGCATCTGTCTGCTCCACTGTTCCAAGCTGGCCCTCTCAGCCTTCTGGAGAGACTCCAACTCTTCTCTCAGCCGCTGCAAGGAAGCCTCCTGCTCGGCCCTGAGCGGACAGACAGACGGAATGGGACGGGCCTGTGCACTCGGGGCACTGCCAGGGGCGGCCAGCCCACGGTGCGCTCACCTGATGCGGCCCTCATCTGCTTCCGCACTGGACTGCACCTGGGCCCGGAGCTGGGACAGCCTCCGGCTCTCCTCCTCTCTCATCTGAGTCTCCTCCTCCTCGGTGGCCTTCCGCAGCTGCTCCTTCAGGTAACTGGGATGGAAAAGAAAGGCAAGTTTGTTGGAGGAA
Source organism: Mirounga leonina (assembly GCF_011800145.1). NCBI lineage: Eukaryota > Metazoa > Chordata > Mammalia > Carnivora > Phocidae > Mirounga > Mirounga leonina. The sequence goes on along the minus strand of NW_023270387.1, from coordinate 13,504,631 downwards.
CCACTCTTCTGTTTGTAATCTCCAACTCTCGGCCTCCCAAAGCCTGTAGCTCGCCTGCGAAGTTTCCTAAATCTGGGTCCTGCTGCCTCCCTCTAACACCTTCCAGGGAAAGAGGGGGCCACGAACGCTTCCTGCTCTTGGCAGCAGCAAGAGGACAACAGGCTGCTTGACCCCAGAACAGCGTTTCTGCCAGAGGCTCCCCTCTGCCCACAGGTACACCGCGGCACGGCATTCACTCGAGGACAGAGACAGTCCGACCCCAACCAGCCCTGGTGCCGCGTCCTCTCACTTACAACCTGATCAACGGTTCCAGCCACCGCCTCTCAACCCCACCACACTCCTCCGCGCCTCTTGGCCCTTGTTCGTGCTGGTGCCTCCCCCGGGAATTCCCTTATTTGACAAAGCCATATTCACCGCTCAACACCCAGCTTCCTCCTCTCAGAGAAGTCTCCCAAGTCTCTCCAAGTTCATAAATTAGCCCTTCTGTTCCTTTTAGCCTTTCTGCGAGGCCCTTCCTAATCCCAGGCCGCTCTGTACCACACACAGTAATTTCATCTTTTGTGTGTCTCTTTTCCTTACAAGTCTGGGAGCTTCTCCAGAGAAAGAATCGTGTCTTAAAGTCTTATATCCACGGTGCTGAACACAGTAGCTGACGTGAAGTAGGTGCTCCATAACTGTTTGTGGAATTTGAACAGCATCACCCAGCCCCAAACTATAAGCGCCGATGATCCATAAGGGACATCTTATTTACGGACAAACGACAGTGAACATTTCATCCCAGGCAGATATCCCCCTGCCCACGCAGCCCCCACAGGACCTGGGGCTGTGTGCTGTGCACTGGGGAATTCAAGCCTAAGAAAAACACGATTCAGAAGACGATGTCTTTGAAAAGCTTCCTGGTGAATTCCAAAGCCAAAACAGATTTAGGGTCATTTTCTATTTCAAGTTACCTGCACCACTACTCTCTTCCATTGTGATAGAAAATTTGAGTTAAATAAAAATCCTCTCTCCTAGATTCCCCGGAAACCCTTTCTCCTTGTTCTATGGCTCCATTTTCCACACATCACCACAGGATGTCAGAGCTGGGAGGGCCCTGAGAGGTTATATCCTTCATTTACAACCGTCTCTCTTCATCTCACAACTAAATTCAATTTCTTCGTTTTATAACTAAAGAAACTAAGGGTCAGCCTTCCTGCCTTCCTGCCTGCCTTCTCATTCAAGAAGTATCCGCTACGAGGTCAGCTGTGGCTTCCAGAAATTTCTACCAAGTGGAAGTTGCCCAGCACAGATGGCCCCAGGCCTCAGAAAGGCTCATGTGTAAGCAGAAACAGGGTTCTTGCAATAAACTATTTCATAGCGAGTCTGACAAGGCACTGCCTACAGAAAAATCACTTCCTGAAGGCCACTGAAACCAATGACTTCAACTGGAAATAAAATCAAGAGCTACCATTTACTGAGCAACTACCATGTTTTAGGCCCTGAGTCAGATACTTTTGGCATGCTAGCCTTCACCACAACCTAAGAGAGTTCTTGGCGGCCTTCTGGAGCTGGGGGTTTGGCGAGGGACAGAAAGCACAGTCAGCCGTGCCCAGGGTGGCCAGGAAGAGAGGAAGAGCCTGGTGGGCTGGCAGGGAGACACTACCAGGATTTCCTCCTAGGCTCTGCCTGTTAAGATCAGCTAAGTCATACCCTGTTTAGGCAGGCCCCTGCCCCAATTTTCATTTGGCTGGAAGAGGAAGGTGCTGCCTGGCAGGGGATCCGGGAGGGGTGATAGAAGGATGGGCCCTGGGTCAGCAGATCCTGTGTTGGGCTAATGAGAGAGACTGTCCCCGGTCCTCTGGGTAGCTGGGTGTTGGTTTTCCATTAGTCGAAGTTAAGCATAAACATTTTATGCACTCTTTGCTATGTATGATATAAAAATAAGTCTACCACTTTTGGATGTTCTGTCCAAGAGGAAAAGATTTAGCCTTTAGTTAAGTTGCCAAGTAAGTGAAAAATATATTAACACCTTGTTGTAGCCTCTGTCCCGCCCTGGGCCTGCGACAGACTGCTGACTACGTTCTCAATAGCCACTCTCCCACGCTCCCTTCCTATAGGGGCACTGATTTTTATTCGGTCAGGTAAAGAGACCCAACTCTAGGACTACATTTCCCAGTTTTCTTGGTGGCCAGGGGTAACTCATCAGATACGCATGGAAATTATTGAGTAAACTTTCCAAGAGAACTTCTTTAAGAATAAACAGAAGTTACTGGGTGAAGTTTCCAAGAAAGTACCTTAAAATGGACCAAATGAGCTGGAAGGTACCCCTTTTGTACTCTGTCCCTATCCTTCCCGCCTGAGGCCCAGACACAATGGCTGGGGATCCAGAAGCCACGCTGGACTCTGAAGAGACCCTGAGAGTAGACAGCACTTAAAGGCAGCAGAGAAATTAAAGGACCGCCAGGGACCTGGTGACTCTGGAGCTGCCATGCCAGCCCTGGATGGCCTTTTCCTGTAAAAATAACCTCTAGCTTGTTTACAGATGTGTACACATCATCTCATCCACACAGACCCAGCCCAGCCTTAAGTGTCTTACTCGTTGAGGGCATCCCAGCCAGCTACATAAAGAGCAGGAACCCAAATAGAAAGTTCTGGGTTCTGGGAAATAGCACCTCAGACTGTATTATGTGGTCCCCACCAATCTCACTGGGTCCCAACAGGGCCCTGACTCCTGAGAGAGAGGACAACGTAGTGGTTAGGAAAACGGGCTCCAGGGACCAGCTGCCTGGGCTAACCTGGCTCCACTGCTCAGTAACTTCGACACCTTGGACAAGGCACCTAGCCTGTCCATGCCTCAGTCTCTTCATCTGTATCACAGATCCTGCAGGACTGGGCTGACAGCAGTACCCCGTAAGAGTCACTCTCAGGACTAAACCAATTACCAGATATAAAGCACAGGGACCAGGGCCATCTCTCAAAAAGTGTTAGCTACTTGCACTATTATCACGCCTCCCAACTCCCTCCCGAAAAGACGAACCAGGGAGCCCCTTCCCCCACACAGGCCATGGAGGAGGAGGAGTCTCGGTGGGGCCTCGGGTCTCCGGGGCGGGAGACGGGGGGTCGCTTGCTCCCCATGTCACTGCGAGGCCCCGGCAGCTTGCCTAAGGGGAGGGGCAGGACCTGAGAGACTTCTCTTTCTGCTGGTGAAGCTGGAGGATCTCCTCTTCCTCCTCCTGCCACAGCTTCTCCCGCAGCTGCTGCATCTTCTCCTGCTTCGATTCCAGGAGCTGCCTCTGGTCTTGCTCCAGGTCCTGGGCCATGGCCTCTTCCATGGCCTTCAATGAAGCCTGCTTTGGGGGAGCTGCAGGCTCCGTAGATCGCCTGCCAAGGGTGGGGGACAGCATTTCACCAGATTTAATATCCACCTGTTATACAGATCCAGAACAACACACAAGGAATCCTCACGGAGGGCCCAGGGGTCAGGAATCACATATGCAAATCAGGCCACCCCCGGGCCAGTGGGAAGGCTAGCCCCTCAAAGATATAGGCAGTGTCTGTTCACAGGGCAAGCCCCACTGTGGCTAAGGCCCCAGGGGCCAAGAGAGAAGGGTAGCCCATATTAGGCTCTGGGGGACCTGGCAGGTTGTAGCCCAATGTGAAAACCTGAAGATGTGGCTCAAGACCTGGCAGCCACAGGGAGAGACTGAAGCTCTGCCCATAATGGAGTCCTCCCCAGGATGGTTCATGGCCCTGTTCCTGTGTCCCCACTAGGGCTCTGCCTGCTACTCGAGGCACCCACCAGCAGTTCGGGGAGTCCCCAGAGGCTGCTCTCTGCCTCCCAAACTGAACACAGGCAGAAGCAGCAGCAAGTCTCCTAGCCCTGACACCCAGAAGAGTCCGTGGAGGTCCGGCACAGGAAGGCCAAGGGAGCCAGGCAGGAGACTGTTCCCTCAGCCAAAGCCAGTAGCAAAAGTGCACCAAGAATGTCCTGCTCCATCTCTCCTTGATGATGCCACGTTTTCATCTGCTCAGAGTTAACTCCATGCTTAGAAACGGGTAAAAGAAATTCAGTGCTAACCTGGATGCATAAGGTGGGTGGTAAGATAAGGAATAATGGTCCTGGTGGAAAAGATGTCTATGAAGTAATGAGGGTTCTTGAAGGAAATGCCCAGAAAGAAACCCAAGAACATTTGGAGGCACGAAAGCGTAAGAGGGATAAAGTACTTCGCCTCTGGGAGCAGCTTTCCTAAAGGCCAGAGCCTGTGTGCATTCCCAGGTCCCTCATCTTCTGTTAGAAATTGGTCTCGCCACACAACCACCACCCTTCCCCGAGAGTGCGCAGGCACGGCAGGCCAGGCACGCTAGCCCCGTCAGCGGCACGGGCACGGTCCACACCAAGGAGCACTGGCGCAAGAGTGCAAGAGGGGACGCAGGACCGCCTTCCCCTCACTGCAGCAGATGGAAGGTGGTGGCCGGGATCAGACTAGAAGAGCAAAGAAAACAAGGGCTTTGGAATTCCGTCTGGGCCCCTTGAGCCCAGAGAGAGAAGGAAGACATAAAAGGCTCCTGACGTCTCTGAAATACCATTAAGATCTTTCCTTCCCCCTTTCCTAAAATCATTAACTCAGACCGGAAACAGCCTTGGGCCAGGCCTTCAGTTCTCTTCTGCTCTCAATCCCATCTCCATCCCCCTTCCCATTCCCGGCTCTCCTCCAGGTCCCCTGACCCAGCCCAACTGATGCGGATCTAAGAGACACTGTCACCACCTCTTCTGAGAGTCTTGCTCTCCAGAGAAACTCCCCCCACAGCTCTGCGCCTCATCAACCCTCCAACTCATTTCCAGCCTTGGCTGAAAACATCTTTTTTTCCCCTGAGATGGTACCTCTGAATGTCTGTCTCCCCTGTGGGCTGCGTAGCTATGTGGAGCCCGAGGAACAGATGCTGCAGAAAGACGGGACCTCAGATGGCGCAGCAGTGTGCACCCAGGCGACGCGCACGGGCAAGCACCCAGGCGAAGGGGGCTGCTTTCCAGCAGGCTCTTCCCCTTGTCCCCGTTTTAGAGCTCTAAGTGTCCCTAACGCCCCGCTTTGGTCCAAGGCCGTCAACGATGGCCCGACTGATTGAGGAGACAACAGGGAAGATGAAGCCTCCAGAGGAAGAGGCGGGTCTGATTTCGAGGCCACTCCTCAGGTGTCAGCATCAGACAGACCCAGTTTCCAACAGGCAGCGGCCAAGAGGACGCTCCGTAGGGGCATCATCATTTCAGGCTGGCCACCAAGGAAGGGAAGGAGTGGGGAGGACAGGCGGTGGGGAGGGAGGAGGCGGTGGTGCCCAGGACATTCTCGACTGGCTGCACCGCCCCTAAAATTGCAATTAAAGAGATCCCATCCCTTTCACGTTCAGCCCAGTGGTTTAAATTCGTTTACCCCCTTTTTACAAACACCTCATGAGAGGTGCCGGGATCACCAAGGGGAGGCTATTCCTGACTCTCGGACCCAGGCCTTTAGGCCGCAGAGAGCACACACAGGGGCGGCTGCTTGCTGGCCCGACCTCTGCCCCTAACTCCTTCTGATCCAGCTTGACAACATCTATGAAAGGCGACAGACTGCATGAATCATGGTTTTGGTTTTTTGTTATTTTATGATGTTTTGATATCTGTGTAAGTTTGCTGGTAGAGGAGAGAAGGCGGGTCCCAGGACTAGCCTGCTCTTACTGATGGCAGGGAACGTGTCTTTCATATGCAAACCAACCAATCCCCCAGGGCACCACACCAGAAGCATCTTCTTCCAGAACTCACACCAAATCACAAATCAAGCAGGGTCGCAGGGTTGCAGGGTTGGGCCCGGAACCAGGCAACTGGCGGGCCACCCCCATAGCCCAAAGCCCGCCAACATTGTTCAAACTATCCAATCCCACACTCACTCGAGGTACTTACCCTGCCTTGCCCATTCCTTCCCACGGAAACCCCAATAAAGGCTCTGGGCCATGCTCTCCCTTCTCGCCTCTTCTGCCTCCTGACACATCCTGCTCCTTCCCCTTGTGGCCTAGCATGGCGTGGCACACCCTTTTCTCTCTGGAAACATAAGTAATAAATTCTTCCTTAATGGCATTGGCCTGTGTTGTCACTCAGTCACCTCCATAAATTAAAATCCCACAGGTACAAATGAGACCCAGACACAGAGCTACTCCTCACAACACACAGAAACGGAGCTGTGAAGACAAGTAACAGGGAAGTTATGGGGCCTGAAAAGACTCAGGAAAGGAACAGAAGACATTCCCTAAGCATGCTAGTAAAGTGAAACTGTGTGGTGGAGGAATGTGTCTCTGAGACCCAGCAGGGGCGGCCTCACCAGTTTGGGAGAAGAAACACAAAGTAAGGGGGCGCATCTCATCAACCCAGACAGCTCAGGAGGGGCCTGGCCGCCCAGCTTCCATCCCTAAGCTGCCAGGAAGACGCCCTCTGACCTCTGCCCAGAGGGTCCTGTCTCCTGTCCTCATAGAAAGCACCCTGCCCCGGTGTCCACAGCCACCAAGGAGACTTGGGAAAGCCCTGTCACTCCTCAGTGTCAGAGCTGTCACTACCTGAAACGCGGGGCTGCCCCTTCCCTGCGTCACTGCACAGTGTGGAGGTGAGGACAAGAGTCAGGAGCTCATGCGCCCTGCCAGCTGTGAGTAACACGTCCCTACTCAACAGTCAGCTCCGATTCCTAATCCTTTTGTGGCACTTGGTTCACAGACGCAACAAACCCATAACCCTGGCTCCTGTCTCTCCACGCAGAAAAAAGGACCAGTGGCCGCACACTGAGTAGGAAGTCGAGGGCTCCAGCGACCAGAGCCTCGTCCTGGTTAGACAACCCACCAGCGATGTGATATTGGGCAAATCCCTCACTGCGAGCCTCAGTCTCCTCATCTGTGAAAGCAGTAGAGGGGAAGGAGACAATGGGAGGAGGAAAGCTCAATGGTCTCTAAGTTTTAGAAGGGCGTGGGTAACAACGGAGGTGAGCCTTGGACCCAGGCCCAAAACGCCTATCCGGATATGGTATAATTCCATTTATGTCAGGCTGGAGAACTGGAAAGGCAAACCTAGGGGACAGAAGCCAGAAGCGTGGTGACCTGGGGCGGTGCGCGGGGAGGAAAGGGGCATGAGGAAACTTTCTGAAGGGACAGAAATGTTCTACCTCTGATCTGCGTGTAGGCGTGCGTTGTTGATTCGTACAGTTCAGATTTATGTACTTTCATGTAAATACCTCAATAAAATGTTGCTAAGAAAGTGAAAAACAGTGCATGGTAGAGGGAAAAACAGGATTACCGGGTTTCTGCTAGCCCTCACGTCCACCTTCATTCACAGCTGCCTGGGGTCTCAAAGCGGCACACAGAACAAAGGGCACACTCAGTCTCCCCCGACTCCACCCCCTCCCTACCACCCAAGAGTGGTGGGCATTAAAGCAAAGCACACACAAGGGAGGACGGGGACAGACATTAACACTGGCCCTTACGCCTCTGGAGAGACTGGCGGGGCAGGGCTGGCCGCCACCTTCTCCTCGGGCTCCTTGGCCTCTTCCTGCCCAAGGCCCAGCTCCGTGACCTGGGAGCGCTGCTCCTTGCCCCTCTCGTGGGCGGCAGGTGGGTCTGGGGTCTCCTCCCTTGATAGCAATAAGGAAGCAACTGTATTAAAGCTGGTGGGAAGGCAAGACGCTCTAGATGCACCCATTCAGGGTCAGAGAGCCCTGAGGACAAGGGAAATCAGCCCCAACTAAGTGTCCCTATCTCAGGCCTCACTCTCCCCCCCTCCCCCGCCTCTTCCCCGGCTATTTACACTGAAGGCCACAGACACGTCCGTGTGGGCTGCGGAAGGGTTACGGCGCCCAAGGAGTGGCTCTGCACACAGCAGATGGTCAGTGGATGCTGTGCACCGAACATCGAATATCGCTGCTGCTAGGCTTCCCCCAGTGACTCACTCCAACTGAATGTGCTCTAAAACCAGCATCTTCCTCTCACCAGGGGAACAGAAGAACTAGCAAATGCAACCCAGGCTCTGGGCCAGGCTGGGGCACAAAGGTCCCCTCAGCTAGCCTCAGGGAAGCCTAGGACTCTGCACCTCCCTCCCCCAGGGGCCCAGCACAAAATGGGGCTCTCTTTCGGTTTGCTGTAGAACTAGAAGTGGGATGACTGCTAAGGGGTGGGGAGCACGGGCAGGTGGGGACTGGGACAAATGCCCCCCTGACAGCACAGCCCAGATGGGAGATAGTCTTGCCCGAGCCCCTAGCAGGAAGACAGCTGGATCACAGGAGATGCTTCCTAGTTCAAGAGTTTCTAGGCTCCCCTAATCAGATGGTGCACCCCAATTTTAGCTATAGACTAAGAACTAGGAAGAAGCAGGTTTCCTCATTCCCCAGCTCACGTGGGGCACTCAGTGGAAACCTGTGAACCCACCCCAGCTCCCCACCTCTCCAGGCACCCCCAGCAGCCTCTCTCAGCCCCTGCACCCACAACTACACGCCTGGAAGGCTTCCAGCTCCCCCTTACCTCCGCAGGGAACCAGGCGGGATGGGGCTGACTGCAAAGTCCTCCCCAGGCTCTTCTGCGTGCTCCTGCCTGGGCTGCCCCTCAGAGGCCTGCGGAGGCCCTTCTTCGGTGGCCTGGCTGTGAAGGGGACTCTGGTGCCACCTCCCAGGCACAAGTGGAGGAGACAACCTGGTCAGACCAGCCAGAGCAGCAGAGTAAGGTCTGCTGTTTGAAGAGCAGGGAGAGAACTGGAGAGTGTGGTATGTGGATCTGGGTCCATTCCTCCTCCCAGACAGGGCCCCAGCCCCGGCCCTACATCCACAGGGAGCCATGGAAGGCAAAGCAGCCAGAAAAGCAGAAAAGGGAACCTCCCCACTGTGCTCTCCCTTTGCCCTCCCGGGTCCCTGTGCTGCATCTGCCCGTCCCGGGGTGAGAGCTGGGCCCTCTCACAGCTGTGTCCACTCCCAGCGCTCACCATCACTGAGGCCAGGCGGGGATGGAAGAACTGAGCGGAAAATAGGGAGAAAGAGAGAAGCCAGACTGGAATGGTCAGACTACAGAAAATGCACGAAGCTGTAGCTTGCAGCTCCTAGGAAGGCTGCTAGCTCCTCCAGGCTCAAAAAGCAGAATGACTGCCCCACTTCCTCGTCCAGGGTGGTAGTTCTCCTCTCACTGTGGCTCCAGCCTCAGAAGCTGGAAGGTCCTGTCTCTCTCTCCCAGTCTTTCCGCTCTCCCTCCCGGTTTGTCTGTGTGTCTCTTGCACGTGCACGCACATGCACACACAGTTGGCTGCAGCCATTTCTGATGTGGCAGGGCAACAGCTCCGAGCTGCAGTACTGACCCTCCAGCCAGTTCCTCCAGCCCGGGCCCACAGCGCCGCACAAAGTCCCACCCAATGTACCCACATCCTGTCTCGGTGCAGAATCCGAGGGTATGCTCGTGTACACGTGTGTGTGCACGCACACAGACTCTGTGAGGCCATCCGGTCAGCTCACCATCTGCCTTCAGGCAGGAGCGCACTGAGCCAGGCATTCTGCCCAAGTCCACCCCATCCCCAAGGTCCCTGAGGGCGGCCTCCCACGTACTGTACCTCTCCGAGCCTCTGGACTGCTTGCTCTGCAGCTCATCTTGGCTGGACTGGCTGCCATCCTTGTCTTCTCTTCCCAGCCTCTGGGCCTGTAGGCAAGGAGCAGGGGAAAATGCATACTGGGGAGGTCAGCATTTGAGTGCCTTAATTCTCCAACCAATTCTTGCACCTAGGAGGAAGTACTGAGAGGTGGCTCTTGAGTAGGATGACCACTCGGGACACAGAGAGAAGGCCCCTCTACTGTATTATGGCCCCCCCTAGGGCTTTGGCTAAGCCCCCAGGCTCACAGCTGCTGCCAGGGCTGGCCTGGCTGGCCTAGGGAGGAAGAGCCAGAGGCCACAGCCATGGTCTGCAGAGCCAGAAGCCAGAGACTACAGGAGAAAACATACAAAAAAGAAAATCCTGCCTCCTGTCATCGGAAGCCTTCACTGCCAGTTGCAAAGAGAAAGCTGAGACATCCGTGAACCCTCAAATGCACAGAGGCCCAGCCCTGCCGCACCAGTGACAGAGACACTGCAATGATGGGCAGAAGTGACTGAGGCAGCAGCCAAGCATGTGTGGAAGAGGAAGGACCCTGGAGAGATGGGGACGTGGTGAAAGGAGAGCGCGCTATATTCCAGACAGAAAAGATACCATCTGGGCACCCAAAGGGAGGAAGATAAGGTGCTCCACTGCTTCACTCCGGGACCCCCCAAAGTACCCAGGTCCCATCAGTAGCCAACGATGCCCCCTTCCCAGTCAGGCACTGATTACACCATGTATCCAAAAAAAAAAAAACGCAACCCAAAAAAACAAAATCTCATGGGGGCGGGGGCAGGGGGCAAAGGGAGAGAGAGAATCTCAAGCAGACTCCACACACAGCGTGAATCCCAACACAGGGCTCGATCTCACAACCCTGAGATCATGACCTGAGCCAAAATCAAGAGTCAGACACTTAACCAACTGAGCCACCCAGGTGCCTCGCCCCCCAAAAATCTCATTTTAAAGCTTGGGTGTCTAGGCAAATCTAGCAAGCTGGTGAAAAAGAGGGCTATTGTTGAGAAGTTCAAATATTTCCTGCAGGGGTGGGGCCTCAGGGGGATGGCAGTGTTGTCGGCCTGGACTCGAGCTCTTGCTCTATCACTTTCTAGCTGGGGAGTCTGTCTCCTCCACTATAAACTGGGACAGTAACCTGCAGCTCACAGGGCTCATGGTGAGGATTATGTTAGCTCATGTACATAAAGCCCGGCTCTTGGCCCAGAGAAGGCGTCCCACAAATGCCAGCCCCCCTGTTCCTGCTCCTCCCCTCTCCCTAGCCTAAGGCACAAAAACCCAGCTCTACCAGGGCCAGTCCCCATCCGAGGACCCATGCTCCCTCTGTCACGCTGACGGGAGCCCCGTCTGTTCTGGGACATCAGAGTTAACGGGAGAGGTAGGGCAGGAGACTCCATCTTTTTTTTTTTTTTTAATTGTTATGTTAATCCCCATACATTACATCATTAGTTTTAGATGTAGTGTTCCACGATTCATTGTTTGTGCATAACACCCAGTGCTCCATGCAGAACGTGCCCTCCTCAATACCCATCACCAGGCTAACCCATCCTCCCACCCCCCTCCCCTCTAGAACCCTCAGTTTGTTTTTCAGAGTCCATTGTCTCTCATGGTTCGTCTAACCCTCTGATTTCCCCCCCTTCATCCTTCCCCTCCTGCTATCTTTTTTTTTTTTTCTTAACATATATTGCATTATTTGTTTCAGAGGTACAGATCTGAGATTCAACTTGCACAATTCACAGCGCTTAGCAGAGCACATACCCTCCCCAGTGTCTATCACCCAGTCACCCCATCCCTCCCACCCCACCCCCCACTCCAGCAACCCTCAGTTTGTTTCCTGAGATTAAGAATTCCTCATACCAGTGAGGTCATATGATACAGGTCTTTCTCTGATTGACTTATTCCACTCAGCATAATACCCTCCAGCTCCATCCACGTCGTTGCAAATGGCAAGATCTCATTCCTTTTGATGGCTGCATAATATTCCATTGTATATATATATATATATATATATATATATATATATATATATATATATACACCACATCTTCTTTATCCAGTCATCTGTTGATGGACATCTTGGCTCTTTCCACAGTTTGGCTATTGTGGACATTGCTGCTATAAACATCCAGGGGTGCACGTACCCTTTCGGATCCCTACTTTTGTATCTTTGGGGTAAATACCCAGTAGTGCAATTGCTGGATCATATGGTAGCTCTATTTTCAACTTTTTGAGGAACCTCCATACTGTTTTCCAGAGTGGCTGCACCAGCTTGCATTCCCACCAACAGTGTAGGAGGGTTCCCCTTTCTCCACATCCCCGCCAACATCTCTCGTTTCCTGACTTGTTAATTTTAGCCATTCTGACTGGTGTGAGGTGGTATCTCATTGAGGTTTTGATTTGGATTTCCCTGATGCTGAGTGATATAGGAGACTCCATCTTCACCCATGGGGTTCTGGCTGGGCTGGCCTACGGCTGTGTCCCCAGCCCTGTACCCACAGCCTCCCACGCCTCTCCACTGGCAGCCGGAGCCCCAGCTGCTGGGGCCGACGGTACCATCTGGATGGGCGAGGAAGGGCAAGGCCTGAACTAAAAGCCAGCTCCCCCAAATTCCATTAAAAAATAGAAATCCTGCCTGGGAATACCTCCCAGTGCCTGTAGCAGAAGGCTTCCTGCCAGGGCTGCCAGTGCTCATGGCATCAGCCTGGGCAGAGCCTGCAGCTAACGGCCCCCCCTCCCCGCTCCTTCCAGTGTTCAACTCACTACTGTCTCCCCCTACAAATCACACCAAGCTCAGCAGAGAGCGCCCTCTCTCACTTTCAAGGAAAAAAAAACCACAGGCCAATCTATGTAACAAACTAAAATGTAAAATAGATAACAAAGTGGGGCGATCGTAATAAAAATGGGGGAATGGAGCCCTGAGTCTGAAAGGATGACCTTCTTGGCTTCAAGGCTCCATAAGGACAGGATCTGTGTCTGAGTCATCTTTGTACCTTTCTGGGGGCCAGATGTCCCCACACAGAGCTTACATCTAGGAGACAGACCCAAGAACCATAAAACAGAAGAAGCAGCACTAAGGGGAGCAAAGGGACAGAACGATTCATCCTGCCTGGAGGAGGTGACATCAGAGGTGGGCCTCCAAGACCAAGAAAGAGCTTGGGACAAAAGGGGAAGCAGCAGGGCAGGTGGAGCAGTGAAGGAAGTGGGTGGTATGCCCCAGGAACGGTGAGTGGTGGGGGCGGCTGGTGTGTGGCAGGTGGGCTGAGGAGGAGCCTGCAGGGGCTGAATGGGCCAGGTCGTAAAATGCCTTGAAATCCACAGTCTATAGTACTTTGCACATGAGCAAGTGGTCAACCCTCAGTTGCTAAATAAACGGATAGACACATAGATTTATGTTGCGGTCGGGGAGGGAGGATGACTTCATTCATAGCAGCAAAGAGCGGGAATGATTGGCAGCCCATCGCAGGCACAGTCAGGGCCAGGCCCTATTGAATTAGAAGGGAGGGAGCTTCCAGAAATGTACCCTGGGATGGGCAGGGTTCTGCTGGGGCTTATCTGCCACCCAGAGAGACTCACCTCCCAGGGGGCTCCATCCAGGACCGGGGAAAGCACGTCAACATCCAGCAGGTGCTCCGAGATCCGGCTGCGAAAACCAAAGTCCTAGAGACAGTGGAGGGGGAGGTCAATGCTGCCCCCGTCACAGCATCCACCAGGGCCTCTCCTCTGCCTCCCCGCCTTCCAGCAAGGTGCCTACTGCGGGCCAGGCACTGTGCAAAACATTTCCACATCTACTAGCTATTCTCATCTTCAAAATAACACTATGAGTAGTCCAGAAAGGTATGATACAGCAATTATAATGGTCACTGTAGACTCTAAGTGGTAAGGATATGTATTCACTCGAAAATCCTTTTTTCTGTATGTCTGAAATTTTTCATAATAAAACCATAGGGGAAAAAATAAGCCCATGAGACTGATACTCTTATGGCTTCTCACGGGGAAGCAGGTCTGAGAGCACACGCAATTCACCCAAGGTCACACAGCTCAGTAGCAATGGGGCTGGTGGGTCAGATGTGTCCTGGGCTGACTCCAAAGCCCAAGCTCTCTGCAGGACACACGCTGCAAGCATGTCACTTTCCAGCTGTCTCACCCTCCTGGTGCCCAAACAGGGTGCCAGGAGGGAGGCCAAAGTGCCCAGCAGGCTTGGAAGCGAGGCATGGTGGGCTGATCACCGCTTGCTCTTTTCCCCTTCTCCAGGGCCCCTCCGGACAATGGGGATTAATTAGTGGTGCTCCCTCCGCAGGCTTCTCTTGGGGACGGACAGCAAGTGCCTACACCAGTGCCAGCTCCCTGCCGCCCTCTGGCTGCCACAGGACCCTGATCCTGCCCCCTCCGAGCCTAAGAGGCCTGCAGGGCTAAGTGAAGGATTGCTACCTGACAGCATGCTAATAGGGACAGTTCTGTCATCAGCCCTGATAAATGGCAGGAGGCCCAGGCCTAGGTCTGGTCCTGCTGTCCCATGGCTTCCTCCATCCACTCCCATAGAGAAGAAAAACGCTGATAGACACACTTCTCCACACGGGGACTCCCTTAGGGGAGATGGAGCCCTTGCTTCCAAGAGTCCTAGGACATGGCTATTCTTCATGATGCTTTTTGGCAACAGTGACTCTCCGCCTGCCCTTCCTAGCTTGTGGGTTTTGTTTTTGTTTTTTTGGAGACATTTTCCTTTCAGTTTGAGTTCTACTCCACTTAATGTAGCTGCCATCTGCCTCCTAAGCCCATGGTTCAATGAGGGGCTAGAGCACACAGCCTCCTAATTCCTCCACACCCCCTCCTATCATTACTGTTCATCCCTGACCCTCTCCCGCTAATCCCTTCCCTTTGATCTGCCTCCTCCAAACAGATGGAGCATGGTTTCCAGAGGTGATGTTCTGCCAAAAAGCACCCTCAACTACTCCCCATAGATACAGACCTGGCAAATGCAGCCAGGAGACAGCAGGCTGGGTGGAACGCCTGGGAAAGAACGACCATCCATCCATGCTGACATTCCAGGACAATGTCTTCTCTTTGGAAATGTAAGCCCAGCATCCCTCCTAGCTACAGCCTGAGGACTGGTCCTTGCCATTGCTTGGTGATCCCATAAACACACACACACACTCACGCGCACGCACACGCACGCGCACGCACGCACAACACACACTCTCTCTAACCTCCTAGATTCATGTAATGTTTCTGCTACAGTCCAGAGGCTCTAGACCACATATCTCCCAGACAATTCACACTGCAGACCCAAGAAAGAGTAACGATTGCTCATAGTTACCTGAGGTCTATAGGCTAACGCTTTACATTCTTTACCTCACCTTCTTCTCACAAGAAGCCTATGAAGTAGACAGCGTTACTCTTAGCTGATGGGTGGAGAAACGAGAGTGAGGCGAGACCCAAGTCTGAATTCTAACATCCCCACTTCAAGCTGTGTGATGCCAGGCAAATGAACCACAGGGACTGACAAATCCACGCTCTTCACCCCACTCTGCTGCCCCCACCTCAGACTCACCAGGCCCAGGAAGGACTTGGGGTCAGAATCGGTGGAGTCCAAGAGCTGCAGCTCCTTCACGTGTTCACTAATCTCCGACTTCTGGGGAAACAGACCCACCGAGAAGTTACCCAGAGCACAGCACAGAGCGTGGGGATCACCACCCAGGGAATGCTGTTCGGGCCATGGTGCCAACACAGGGCTGAGCCCTCACCAAAGTCCACCTCTTCTGGAAAACCTGAAAGAGGGCTTGGACCCTCCCCTTCCTTCTGGACACATGCATCAGCCCCCCACCTCACTGGGGCCGAACAGCCCAGCTGAGCCCACATTCTGACTGAGGTCAACAAGGATTTACACATGTAAGGAGAGCCAAGTAAAGTGGAAAGGAGACAGTTAGGAAACTGGCAGTAGGGAAGGTTCATGCTGTCCTAAAAAACAGAATGAGAGTATCTTTCCCAGGAAGCTGCTTAAAGCTCTTTAAATGAACCCCCTCACCATCTACCTGGAAGAGGAGCAGGACTAAGGGACAGAAAACTGAAAATGCCAATGGCACTGGGAAGTACTTGTGGGCATTTGGGTCACTGGCCCGGTCTTGTCAAAGCAAGACTCCCATGCCATCAGAGAAGTTTTCTGGTAACCTAACTGACTGCTGCTGGGGCCAAGTACTCCCCTGGTCCCCACCCCCTCAGTGTCCTCCCCTCTCTACAGAAACTCTGCAGAAACGCAGACTACAGCAACTTTGACTGGCTGGTGTCAAGAAGTAGAAGGGGGGAGGCAGGATGAGAAAGTAGGTACAACAGAAGAACAAGAATGTCCCAGGAGGGTGCCAATGGAAAGGCAAATTTCTACTGAGTTGCTAATGCCAGCAAGTTTGGAGTTTCAGTCAGGCTCTGGCTGCCTGCTGGGTCTGGGCAGATGTGTCACCATGAAGGGTTCTGGCTGCTGGTGACAGCCCACTGCAGGGACTGCAAGCGAAGCTGTAGGGACAAGGATCTGCACGGGGCTTCAGAGCGCAGCACAGGGAGGGAGCAGCAAGTCTCTGGGGCACAGGGCGACTTACCTTGCTCTGGTCTGATCTGCTCTCTTTGGGGTCGGAAGCCTCCTCCACGGCCTCGGCCTCTCCCTTCCTGGGATCCCCCTCTCCTGCATCCGCTGGGTCCTCTGGTGCCTCCTTTTCGTTGGCTTTGGCAGGCTGACTGCCCCCAGGGTCCACCCCATTCCTGGACATCCCAGGATCACTCTCCTCATCCGTTTCTTTTTCCAGGAGCCAAGCACTTGCCCCTCTTCCCTGCTGCCCTTTGCCATCAGCGCTGCTCAGACTGCTGTCTGCACCCTGGCTGAGGAGCTTGCCAGGAGTGGGGGGCCCTGCAGCATCGGAATCCAGAGAAGCATCCTTCCTCTCTTCTGGCTGGCTTGTTCTCGGAGACTCCTGGGAAGCAGCAGACCATGTCAGACAAGGAGGCATCAAGAATTAATAAAATGATTTCAGAGACTTGGAACAAAATGGAACTGTCATTCCTTGACTTGTACGGGCCAGCGCTCCAGCTCTGACACCAGTGGTTATCAAACACCCCAACAGCTATTTAAAACCCAGATTCCTCGTTCCACTCCAGATCTACCGAATCTAAATGTCTGTGGTGATTTACAGACACCCAACCGGCCCCATCCACTGACAGGCGTGGAAACCAGTGCACTGAACTCCATCACCGCCTACCATGTTCTCAAGGAATAAATGTCTCATTCCAGCCCCAGTAGCCAAATCACAGGATTGCAGACTCAGAAGTCAGTATTTACTTTTTAGAAAGTCAGTATGTATTTACGATGATGATGATGATGATGGAAAATCACATAAAAGTACCAAAGTCTAAAATTTCTGTTTTTTCCATTTTTAAAAGGCAGCAGGGAAATAACAGAAGGAGAGTGCCCTTCATCAGTAGTGACGAGGCTGGCTCTCCCCCTAAAGCCTCCCCTGCACAAGCCACCCTCTCCGCTGCATGCTCCGAAAAGCAGAAGCCAGGACAAGATTTACCGGGGGAAATGGCTATGAAGATAAAGGGGTTGGGAGACCTTCGGAACACAGGTCTGACCTGTGACGGGGGAGCACGATGGGGGTGGCTGAAACAGGCAAAGCCTCAGGCCTCTGCCTGGTTCTGAAAAAGTCTTGGCCTGCACCGCAGAGTCCCACGTCTGCCAGAAATGGTCCTGCTCCCAGGCCCGTTGTTCTCTATGGATAAGCACAGCCCTGGAGCCAAGCTGGATCAAAGGTGCCGCAGCTTGAGGCTGTTATTGCTAGGGTCCCCTCGGCAGCGTCTCTCAATAGGAGCACCCTGTCCAGCTGCCTGGTTCTCATGCACAAACCCCACTTTAAAGACTAGAAAAACCTTGAATGCCAGCCAAAGTAACAAAAGAAACCCCTTCCTCGAAATACAGCCAGTGCTCTCTCCTGGGTTCAGAGAAGCCTTCCTCCCAGAAAACATCACTTGGGCTGCTGGTGTGAACGACTTCTGAGCAGGGACTTTTGACACTTCCAGGTTCCTCACCCTGGAGACTCACGCAAGGAGCCTGGTCACTGGAGTCCAGAGGTCCCCGCAGATGCTCTGAACACAGCATTCATCCATGCTATCTGTTAAAGGATCTATTGAACCCGAAGACGCGCCCATCCGCCTACTGACCAGCCAACCCAAACTTTCCAAGGATGGTGAAGAGAGGCAGGAAAGCAGAGCAGTTCAGAGCTCAGCTTCAGAGACAGACTACTTAGGTTCAAATCCCCACCCTTACAGGGACCTGAGGCCCATTATTTAACTTCTCTGTGCCTCAGTTTCTTCCTCTAAAATATGGGGACACAGGAGGACCTATCTCACTGGGTCTGGGGAGAGATTAAATGAGTTAACACTAAGTGAGCTAGAGAACGGAGAACAGTGCCCGGCGGACCCTAAGTGTCCCGTAAATGTTCCACTAATGTTTTACTGTGAGACGCACATGGTCATTCCCCGGATGCCTTCTACGTGCCAAGCACTGCCCTGGGGACCCATACAGGAACAAGACATAGATCCTGCCCTGAGTATGGAGAAGAGTGAAATGCCCCAGGCAGCCCTGGTTATGAGCCTCTGCTGCCCAAAGCAAAGGGCACCGGACACAGTGGTGATACTGTCCCGGCCCCAGGCCCAGGGAGAAAAACAGGCAGTGAAAGAGAGAAGGGGAGGCTTCCCTCATGCCTTGGCAGCTCGAAGGCAGGGTACCCTCCAGGGCTGCCCATCTTCCCAACATCCGTAGCCTGCGGCTTTGGGAGAAATCCGCTGTGACCACTGAGCTAAGAGAAAGGGGGGAGGTGAGCCCCTCCTCCTCAAAAGCAGGAGGAGCAAAGTGAGGCCAGGCCTGCTCATCCCAATCCTCGCGACAGAGGCCAGCATGCAGCTGGGGGGCAGTACCCAGTCTGAGGGGCTCCACGGACCCCCAGGGGGTGGGAGTTTCTCAGGGTGACGGAGGGGTGTCTGACAGAGCCAATCCACCCGTGTCGTGCTCATCTCATGAAGAGAAAAGAGCAACAGACCTTGCATTAGGGGACAGAGGAGGGTCAGATCACCAACAGCACCCACGGCCTTCAAGATAAAGTCCACATCTGCTCACATGGCCCAGAGCCTTTCCCGCCCAGCCCTGCCTGCTTCACAAGGGTCACGGGCAGCCACAGCCTGCACGCATCCTCCCGCCTGTGGATGAACCTGGTGCCATTTCACTACCTGGCCGTGCGTGTTCTTTTATTTATTTTTTCCTTATTTCACTTTATTTAGCCAACGGTCACACTCTGAGCCCCACCAAATTGCTCCTCCAGCCTCACTCGAGGGTCTGCTGAGGGAAGAAGCTCAGAGGGCGACCAGGAAGGCCCGGGTTCCCCAGTCTGCCTCCTCTTCCACCAACACACACTGCACAGCACAGCACAAAATCACTGCTTGTATCCGCAGGCACCCCAAGGTTGTTGGGGGGCCCTCCAGTGTTCAAGAGCTGCCTGCCAGGGCCCAGCTCCAGGCAGACTGCCCCTTGCTCCTGAGATGCCATGCACATTCTACACACACACACACACACACACACACACACGATCTACCCGGACAAACTCCCACTGGCCCTCACAGTATCACGTCTTCCAGAAAGCCCTCCCTGACCCCCGGGGCAGCTGTCCTGAGATGAGCCTTCCGGTCCCGTCACAACAACTACTGTAACACCACTGCTGATTTCCCCTCTGTTTCCCTCACCAGGTCAGCTCCCTGCCATCCTCAGTGCCTAGTTTCTGGCACATAAATGCACAGCAAATACTTGTTGATTGAATTTTTTAAAATGAGTGTGTCGTGTGGGCCTAGGAGCTCCGACTTTGTAAAATGGAGATGAACTATTCATTTCACAAGTTACAAAGGGTTTAGACTATTTGTCACAGTGCTTATTAAATGAAAAATGCTAAACAAATGTTAACTGTGAATATTCAAGACGAGGGAAAAACAAGTAACCTTTCAAAAGTCAGAGGACAGCAGATGCAGGAAGAGACTCCCATTCTTAGGCATGAGAGAAAGCAGTCAGGCGACAAGAATGTTAGGCCAACTCTGTGCCATTCTCACGATTATATTCTTCAAAAGAAGATTTTCCCATGATGGAGCTTATCCTAGTCTGTCTACCTAAACATTAAGATATTAAAATATGGCTACTATAAAGGAGTTTGCCTTCTCTGAGCCCGTGTCAACAAAGCGCAACAACTCAACAGCCAGAGGTAGGTCCTGCGGGTTGGGATAGCAGAGGGAGACGAGACATTTATTGCAGATGGCCCACAGTGCCTGACTGAGAGTATCGGGGAGAATGATTCTGACTCCATACCCCTCTCCCTTCACTTGGCCCTGCTCTTCATCACAGTGCAAGCCGAGGCCTGCCCAGGATGCACACCGCAGGCCCCAGTGTACCGTCTCCTGCTTTGGTGTTCGGGGCGGGGGGGGGGGGGGGGGGGACAGGCCAGGGCGGGGGCCGCACCCTCGGCACCACTTTGTTCTCCGCTCATCCGTGCTCAGACTCCTTCTTTCTCCTCCTGTCACAGCCCCAGGCCCCTGAGTATCTCAAGGCAAATATCTGCTGCCTTTTTAAAAACAACCTTGTCATCTGCATGAGGAAGGCGGTGCAAGAGCATTTCATGAATATTTAACATACCCCCCAAAAGCTATGAGGTCTCCGACGCTGCAGTTCCCTCATTCCTAGAGCACAAAGGCGGGCTTGGGAGGGAGAGAGTGGAGGATGGGGGAGTAGAACCCCCCAAGCCAGCCATCAGTCAGGTTATTCACCACATCTCCTTCCCACCCAGTTGGTCTCAATTCTTTGCACTGCTTGTTGTTAGCACTTCCCAATCACACTGACATCATCCTGTGATTTCTAAGCCCAGCTGCCTCCCTCTCCTTTGAGCCGAGGATGGGTTCTCACCAGCTCCACCAGGCCACATGCTGCGTGCTCACCCACCCTGCTGCCTCCCATCCTCACTCACACCCATTCTCAGTGTCTGGTCCGTGAAGTCATCCTCTTTGATTCTATAATTGACAAGAAATGGGTTTACACTGAAGGCAGGAGAGGGGAGGAGAGGAGAGGAGAGGGTGAGAGGGAGAGGGAGAGAGAGTGTGAGAGCGAGAAAGAGAGGCATTCCTGCCATCCTACTGCCCTCTCATGGAATCACGAGCAAAGTGACTGGACAGCACAGAGACAGGGTAGAACACACCAGAGCAGGAGCCCTCCATCTACAGCTGCCCAGGATGCCCAGGAACGGGAAGAAATGGGTAGCTCAAAGGATCCAAGCTCTATAAACACGGACAAAAACCATTTTCAAAGGGTGCGGTCCAAGCAGAGGCAGCTTTGTCTATCCTGAAACCCCTGTTTATCCTCAACACTGACCTTCCACACCAGGAAAAGCCCTCCTAGTTCCTACCTGGGGTTCGAACGCAGGAACCCAACACTCCCTGTGGCAAAAAAGAATGAGATCTGCTGGGATGCTAGAGACAGGGTTAAATACACCTCCCACTCCAGACATTTCCCCCCATCACACTGGGTTGTCTATTTATATTAAAGAGGTTATAAAAAAAATATGTTTTAAAAGCTCCCACTCCCCCAGAGAAACATAGAATTGTCAGAAGGGAAGCTTCTGGAAATCCATGACGTGTCAAAGAAGATCCCTTTCTTGTTGACATTTGTAATCCATTATGAAGTAAAAATTAACAAGTTCAGAGTCCAAGTGCATCATGATTGATCCACAGCGGGATCCTCAATCGGCCAGAGGACAGCAGGGACCAAACAATCTTCCCAGGGCCTGGAACAGCCAAGGGAAGGAAACAGTAGAACACAGAGCACAACACAATCTGCAGGATTCCCCTCCTTGTCCCAGAGGGGCTCACTCTCCTGGTTCTCTCAGCCGCTCAGCAAAACATACCCACATCCTTCCTATGCTCCAGGCATGGGACAGTGCTGGCCATATACACATGAATCTCTACTCCCAATTTGCTCAGTCTCATGGAGGAACTTTCTCCTTTCTCTGAGAGCCAGTTAAGTCCTCTTGATGCTCCATTCCTGCTCATGGTCATCCTTCTCGGCTCCAAACCTGAGCTGCTGATTACATTGGCAGTATGAGGCCTTCATGGCCGATGAGAAGAAACAAAGTTGTCATTTCAGGGAACCAAACACACTGAAGGCTTTGAATGGAATGCAAAGAGACCAGGCCCCACTCACAAGTTTCAAAGTGGACACAGATCAGGCTGATGATAAAGATGGGACACTCGGGAACACAGTGTCACATTTCACAGAAAGTGTTGAAGTCACAATCAAAATGTATCTGATTGGGCACTGCCAAAAATGTGGACAGTCTCCAGGGTAAAAATGGGGACATAGTTCCGAGAAGAAGTATAACAATAAAACAGAGTCTGCCCTATGGCTAGAGCTGGACCACCCAGGAAGACCCAGCTACAACTCCAGGCCTGTGGGCCAGCATCCGCAACCTCCACCCGCCAAGACGTTAACCCTGGCTCTTGAGGTGAGCTGAAGACCAAGAAGTACGAGTCAGAAACAATAAGAGCACGATAAGGGATAAGAACACAGTAAGAGATAATAAGGAAACAAATTTAAATCCATGATACAGGCACTTTTGCTTTACTGGTCAGCTTTTCGATCCTTCTAATAAAACATGAGTGATCAGTTTCATTTGAAAGTGTTGCAAGTATGTGAAAGAATTTTATATATTAGACTTATGAAAAGCTTAATTCAGCTTGCAATCAATATCTCGAAGTTTGGGGAAATCTGAGCTGCTGACATCATGATTTACTGGTTATATGAATACCGTGGGAATATTGAGGGAAATCTTAATTGCTAAAAACGAATAAATTGGACATTAGACAAAGGGCATACTATAAAACCACATTGGGGGGTTGTAGGTATTATAACACCATGATGAGTTTTGGGTTTTGTTTGTTGTAAAGAACTTTCCGGTGGCGATGGAGGACAGACCGGGGTACAGAGATTAGAAGTGACAGGACTACTGTGGGGAGAGTCTGGAAGCTATTCCCATCCGCAGTCTGCACTTCTCAGGCCCTGCGCCTTTGCTCAAGCTGTTCGCTTGCCCAAAATATCCTTTACACCCCCATGTCTAAAACTTACCTACTCTTTAAGAGCCAGGTCAAATGTCATCTCTTCCAAGATTTTCCTGCTCTCCAGGCAACTCACGTCCTTCCCCTCAGATCTCCCCTAGGCCCGCCACCTGTACCAGCAAGAGCTCTCTGCACACACCGCCCTGCTTTATGGCTGCCTAGACAGTCAACACCACAGTGAACATTCACTAAACGCCGAGGACCTGTTGTCCTTTCTCTCTCTCCAGCTGCAAACTCCATGAGGCCAGCCCAACCCATCTTACCAACCTCTGTGTCTCCACAGGGCCCAGCACAGTGGCCAACGTTCGACAACTGTGAAGACTCTGGATGTCACACCTCTGTTCAAAACCTCCAATGGCCCCCAGTGCCTGGGGACCCCAGGGCAAACTCCTCAGCTGGCACTTAGGGCCTCCGTGATGCAGCCCAAGCTACCCCCACAGACCATCTCCCACTCGTCTCCCACAGGCGCTCTGTCTGCACTCCAGCCAAAGGCGACACCCTCACCTTCCCCAACCTCGCCCTGCACCCTCTGCCTCTGCCCGTGCAGGGCCCTGAATGTGGGCTTCTCTCTCCCCACTCACCTCTGCCCGGCCAGTCCTGCCCACCGTCCTTCCTGGCTCACCTCATGTGGCAGTTTCTCAACAAAGCCCTGCCTGGTTGATCCATGGAGCTTGGAGACCCCAGATTCTCCTCTCCATGGTGCTCCATCTCACCTCCCTCACAGCCTCACCGCCTTCTACTCTGTTTTCTGGGAATGGAAGCCTCTCTTGGGTGAGGCCGCAAACCCCCAGGGGGCAATAATCCCATCTAACTTAGGCTTGCAGGACCTACAGCCCCCAGCAAAGTGCCTCACATGGCAACATTCAACCACTGGTGGTTATCTGGCAAATGCGCGGATGAATGGATTCCTATTCCCCTTTGTGCTTCCCCAAACTCCAAAAATCCCATCTAGACAGCACTGAGACAAGACAGTTCTCTTTCCAAATGTGTATCCCCCAAGGAGAAAAGCTTAGGAAGGACGGAGGGACAGACCAGGCGGAGGCATCTGCCTGCAGGGCTTCAGACTCTTACCTCAAAGTCACCCCCCAGTGCCCCAATATCCAGGTGCAGGTTCTTAAGAAGCTCACTTGAGCTGCAGACACTCTGAAAACAAACATGATTACAGGTGGTAAGTCAAGGAAATGGGTCAGCCCGGGGTGAGGGCCAAGAAGCTCCTTGTTGGTTACACTGTCTGGGTCAGGTCTAGAAAGTACATGGATTGGGCAAGAAGTGAAGCTGTGGGCTGGAAAATCATTTTACTTATTTTTAAAGGAGCAGAGTTGGCCAAAAGGTGGAAACAACCCAAGTGTCCATCAACAGACGAACGGCTAGACAAAACGTGGTCTGTTCATACAATGGATTATTCGGCCATGCATGCTACAACATGACGCTGCCTGAAAACATGCTATGTAAAAGCAAGCAGATACAAAATGGCAAATACTGTATGATTCCACTTATATGAAATATCCAGAAGAGGCAAATTCAAAAACAGAACATAGGGGCGCCTGGGTGGCTCAGTCGTTAAGCGTCTGCCTTCAGCTCCGGTCATGATCCCAGGGTCCTGGGATCGAGCCCCGCATCGGGCTCCCTGCTCAGCAGGGAGCCTGCTTCTCCCTCTCCCACTCCCCCTGCTTGTGTTCCCTCTCTCACTGTCTCTCTCTCTGTGAAATAAATAAATAAAATCTTTAAAAAAAAAACAAAAACAAAGACAGAACATAGAACAGAAGAGACCACAGACTGGGGAGAGGAGAGGGCTTGGGGAGTTACACTTTTTTTTTTTAATTTTATTATGTTATGTTAATCACCATACATTACATCATTAGTTTTTGATGTAGTGTTCCATGATTCATTGTTTGCGTATAACACCCAAGTGCTCTTTAATACCCATCACCAGGCTAACCCATCCCCCCCACCCCCTCCCCTCTAGAACCCTCAGTTTGTTTCTCAGAGTCCATAGTCTCTCATGGTTTGTCTCCCCCTCCGATTTCCCCCATTTTTCCCTTCTTGCTATCTTTTTTTTTTTTTTTTTAACATATAATGTTGGTGGAAATGCAAGCTGGCGCAACCACTCTGGAAAACAGTATGGAGGTTCCTCAGAAAGTTGAAAATAGAGCTACCCTACAACCCAGCAATTGCACTACTGGGTATTTACCCCAAAGATACAAATGTAGGGACCTGAATGGGTACGTGCACCCTGATGTTTATAGCAGCAATGTCCACAACAGCACGCTTAAAAGTGGTTACAATGGTAACTTGCACATGATATATATTTGATACGTGATATATATTTGACTACAATAAATTCTTTTTTAAATAGCACAAAGGGTTTCCAAGGCAGAAAGAGGATTCATCATTACCTGGTTGTCACTCTCCACCTCATCCTCCTCGTTGGTCTCCTCCCCTAAAGCCAAGAGGCTGAGAGCATTCTTGTCCTCATGGATGGAGCCCAAGAGACCCTTTGTATAAGCAGAAGTCTTGAGACCCTGTGAAGGCTCCAAAGCAGAGAAGGAAAGTCAAGGGGCGTGCTAAGGACCTGCAGAATGCTCTCCCCACTCTCTTTGTATGTCTCCCAGCACAAGTCGGCCAAGCCCAGGAAGCTGACCCCAGCAACCCCAGCTCACATGGATCCCTTCCTGACTCTGACTGCCCCAGCTGTAAGAACTGGGAAATGAGCACTGCAATCCCTCCCCCTCCCCCCCGCCCCGGTGGGTCTATCCTCTGCAGCCCAGAGTCCACGTCTAGCATCACACAAGTGTGATTTGCCTTCCCAGCTTCCCAATTTGCCCATGAACTCTGAGGACTCGGCCCATGCCCTCTCTTTCTTATCTATGGGCCACCGTTCCTAGCATGGCGCACAAAGACCCCAGGGTCACTAAATACACTGAATGCGAGAGAAATCATTTACCAGCATGAGTTCTCCAAGCGGACCAGACTCCACTGAGCTCCCTAGGCTCACACTTTGCGATCCACGAAGAGCGGAGGCCGGGGCATCCACAAGGCCTCTCAAGGGAGCCAGGCCCCCAGGAGGGACATGGACTGGGGCTAATGAGGAGCCGAGGGCCTGGACAACACAAAACATCTTGTTACAAATCCAAGAAACCACATGGCTCTCAGAGTGCCAGAGACAGATATAAAAATAAAACATCTAAATCCTGCCCGCTCAAATTTAAACCACCTCCGTTCAGAGGCTGCTAATGAAACACAACATCCAGAAATTACCATTGTGCCAACTGTGTGAGAAATCACAGGCTGGCTTGCTGATTCTCCTAACTCCGCTGCTGGTGCACAGCGAATGGTTTGCTCACATCTGGCAGATGCCGCAGCGGGTTCTGCTCCCCTTTCAGAAGCCACATAGGAAGTGGGGGGACAGGGAGGGCAGAGACAAAAGCCTCATCTACCAGGATGAGAAGTCTCAATAGAAGAAGTTTAAAACTGATGAACCAAGAAAAAGCAGTCTAAGCACATTATTTACAAATGTGGAAGTACACAGCAGAAGAAAGCAGTTGCCTCTGGGGAGGGGTACACACACCAGAGAACTATTTCGTTACACGCCTTTTGGTACTATTTGACTTTGTTCAATATGGGCATGTATTACTTTAGATTTTTTTTTTTTTTTTTTATTCATGAGAGAGACAGAGGCTGAGGGAGAAGCAGGCTCCCCGCAGAGCAGGGAGCCCGATGCGGGACTCGATCCCAGGACCCCGGGGTCATGACCTGAGCCGAAGGCAGACGCTTAACCGACTGAGCCACCCAGGCGTCCCGGGCATGTATTACTTTAATTAAAATACATATCAACTACAGAAAAAATACATGGGGGCGCCCGGGTGGCTCAGTTAGTTAAGCATCTGCCTTCGGCTCAGGTCATGATCCCGGGGTCCTGGGATCAAGCTCTGCATTGGGGTTCGGGCTCAGTGGGGAATCTGTTTCTCCCTCTCCGTCGGCCCCTCTCCACTGCTCATGCTCTCTCTCTCCCTCTTTCCTCTCTCAAATAAATAAATAAAATCTTTTAAAAAAATATACATGAATGACGAAAGAACTCTCCTTCCCCTCTTCCACTGACAAGGAAGGTAGCTGAATGAAGCCTTGCTCAAAGGACTGACCAGTTTCCCTGTTCTCACGCCAGCCAGATGAAGGCTTCTGGCTAGGGAGGATGGGAAAAACCACCTGGGAGTCAGAGTTTGCAAGACCTCAGCTCATTCACAGAATCCTGTACTCAGTTTACTCGACTGCAAGACAGAGATGATGGGTGTCTTACCACTTAAGGTCTGTTGGGAAGTTCAAAAGAGACAATGAACATGAGGAGCATGTGGGAGTGGTTCAGGGCTACCCAACATGGAATGGCCATTAGAGGGATTCACATTCCTATAGATCGGGCTGAGCAGCAGGGGCAAGGAGAGCATTCTGGGGACAATTTACAAAAAGCTCTTTAAAATTCATTGCTCAAACTTAAAATGTATAAAACAACACAAAACCACTCCTCTCTAATCCCAAGGGGACTGAAGAGAGAACGGGGAACCCAGAGGAGGTCAGGCTGAGAACGTGCAGGCGGCCCATCATCTCCTCTACAACCTGGGCTGAAGGGCCCAGACCATTGGGCAGGTTCTGACCAGGGCCCCTTCCTGCGTGGGAAGGGCAGCAGATGCTCACCTGAAAGGGGGATAAGAACCACTCCCGAGCTTTTAAACTCCCAAATCACTGCCTAACCATCTGGCCTGCTGTAGAGTACTTCCGGTGGGCAGAAACAATCAGACTGGCCCACATAACCCAGCATCAGGTGCTAGGCTCAGCCCTTACATGCCATCTCTCCTGTTCTCACGACAACCCGGGCCAGAGTCCCTACAAATGGAGATGGTGGAGATGAAGACCTCTACTCACAGTCACAGGGCCATCTGAGGGGCTGGGGGGGGGGGGTGCGGGGAGCACAAACACGGGACTGGACCCAGGGCAATCTCCAAACCAGTACTTTACACCACCTCTTGGTTGTGGCCAAAAAGGAGCCCAGGAAAGCTTCTCTGAGGTAAACTGGGAGCAAATGGGTCTGCTCCTCTTGACTTCAGCCCTCCCAACCAGCCCCAGTCTATCAGCAACCAAAATTCCTCCCACACTATTTACAGAAAAGTATGGACTCCTCACATGGCTAATTTGCGGGCGTGCCGGGGGCTTGAGGGAGGGAGACAGGCATGCTGAGAGCTCCGTTCTCCCAGGCCTTTACCAAATCAGTGGTTGGCAGGGAAATGACACATCCCTGGCTCCTAGCTGGTCATCTTCTAGAGCTGGCCATTAACTCTATGGGCTGTGCATGGTCTTGTCCTTCAGGGGGGATAAACTTGCTGCCATTGGACTAATTAAAACTTTCAGGATCATCTGCCCCTTATCTGGTATTTATCGTGCTACAGTAGTTATTAAAGCTAACAGAGAACCAGGACACTCCAGCAATTAGAAACCAGAGGGAACAACTGGGTAAAGCCACAACTGGGTGACAGCAGAATAGCTGGGGAAATTCAGATTGACCCCCGTGGTCTCTGCTCCAACTTGACTTCTTCTGAATGAAGAATATGGTGTGACTCGTTAAAGGGACAAAGGGTCAGAATGACAGGGAAAGCACAATCCAATGTCAAATCCCCGCAGTGGAGGAAGTAAAGGTACAAACAAGGTCTGAACAAGCCTGACGCAGGGTAGTCACGTGGTTCCTGGGACCCCCTGGGAAGCAAGGAGCAGAAGCAGCTCACTGGATGGTAGAGAGATTCTGGGCTCCAGCACCCTGCCCCCCACCCCCTGCCGTGACTGTATTAACTTTCCAGTTCTATGTGATTCCAAGAAGGGACTAAATTGAAAGCTTGTGAGGAGGGTGTCTACTTGGGAAGCCTCTGTCCATAATCAGCTAATGGGAAAGGCTTCCCAAATCCTGGGAAGGTACCAAATCCTGCCTGAGTGCCAGGATCGGCATCACCTTGCTCACCTTCAAAACTGATCATCTGCCAAGCCTGTGACCCACCCATGAACTAAGTCAGCTCCAGGGAAGGGAAGGCTAGCTCCCCTCAGCCACTGTCCAGCAGGTGATGGGTACAAGAAACACAAAATATACGTCAGCCCACAAGATGGCCAGCCTGGGTAGTTAAGGGATCAGTAGTTACCAGGGGAGAGCAAACAATAGGAAAGCAGGCCTGATGGCTGAGTAAAGATGTCAGCTCAACCTGCTCTCTCCCTGCCAAGTTCATGGAGGCCCACAGGCCATACTTGCTAGAAAGCCTACCTGGTTGAGAAGCTGCATCTTGCCTGGCTCTGCAGCAAGCCCTCTGCTGGAACTCAGCTCGATTAGCCCCTGCCTGAGAGGGCTGCTGCTTGGCTGGAAACAGGCTTGCTGAGAGACCTCCTGCCCAGCAGGGGCAAGAGCCACCTCCTGAGGATGCTCCAGCATCTCTGGCCCCCAGGCCAGAAACCTTGAGTCCCTCTCCATGGCTCTGATGGCCTCGTGCTCACCCTCACTAGACATCCTGGAAGACTCGGCCGCCATGCAACAGACCATGCTGGCGATACCTTTACATGGCGTCTCCTGCATGCTCTCAGGCAGACCCAGGACCTCCAGCTGCCTGGAGATCTTGACCATCTGCAGGATGTGCTGGTAGAATCTCTGATCTTCAGAGTAGTCTTCACTCTCTGACTCCTCATCGGCAGAGCTCTGCATGTGGGACAACTGGAGCCCCAGGAAGGGGCTGGAGTGCTGCTCTCTGGCTCTGGGACCTGACTGACCCCCCACACCCTGCTCAGACCCCGGAGAGCTCTGCAGGTCCCAAGGGAAGTGGTTCACCTCACCCAGGATCTGAGAGCCAAGGCAAGAAGCTAGGCTGCTGCTTTCCAAGTCAGGCTCAGACCCACTAGGCCTCCTGTCTTCTTCGGGGGGCTCTAGAGACCCGGCGGGTTGTCTCTCCTCACCGGCAGGGGAGCGTCCAGGGGCACTCCCTGAAGGGCCATTCTGGGCCAGCTCTGACGCCAGAGGATCAGGCGGCATTAGGAAGAGCTCCTGAGGCGGGTCTTTAGCTGTGGCCCCTGGAATCTCGGGGTCATCGGGTCCTGCCTCCTGGCAGTTCCCGGGGGTGTCCTTGTTGAAAAGCTTGGAGACCTGTCTCATCCACAGTCCCGGGGGCTCTTTCCTCCTCTTCCCCTTGCCCACGCTCCCACCTTCCCCAGACATGCCCTGCCGGCTCAGGCCGTCGGCTGGGCCGCTATCTAACAAGAGCAGCCGGCTCTTCCTGGTAGGCGGCACGTGGTCAGAGGAACACAGGGACCGGGAACGGTCCTCCTCAGGGGACGGTGAGGGAATGGGGCTCTGGCTCTTGTCTCCCCTGGGGCCAGTGGAGCCCCGTTTGGAGATGTGGTGGTCATGCTGCTCCCCTTTTAGCTGTAGGCCGGTGATGGTTTCAGAAAGCTTTGAGTGAACAGAGGCCTGGCTCCTGCCTTCCAGCACATCCTGTCCATTCTGGAGGGGCCTGGTGTTCTCAGGGCCCAGAGCGCTAAGCTTCTGCTGTCTGGTCCTCAGTTCCAGCTCTTCTATTTCAGGGTCTGAAAACCCCAGATAGATTTTCTCTGTCGGCTTCTGGGGTTTCCCCAGACCCTGCTGATCACCCAATTCTGTCCTGCACTGGGCTGGGGCCCTGCCTAAGATTTTCTCCACGTCAGCAAAGATCTGGTGGTTGCGAGAAGCTTGGCCTTTGGAGAGTGGCTGTAGCTTGCTGGGCAGGGTGCCCAGGAGAGGCCAGGGGGTGTCACCCAGCACGCAGGGGCTCCTCCCTTTCTTAAAGGAGCCCTCACTTCTAGCCTGCATCTCTTGGTCTGGGTCCAGATCAGCAAGCCCAGGTGCTGGGAGAGGGGATGGGCCACGGAGAAGGGAGGAAGAAGGCAGAAGTCCCTGCTCGGGCTGTGTTTCCTAGATGGGTACATAAACATGCAGAGAAAACGAAGACAAAGCACTTCTGATTTATACTTGCTACCTCAGCCCTTGGCAAGCCCTTAGCAGAAACCCACCCTCCATTTAAAGGAAAACACAAACCAAGAGGGGGAAAAAAAAAAGCTAAAAACTCCCTTGGGCTTCATTGTTTTCTGGGCCCTAGTTTCCCTATCTATAAAGCGGAGGCTAGACTAGATCAATGGTTTACCCCCCTGCTTCACGGAACCTGCCGGTTGGTTCCACAGGATACCCCGGAGGCCACTGTAGCGTACAGGTAATGGGGAAGGGGCGTCACCAGGACCTACTCCCCAAGGTTCACTTTTTCTTGATATGCTGGACCTCCACGGAGGAATTGACTGGAAGACAGGGCTTCACCAATCACAAAGGTCTGAATCACCAACCAGATTATCCCTAAGGTATCATCAGGCTCTCAGTTCTGTGACTGGTGAATTTCATAAAATCCACCTGCCTTACCAAAGACCACCAGAAATTGTCCAAGAAGGGAGAGAAGGGAAACATGGCCAGTGAGCTGAGCCCTGGGAATTCCATCTAGGTCTTCCAGCAGAGACGCGAGTTGGTACTGCTCAAGAGAGGTCCACACCAGTCAGAGAATCTTGGGTCTCAAAGAAACCCTAAAAGAAAGACCTCATCCTGCAAACATTCACACTAAGCTCCAGCCGGCCTATGCATGCACACCACCAGAGAGCCCAAGCCACATGAGCCCAGGTCACCCACGTGGCTCAGGTCTGCCCTCTGGACAAACCCAGGTCTGAGGCACTGTCCTGAGCCCTGAGATCCAGACTGGCAGCCCAGGGCTATCCAATCATCCTCAGCTCCTGAAACCACAAAGGAATCCTTTTTAACGGGGAGCTCCAAGCACTTGCTCACACACCCAGAACTCTGTCACCCAACCCTCTACCCCAGAACCCTCGCCTCATTCCCTCTCTCACCTAGTCATGCCAGAGTCTGCCCAGACTGATTATCATTTAAAGTGGTCCTGTGCTAATGAAAAGCCCATTATCCATCTTTGGCCTTTCAAACACGTAACATCAGAAAATTCAACCAATTTGGAAATTACCCATCCTCTTTTCTCTCTGGAGGGATGGGCTTGTTATCTTATTTCTTGGAATCGTGAGTAGCAATACATGGTGGGGGACGGGGGTGCACAGGGAGGAAGGAGGGAAGAGTATCTGTAGAACTTGGAAATGCTGAAAAAGACAAATTCACCAGCAACCATCCAATGGCAGAACTGATGCCTTGGGGAGGGAAGGAAGATGGACGAAACCTTCACTGAGAAGCAAGCACTAAGCATGGCGGGAAACAGACTACAGACAGCAAGCAAATCAACTGGACAAATGAGAGGGTTGAAAAGATATTCTCAGTGCTCCCCACCTGGCTGGCCTGGGTTCCTATGGGGCCTCCTTCTCCTCAACGTGCCCCGCCTGCCCCACGCCTGCCCCACGCCTGCCCCCCATCTGGGTGAAGAATCCCTGGGCCTCACGTCAGGATGGTTCCAACTCTTTGCTTCTCTACCCATAAATTCAGGGCCATAACTCTGTCTCTGAAGTTCAGACACCCTGGAGGGACAAATAAAACAATAAGCGCTTTCAACTCCGAGTAAAAAAAGCTACCCGAGACCAAGGTAATCACGCTGCCGTCAAATTTCAATTATGCACCACTAACCGAGGACACCGGCCAAAAAGACGATCCACAGGAGCAGATAAAGCCCAGAGCTTTTCTCGTTGAATTTGGAAGGCACTGGCGTTCTGACAACTGAATTAGGGCTACATCTGACAGCTAGGAATTTGCACCACACTGGGAAGGCCTGGCTCTGAAAGGAGAGGGAAGACACTCCACTCATCTGAGTTCTCCGTCAAGTGCCCCTGGCCCCCCACTCTCCAGAGGGGCGGATGACCCCACTTCCTGGACTGCTGCAAAGCACCATGCTCCGCAGACTGCTCTCGCTCACTAATCCTGCTACATAGCATGTGCTTCCCAAGGGGGATAAAAGGAATTGTTTAGAGGCAGTAAGAATTTCTAGAAGCTAAAAGGAAAATTTGCCAGAGACAGGCAGAATGAAGGTGATGTACTATGAAGAAATCACTGGTGCTGTTCTTAACTTCCCAGCTGGAAACACCTAGAGGCTTCGAACATCCCCTGAGGTCTCAGCCCTGGCCTCTCTGGGAGCTGGCAGCCACGAACTCACCAGCGGACTTTTGGGGGTCTCTTTGTCCTTCTTGTCTTTCTTTTCCTTTTTCTTTTTCTTGTCTTTCTTCTTAATGGTTCCAGGAGCTGACAGCTTCCCCCGCTCTTGGATCACCAAGTTCCGATAGTGCTCATCACATGGATGGTCCCACATGGACTGCCCGTTGGCAAAGTTGAAATAGTAAATATCACCTGTGATGTCCTGGCTGTGGAGAGCAGAGGTCAGGAGTTAGTCCCTGCTCAGGCCCACAGCTACTTAGGGGAAAAAAGAAAGATGGAGAAGAAAGACGGCATGAGAGGGGCAGGAGAGAGAAGAGGGGAGGACAGGAGGACACGGGGAGGATTAACACAGAATGGAAGGGTACCGTGTGGCTAAGACAGGAGCTAACTTAGATAGGAACAAAGGATTGGGATACCTAAGGACTTCTCTAGAAGAAGGCGTATAATCATTGGGGTTCCTGGGAATTCATGCTAGACTGGAGTAGGAATAAATTTGGTTTTAGATGGATAAGTACAGACGCGATGGGATCTTGGAGATATATTCTAGGCTTGAACTTGCTTAATATTTTTATAAATGGTGTAAGGAAGAAGAGGCATTGTGAAAACCCTGGTTTTGCAGAAGACCCTGAACTCACAAGAGGTGACAATCCAAGCCAGTAGGGATCAACAACAGAAGAAAATAACGTAGGGGCGCCTGGGTGGCACAGTCGGTTGAGCATCCAACTCTTGACTTCGGCTCAAATCATGATCTCAGGGTCATGGAGACTGCTTAAGATTCTCTCTCTCCCTCTGCCCAGCCCCCCACATTCTTTCAAAAAGAAGAAAAAGAAAATAATGTAAAAGGTGCATTTCAAGAATCTGTGTTTCAGGGCTGCCTGGGTGGCTCAGTCGGTTGGGCAGCTGCCTTCAGCTCATATCATGGTCCCACGGTCCTGGGATCGAGCCCTGCATCAGGCTCCCTGCTCGGTGGGGAGCCTGCTTCTCCCTCTCCCTACTGCTCCACCTACTTGTGCTCTCTCTGTCAAATAAATAAAGTCTCAAAAAAAAAAAAAGGGGGGATCTATTAATAATCCATTGGGACAGCTATTAGAAAAACAAAAAACAAACCACAGATTCACAATAGCAATATAAAAAGACACAATACCCAGGAATAAATCCAAAGTGTGCAAAATCTTTATAAAGCTTTACTGAAAAGTCAGGAAAAAGGAAAAAAGAAAAAGCATTTGGCGAGACAGTCCATGTTCCTGAATACGAAGACTCAAGTCTGGGGGTGCCTGACTGGCTCAGTGGGCAGAGCACACAATTCTTGATCTTGGGGTTCTGAGTTCAAGCCCCACAATGGGTGCAGAGACCACTTTAAAAAAAAAAAGTCTGGGCGCCTGGGTGGCTCAGTCGTTAAGCGTCTGCCTTTGGCTCAGGTCATGATCCCAGGCTCCTGGGATCGAGCCCCACATCAGGCTCCCTCCTCGGGGGGAAGCCTGCTTCCCCCTCTCCCCCTCCCGCTGCTTGTGTTCCTGCTCTCGCTATCTCTGTCTCTGTCAAATAAATAAATAAAAATCTTTAAAAAAAAAAAAAAGTCTATAAACATGCTGATAATCTTCAAATTAATGTATAAATCCAATACAATCCCAGTAGAATCCCCATCAGGTTCCTTATAAAACTTGACAAGCTCAACTCAATTCCAATAAAAGAGAAAACATGCAGAAATAAGCAGGAAAAATATCAGGAATGACAGATAAGAAGATAACAAATGACAGATAAGCAGCATGAGAAGACGCACAACCTCAGTGACCATCAGGGAAAGTGAGAATCACAAGCGCAGGGAGATACCGCTTCACGCCCACTAGCATGGCTGCTACCAAACAAGCAGGAAAGAACAGGTGTCGGCGAGGATGTGGAGACGCCGGACCCTTGTGCACTGCTGGTGGGGACGGAAGGGGGTGCAGCCACCATGAAAAACAGTATGGCGGTTCCCTAAAAATTAAAAAATAGAACTACCATATGACCCAGCAATTCCACCCAAAAGAACCGAAAGCAGGGATTCGAGCAGATATTTGCAAGCCCATGTTCACAGCAGCATTACGCAAAATAGCAGAAGGGTGCAAACAGCCCAAATGTCCACTGACAAACAAATGAATAACCAAAATGCAGCACAGACATACAAGGAGAATTTTATTCCACCTTGAAAAGGAATGAGGTACTGACACGGACGACAGCATGGATGAAGCCCGCAGACACGAGACTAAGTAAAATAAGCCAGACACAAAAGGACCAATACTGTGGGTATACGATCTAGAATAGGTTAATAAACAGACGGAAAGTAGATCAGAGGTTACCCGGAGCTGGGGGAGGGGAGAGTGGGCACAGACTTTCAGTTTAGGAAGCTGAAAAAGTTCTGGAACTAGGTGGTGGGGATGCTTGCACAACACTGTGAATGTTACTTCATGCCACTGAACTGTCTATCTAAAAATGGTTACAACAGGACATTTATGTTATGTATGTATTACCTGGAAAAAAAAAAAACTTTAAAAAAATGTATAATTTCAGTGTGATAAAAGAAAGAGTAAAGAAATTAAAAGACAGGAGACTGGAAGAAAATAATAGAAGCAGTAGTATAAGATTAATACACAGAAAAATCAGAGTTTCACCTTCTCTAAAATAAAAAAAAAAAATAAGCGTCCCAGCAGACAAAATGGCAAAGGGTATAAATAAGCAAATGGCTAGGGCGCCTGGGTGGCTCAGTTGGTTAAGCGACTGCCTTCAGCTCAGGTCATGATCCCAGGGTCCTGGGATCGAGTCCCATATCGGGCTTCCGGCTCAGCAGGAAGCCTGCTTCTCCCTTTCCCACTCCCCCTGCTTGTGTTCCTGCTCTCGCTGTCTCTGTCTCTGTCAAATAAATAAATAAAATCTTTAAAAAAAAAATAAGCAAATGGCCAACAGATGGCCAGCTCAACTCAATGAACAATTTGAGAAATGCAAATTCAAACAATCAGGTATAATCTCCTGTCCCTGGATTGACAATTTTTTTGTACTGATCATTTTTGGGGGGTTAACAGTGTTTTAACTGATAATATTTTTAAATGAACCATATCTACTGTTATTGGAGGGATGGTTAAACTGCAATGGAAAGTAATTAGGGATTAACTAACAATATTTAAATTTTGCATGTCTTAACACATTGATTCAAATTCTAAATTTTTTTTCTCTAGACACACACACAAAATCTCAGGCAACATGCTTAACCAAACTGAAGGAAACATCTGACCTCTCCTCACCTGGTGCCAAATTCTCAGCGGCCAGAAACAGAAAGAAAACGTGGAGCCTGATTAGTACGTGTGAGAAGTGGCAGGTCAAGGCTGGTGTCTGACCTGGATAGAGACCCTTCAAACCTGGGTTTTGATGCCAAGTGACAGACTGAGAAGATGGCCTTAGGCCTTCACGAATCTGGAAAATAGGAATGAGACCCTTGCATATTGCTGGGCCCGTAAAGCTGCTCATTCCATGAATAGAAGAACCTAGTGGAGGGAGGAAGCATGTCACCCAATCCAGGTCTAGGCAGGCAAAATCAAATTCCATGAAAAATTAAAACCCCAAGACACATGTACACATAGAGTCCAAATTGCGGTAAGAAAATCCCAAATCGGAAAATTAATGTAAAAATTTAGTCCTAACGCCCACTGAAAAAACCCTTGGCACAAGCTATCATAAAGCCACTCAACAACCTAGGAATAAAACACAGAAAATAACTCTATAGAAGATGGATTCACAAAACTCACAATAAATAATTAACAAGCCCCATGGGAAGACAGTTCACGGTAAAAGGGAATCAGCACCAGTGAAGAGAAGCATTAGTAAACTTGGCATAGCAGAATAATCAAAAGAAGACTAAAATTAACTACATCTAAAATTACTGTAGGGATAAAAAGAGTAGAATCCATAATGAAAGAACAGAACTCTAAAAAAAAAAAAACAAAAAACAAAAACCAGACATACTGAAAAGAACATAAGAGAACTTGTGGGAATTTGAAGAATCATTAAATTAGGGGAGGAAAGGGGGATGAAGAGAGACAGGAGTCCTCAAAGAAAGAAAGCACCCAAATCCTAAACTGAGGGAAAAAAAATAAATACATACCTGATACACTGCAGTGACATTACAGGACTCCAAAGATAAAAATAAAATTATAAAAACAACCAGAGGGGGGAAAGATTTACTACCCACAAAGGAACAACAAATGAGACTAAGAAAATAGGTCTTATCAAGGAAAACCAGAAGATCATGGTACATAATATTGGCCAAGGGCTGGTCAAATTCAACAGACAATTCTGTACTCAACTAAACTATTACTCAGATTGAGACCAGACAAAAGTGCCTAGGGATACAGGAAGACATAAACATACCTAGCATGCTTGATATAATGGGTATTTATAGAACCCTATGTTGGAAAATGAGATACTACATTCTTATCGAGAACGCCTAGAACATTTACATAAACAGAATCACTTTCTGAGCCAGAAAAGAGGTCTCAACTTGTAACAAAAAATGAATAAATAAAATTGGTAATCGGTAATAAAAAAAATACCCAAACTCTACCTACCTCATCCCCTTCAAACTATTATTTTAGGGGGCATCTGGGTGGCTCAGATGGTTGAGCGTCTGCCTTTGGCTCAGGTCATGATCCTGGGGTCCTGGGATCAGGCCCCGCATCGGGCTCTTGGCTCGGCAGGGAGCCTGCTTCTCCCTCTGCCTGCCACTCCCTCTGCTCATGTTCTCTCTCTCTCTGTCTCTCTCTCAAATGAATAAATAAAATCTTTCTTTAAAAAAAAAACAAAAACTATTATTTTAGAACAAAGATACTTAACAAAATTTTAGAAAATCAAATCTGATAGTATATGATCATGACCAGGTGGACTTTATCCCAGGAATGTAAGGTCAGTTTAACATTTGAAAATCAATCAATATCATTAACCATATTAAGACCGAAATAGAAAAAACCCACAGGATCCTATCAATAGATGCAGAAAAAACATTTGGTAAAATCCAATTTCCTTTCTGATTTAGACTCTTAGTAAGGCAGGAATAGAAGGGAACTTCCTCACCCTGACAAAGGACATTTACAAAAACCTACAGCTAACATCATACTCAATCCCTTAAGATCAGGAACAAAGCAAAAATGTCCATTGTCACCACTTCTATTATTGGAGGTTCTAGTCAGTGCAGTAAGGAAAGAAATAAAAATAAAAGGCATCCAGATTGGAAAGGAAGAAGTAAAAATGGCTTTTTCACAAAAGACGTGATCACGTATGTAGGAAATCCTATGTAATCTACAAAAATATTAGAAATGACATACATGGGGCACCTGGGTGGCTCAGTCGGTTGAGCGTCAGACTCTTGATTTTGGCTCAGGTCATGATCTTGGGGTCATGGGATTAAACCCCCCACCCCCACCCCCACTTTGGGCTCCATGCTCACCGGGGAGTCTATTCTTTCCTTCTCCCTCTCCCTCCCCCCACTCCCCCAGCTCACCTGTGCACCCAAGAGCACTCTCTCTCTCTCTCTCAAATAAAATAACTTTTTTCTTTTTTTTTTTTAAATAAATAAACCTTAAAAAAAAGAACTGACACGTGTGAGTTTAGCAAGGCTGCCAGCTACAATATCAATATACAAAAACCAATTTTATTTCTATATAAAAGCAATAGGAAACTGAAATTTTAAAATATACCATTTACAGAAACATCAAAAATACGCACTACTTAGGAATAAATCTAACAAAATATGGGCAAGACATGTACACTAAAAACTATAAAACATTTCTTAAAGAACCACCTAAATAAATGGAGACAGACTCTGCTCAGGGGTTGAAAGACTCCATATAATTTTAGAGGTCAATTCTCCCTAAATTGATTTATAGATTCGGTGCAATTCCAATCAAAATCTTAACAGGATTTTTTTTTTTGGTAGAAAATGACAAGCTGATTCTAAAATTCATATGGAAATGCAGAGGACCTACAATACAACTCTGAAAATGGAGAACAAAGCTGGAGGATTTACCCTAAATGGTTTCAAGACATAGTAAAACTACAGTAATCAAAACAGTACTTACAGTATTGGTGTTAAGGTAGACAAACAGATCAGTGGAAGAGAGCAGAGAAACCAGAAGTAGACCCACACATAGGGTCAATTTGGAAAAAAATCTAAACACCCTTCAATATAAGAGTGGTTAAATAAATTGGGATTTTTAAAAACTATGGCACATCTATATATGGAAAAGTGTGTAGCTGTTAAAAGGCTGAGGTGGACCACACAATGACAGAGAAGAGCAACAATGTATATAGGACATACTTATGTGTAACAAACAAAACCATGTGTGTGGGGTGGGGTGTGTTTTCAAGGCCAGGACGGAATTCACCAATTAACAGTAGTTACTCTTACAATTGAAAGGGTAGAAGATGGCATGTTCCATTAAATTTTAATGACTTATGGTATTTTAAAAATTGCGGAAGAGTTCATGCTCCCTCACAGGCTGAGGGAGCGCCGGCCACCACTAGCAGGACCGTGAAGGCGGCCGGCACGAAGCATGGCGCATGGCTGGCCCATAACCAATGACGGTTTCCTTCCTTCCACCCACCACTTTACTTTTTACAAACACTGCAGCTATAGGTGTGTGTACATTAAGGTATTACTATACTGATTATATTTCTCATGTGGTTTCTCATTAGAAAAAAGGATCCAAAAGCAAAACAGCACACATATGTATAAACTTAAAAACAAAGACAGAGAAGATAGAAATTAATCGGTGAGACAAACGTCAGGGCGCCTGAGGGGCTCAGTCAGGTAAGCGTCTGACTCTTGGTTTTGGCTCAGGTCATGATCTCATGGGTCGTGGGATCAAGCCCCCGAGGCAGGCTCCATGCTGGGCATGGAGTCCGCTTGAAGATTCTCTCCCTCTGCCCCTCCCCATACGTGTACTCTCTCTCACTCTCTCTGAAATAAATAAATAAATCTTTGAAAAAAATAGATAAGGCAAATGTGGGTATCAGGGCCAATACTGGAAACAAAACAGAAACCACTATCCTATGAACTTATCCTACAAACACAACTGTGCATCCTCAGCACCGGGAATACTGTGCATAGTGCTGATGGATTTCTAATAAGAAAGATGTCATGAAACTGGAGGAGATCCAAGGAAACACAGCTGAAAAGATCAAGAGAACAGGGAGCCCGCCACGGGAGGAGAAGCTAAAAGGATTACATACGATTCTTCAGCAGGAATGATAAGGCCACAGTTGCAGTCATTTTGAAGCTTGGCCAACACATCGAATGGTATGGATAAGAACAGAATAATTACACCTTGCTCACAAAACTGTACAGGACCAGCAGAAGGGAAGACCCCAGAAGACACCTGGGCACTAGCTGGGGACAAGGGCAGGCAAATGGCCAGCTGCGGTAGGAAGTAAACTCAGCACACACTTTAAGAGGCAAGCTGGCATGCGGGGCGCCTGTGACAAGGAGGAGAACACAGCAGGCCTGCAGAACGGAGAACACGCATCACTGTCCCCGAGAGTGGGACAGGATGAGGTCTTCAGGCGGGGATGTGCTGGCAACAACTGCGAGACTCCGTTAGCCTCCTCACCATCAACCTGGTTTCCTGACAAGCTGAGTGAGTCCGCTCCCCACCATCCAGAGAGCTCAGAACGAAACTGAAAATATGAACGAATCCACGACTCAAAGTCAGGGACAGTTTGCCAAGGGAGACAGAATCCCTGCCAGTCTGTGTGGCCCCACTACAATGCCTCTTAGCACCAGGATCCACCGTGGACATGCTGAGGGGCTCTCAATATTGTCACTCTCAGTAGCAGTCTGCAAAGAATAACAATGACACTTCCCCAGGGTGTCGAAAACAGATGCTGGTGTTGTGGGACCTGACCCAAGGCAGCAGCTCCTGGGACCCTGGACCAGCAAGTCGGCCTAAGCTCAGACCCAAAGCATCAGGCAGCGCAACGGAGGAATGGCCCCCATTGTCCCCAACTGCTGTCCCCAACTCTATGCAGGACAGGCTTCGAAAGGTGGCAAATGAAAGCTGACCTCCAGTGCCAGGCTCCCTGTGCCCGTGAGAGGTGAAGCCAGCAGGCCGCATGCGTGCCAACTTACCAGGGCTTCCACTCCACAGGTAGTGGGGCTACAATGCCCTCCCGCGCCAGCCACATCAGCTCCGGTTCCTTGATGGGATCAATACCAATCTCTCTGGCGAATTCAAGAATTTCTGCAAGAAGAGGCAGGACGATGAGAAAGGAAGAAAGTTGGGGATGTGGATGGAAACAAGAAAAAAAATCACAATCAACCTTGTGCAATAATAAGAAATACACATGTTGGTCTCTGCCCCCAGTTCCTATTACTATTTAGCCTTTGACTCCAGTTCCTGACCCAGAGCTCCGAAAGCCCCTGGAACTTCCTGAGTAACAGAAGCATCTTTTCTTCCAGTGAGGTGACTCTGGGCGGGCTCCTGGATGGGGGCTGGTCCCCAAAGAGACCAAGCCATGATTAAACCTTGGAACTTACAGCGGCACCTGGCTGGCTTAGCCGGTTGAGCATGCAACTCTTGATCTCGGGGTTGTGAGTTCAAGCCCCACTCTGGGGGTAGAAATTACTTAAAAATAAAATCTTGGAAAAAAGGGGGGAGGGGCCCACCTGGGTGGCTCAGTCAGTTAAGCATCTGCCTTGGGCTCAGGTCATGATCCATGGGGTCCTGGGATTGAGCCCTGTGTCAGCCCTGCTCAGCAAGGAACCGACTTCTCCCTCTGCCCCTCCCCCTGCTCGTATGCTTGTGATAAATAAATAAATAAATAAATAAATAAATAAATAAATAAAATCAACCTTAAAAAAAATAGAAGACGATGCTTGGAACTTTCAGCCTCACTCCCATCCTCTGGAGTGGGGAGAGGGGCTGGAAAAGGAGTTAATGATCAATTATGACTTGATGAAGAAGCTTCCATAAAAATCTCTAAACTATGGGACTCAGAAAGCCTCTGGGTTGGTGAACACAACCACGTGCCAGAGGGATATCGCATCTCAAGTCCACAGAGACAGAAGCTCCTGCACTTGGGAC
The DNA here is from genome assembly GCF_011800145.1 of Mirounga leonina. Taxonomy (NCBI): domain Eukaryota; kingdom Metazoa; phylum Chordata; class Mammalia; order Carnivora; family Phocidae; genus Mirounga; species Mirounga leonina. The sequence goes on along the minus strand of NW_023270387.1, from coordinate 13,462,558 downwards.
CCTCTCAGACCTCACCCTAAGTATCTCTTCATCTGGCTATTCACCTGTATCTGTTATGATATCCTTTATTATATAATAAACTGGCAAATAGAAGTTTTAAGTGTTTCCCTGAGTTCTGTGGCCTGTTCTAGCAAATTATCTAACCCAAGGAGGGGAGCATGGGACTCTGGTGTCTAGCTTGTTGGTTAGAAGTACCAGGGACAGGGGCACCTGGGTGGCTCAGTCGTTAAGCGTCTGCCTTCGGCTCAGGTCATGATCCCAGGGTCCTGGGATCGAGCCCCACATCAGGCTCCCTGCTCAGCGGAAAGCCTGCTTCTCCCTCTCCCACTCCCCCTGCTTTGTGTTCCTACTCTCACTATCTGTCAAATAAATAAAATCTTGTTAAAAAAAAAAAAAAAGAAGTACCAGGGACAGCCTGGGACTTGCTATGGACATCTGAAGTAAGGACAGTCTTGTGGGACTGAGCCCTTAGCCTGTGGGATCGGATGCTCTCTCCAGGCAGACAGTGTCAGAACTGAACTGAACTGTAGGACCTATAGCTGGTGTCAGGAAAATCCCCACACATCTGGTGCCAGCATTTTGACTGTGAGAGTAAAGGAAAAGCAGAGTTTCTTCCTAGACAACCTTTTTTCTACTTCACCTTTACTTTCTAAATTTTCTTAAGTGAGCAGGTGTTATGTCTCTAAATATAAATAATAAACATATATAATTTTGTCTTCCTAAATTACAAATGGTACACCTGAATCAAAGCATGCTATCGCCATACTCCAAGAATGTAATCTGAAGCCAAGGATGACAAAGGCAAAACAATAAGACCAAGACATCAGGGGCGCCTGGGTGGCTCCATCGTTAAGCGTCTGCCTTCAGCTCAGGTCATGATCCCAGGGTCCTGGGATCCAGACCCGCATCGGGCTCCCTGCTCAGCAGGAAGCCTGCTTCTCCCTCTCCCACTCCCCCTGCTTGTGTTCCTGCTCTCACTGTCTCTCTCTGTCAAATAAATAAATAAAATATTAAAAAAAAAAAAAGACCAAGACATCAGTGTGGCAGGGGCCTGGGGAAGAAGCCCACCAGCCACAGCCAGAACCATCCTGAATGAGGGCAGCCTTACTGGGACACAAGCTCTCCCAAGATTTCCAAAATCTTGCTGCAAAAGTGGTCATCACTCAATCAACTAGCATGGACTGCACTAGAGAAGAGGAAGCCCCTTGAGGACCTTACTGACACACGACGGAGTCTAAACCATGAATGGAGATATGCACTGTGTGCCACGGGAGCAGAGACAAAGCAGTGACTTCTGCATGGGGCCAGGGGACATCTGCGCTGAGAAAGTGGGATGATACTTGAGCAGCCTTGTTCTCCACTCTGAATGCTCTCTCCTATGACATGAAGGCAGTTGTTTCTTTTCCAATTTTGCTATGTATGAATGGACTCTGAGACTTGCGTTATACTCCTTTGGAAAGCATTTAGAAAGCTCTTTCATCAGAGATCTGGAGGAACAGGGGAGATGTATGTACTGAGCTAAGAGCTAGCTTACTTACAGGGAAAAAGATAGATGAACTAACCACTGGAATACGTCACCAGAGGCCCCAGGAATAATGAAATAAATACATCGATGCTTCAGATGACAATAGCCCAGGCCAGAAAGGCATCACCAGTTTGGGTCATCTCAGGGGAATGTGGAGGTTGACACACCTGGGGACTAGGGAAGAAAAAGCGTTTTTTCAAAGGACCAGCTGGAATTTGGCTTGCCAGAGACTAACTTATTCGCAGATCTCACAAATATTTTTTGAGTGCTTCCTATGTGCTGTGAATAAGAGAAATGGTCTCTGCCCTTATGGAGTCTATATTCTAGGAGAAGAAACTACCATTAAAGAAGTAAATCAATAAATACACAAAGAATTAAATCTTCTGATAAAGGTAATGAAGGAAGTAAATGAGGTATGAGATAGAGAACGTCAAGGTGGAGGGGGCACTCCTTTGGAAAGAGTCAAGGGAAACCTCTCAGAATGGAACACAACTGAAACCTGTAAGAGACAAGGGAGCTAGCCATGCAGAGCACTGAGGAAAGAGCACTCAGGCAGAAGACCAGATGCAAAGGGCCTGTGGCAAGTGGCTATACTAAATATAATAGAATATTACTAAAAGCAGAGCCCTAATATGATCTGCTTTACACTGTAAGAACACTCTGGTGCAAACACTCTGGTGTTTATGCTCTACAGCATAAACAGGAAGGCTAACATGCGGGCCCTTTCCTGAGGACAGCTGGCTGCGGGTCCCGGCTGCACCGCTCAGCAGACCTGTGCCTGAAGGGAAGTTAGTTCACCTTCCTGTGCCTCATTTCCTCATCTGTAAAATGGGAATGATAACACTACCTAACTGATGGAGCTGCTGCGAGGGTTGAAAAGGAAGTACACGTAGGGCTCTTGGCTGGCTCAGCTGGAAAAGCATGCGACTCCTGATCTCAGGGTTGTGAGTTCAAGCCCCACGTGGGGTATAGAGATCACTTAAATAAGTTAAAAAAAAAAAAAAAAAAAACTTAAAAAAGCAAAGGAAATACATGTAAAGTTCTTAGCACAGAGACTGGCACAGAGGAGCAGTCAGTAAATTCTGTTATTATTGCTGTTAAAAACAAAACACTGCTTTAGTTTTCTTCTTAAGAAATTGGGTCCCCCTTGGCTTCAGGACACGCTGTATTTCATGGTATCCCCTATTATGTTTTCATTTATTTTTTAAGATGGACTTCTTTTTTAAAATATTTACTTATTCATTTATTTACTCATTCATTCATTTATTTATTTATTTTAAGGTTTTATTTTTAAGTAATCTCTACGCCCAATGTAGGGCTCGAACTCACAACCCCGAGATCAAGAGTCGCATGCTCTACCGACTGAGTCAACCAGGCACCCCTATATTTTCATTTAAAATTAATCATTGATCAGGGCGCCTGTGTGGCTCAGTCGATCAAGTATCTGCCTTTGGCTCAGGTCATGATCCCAGGGTCCTGGGATAGAGCCCCACACCAGCCTACTTGCTCAGGGGGACTCAGCTTCTTCCTCTCCCCCTGCTCGTTCTCTCTCTAATAAATAAACAAAAATTTAAAAATTTAATTAAATTAATCCCTGATCCAACCCAAGGTCAGCAAACTTTTTCTGTAAAGGGCCAGACAGTAAATATTTTAGGCTTCGTGGGTGACATGGCTCTGTCACAACCACTCAACACTGCCCTTGTGCCATGAAAGCAGCCACAGACAATACATAAGCAAATAAGCATGGCTATTTTCTAATAAAACTTTATTTACAAGAAGGCAACAGGCCAGGTTAGGTCCATGAACTACAGTATTCCAACCCCTGATCTAACCAAATATACGGAGAGGCCCTGCACACATAGCGTACTTCGTATTAGAAGGACAAAGCTCAATCAGAGATAATTCCTGCGCTCGAAGAACTATTACAGAGCACCCCAGACCTCTTACCTTGCTCACTGGGGATGTAGGTCTCATCATAGTCTTCCTCCAGAACCAGCTGGTCTCCTATGCGGATGGGTCTTCCCGCCATGATTGGTCTGGGCTCGAACACCTAGGTCCCAAAGACCTGCACCCAAAGAGAACATCAGTGACCCAGCTTAAAAGGGGAAAAACTGGAGCTGCGTCATGGAGCACCTGGATCAGACCAGACCATGCAAGCCAACTCAGCCGGGGATTTTCCAACTCCAGGGACAGTGACGGGTGGGACCAACAGCTCAGAACTCAGGCCTTCTAGGCTCTGCACCTGGGAAAGTTCCTTGAGACACACCTCCCAAAGACTTGCTGAACACTCGGTGGGTCACAAAAGATCTGGAAACCCAGCCCTCTCAAGAGTTTGACTTCATACCCCCCCCCCAACACAGGAGAAATAATTCACAGTATAGGACCCCCTGCTAGAAAACCCTAGTGAAACACCAAAGGAACTAGCAACAGCCCCTCCCCCCCATATACCAATGTATCCCAGTGCAGTCACACTGTCTCAACACACATCCCTATTTGCATTCAGCAATGCCCTCAGGGAGCTTACGATCTAGTGGAAGTAGCAAACACAACTTGAACAGTGGAAGGCAGAAGGGGAATAAAACCATCTTGCTCTGGAGGTACTGAGAGAGAAGGAACATTCCCGCTGAAGGGAGGAAGGCAGGCTTTTTCAAGGGGCTGAGGACCAGAGGCAGTCAAGAGTCGTGTAAGTGGAGGTGTTCTAGGCAAGGGGGCGTCGGGTGCAGACAAGCGGTTCTGGAGTGCTGGACACCAGCAGGCATAGCAGGGGCTGGGGTGGAAAGCCAGGTCGCGGCAGAGAGCCGTGCAGACCATGCGAAAGAGCCTCGCCTCTCCCCTGTGGCAGAGGGGAGCCACTGAGGGCTTTGGTGAAAGAAAGTGGCACAGAGTGGCCTTTTTCTAGGATGAGAAGGCTGGCAGGAGGGGCATGGCAGAACCGGGGGAATGAGACTGGTGTCGGGAAAACCACGGAGGAGGCCGCCATCCAGGGGAAAGACGACGAGGCCTTAAACGAGGGCAGAAGCAGAGAGAAGGCAGAAGGGACAGATGCCGCAATGGCAGGTTTAACAGGACCAGGAAGGAGGATGGGGGTGGAAAGTTTCCAATTGGAAACCAAGGTTTGTAGCTCCAGGGATGGGACAGCGTCGAATTGTTCAACTGACAAGCTGGCCCTGTTCTAGAATTGCTCCTCCCTTCCAATCCCTCCTCCTATAACTACCTCAGGACCCCGGGTCACAACTCTTCCCTATGGCAGCTCCCACACTGAAGCTCCCGATGATGCAGAGACAAGTCACCCTGTAAAGTGGCTGTGATGCTGCTAGGAGTGCTGTCGCCATCCTGATGTGACCGACAGGAACCTAGAGAAGCAGGGCCTGACCTCTTCAGAAGCTGACACTGTTCCACCGGGAGCAGCGAACACAACACAGCCCTCTTATAGTGGGGCAAGGGAGCAGAAAGACCCCGTCATCCAAAAGGTCAGGATGCATCCTCTAATGAGTGCTCATGGCCCGATCTGGTGGCTCTGAATCTGTCCCCAGACCCCTAGAGAGGGACCCCTGATAAACAGCACAGGATATAGGAGGGACCATTACTATGGTCCTCTCTGTACCCTGACAGCTGACAGATGAGCAAGGAAGGTATCTTGCCTTAGGACTCATGAGAGATGGCTGCCTGTGTCAGCCCACTGCAGCCAAGGGAGTCAGGCTCTGCCCCCCTCTCATTCCCACTGTGACACCTCCAAGCACTAACTTCGTGCCTCAGGAAGACAAGCTAATGGAAGAAGCGTTCTCCTCTGCAGTACATCAACCCAAGTGGAGATCTGCTTCCTACCCGAAGAACCCATAACACCCTGCAGAACTAACGTTCCCTCCACACACAGTCAGAGAGAACTGGGGTCACCGACTCTGGAAAAGCAGGGCAGAAAGGTACCAGAAACCAAGGTGGTTGATGTGGCTTAAGGAGCCACCGGAATCTTGAATTCTCTGAGTTAGGGAGGAGAGGGAAAGGGAAAGGATCTCTGGGGACATCAGGCTAGCCATCATTCAATCCAACAGGGCAGTGATCTATTACAAGGCACTGTATCAGCCATCTCAGATCATTTGAGAAATCCCACATTTGAGAGATGTCACATATCCCTAGACATATCCCATCTCGGGAAAGCATGGGGCAAGTAAATCTCTTTGTGGCAGAATACCTATTTAGCTATATTTAAAGGTCAGGAAAAACCAGGAAAACCTAAATTCATGGATCATTCCAACATCAAACAAATCTTCCATCAGAAAAAAATTAAGATGTGGGTGGGCTATATTCTACCTCCTTTCTTTGCCTTGTCTGCCTTAAGAAAGGATGTGGGTAAGGGCAGGAGCAAAAGGACAGGAACTGTAGGATGAGGAAGGTAGCGGGAAGAGAAGTCCTATGCCTTTAATGGCCACTAGAGATCGTTTATTCACTCGAGAATATTTACTGAGCACCTACTAAGTTTACTTCTTGCTGGCACTAGAGATGCGATGAGGAATAAAAACACCTGCAAGCGAACAGAGCATACTTACACACACATATGCATAATGAGAGTTCCCTGTGTCTGCATTTCTTCCACTCTGCTGGAACAGTTACAGAGAAAGTGCAGCAGAGAAAAGACTTACTGAAGAAGGCACTGGGGAGAAGGCGGGAGACACGAGAGGTGATTATGTAGTGGTAACTGAGCATGGGTCTGGGAACATTCTTGGCTCTGAATCCCAGCTCTGCCACTTACAAGCAGGGCAAGCTGTCTCAGTTTTCTCATCTGTAAAATGGAGATAACAAGGTCTATCCCAAAGGGTTGTGAGAATCAAATTATTCCATACATGGGGGACACCTGGGTGGCTCAATCAGTTAGGCCTCTGACTCTTGATTTCGGCTCAGGTCATGATCTCAGGGTCATGAGATCGAGCCCCATGTCTGGCTCCACACTCAGCTGGGAGTCTGCTTGAGATTTTCTCTCTCCCTCTGCCCCTCCCCCACTCACACTCACTCTTGCACCGGCTCTCTCTCTAGAAAAAATAAATCTTTAAAAAAATAAAAATAAGGGGCGCCTGGGTGGCTCAGTCGTTAAGCATCTGCCTTCGCCTCAGGTCATGATCCCAGGGTCCTGGGATCGAGCCCCACATCAGGCTCCCTGCTCCGCGGGAAGCCTGCTTCTCCCTCTCCCACTCCCCCTGCTTGTGTTCCCTCTCTCGCTGTGTCTCTATCAAATAAATAAAAAAATCTTTAAAAAAATAATAAAAATAAATTATTCAATACATGTAAAATACTTAAAACATAGTAAGCTCTCAATAAATGTGAGTTGTTATTACTGTAACTATTTACATATTTGAAAGCCCTATTCTACCTTGTTCCAGGGGACAGATCGAGTACCAGGGAATGTAAGTGAAGGCCTTTCCAACGTTCAGTGACCACTTATTGAACACCTACCATGGGCTGGCACTGTGCTGTTAGGGCTACAAGCCCGATTACACAAGGTCCTGAACTCCAGCTGAGCCTCGTTAAGAAGCCAAACACATAAAGACGTGGTTGTAAAATGTGTGAAGCACCTTAAGTAACAGGAGGTACAACAGGAAACCAAGGTAGGGATGACTAACCTTATTTTGGAAGATCAGGGAAAGCATCAGAGTAAAGGACCAATGAGAGGGCTCTTCAAGAATAAGCAGGAGCTCACCAGGATAAGGGAATAGAAGGCAGAAGAAACAGCATGCACAAAGGCAAAGAGGCAGGAAGAACACTGTGGGCACAGAGAATTCATTATGACAACAAAAGTTTATATTCATTGAACACTTCCTATGTTCCAAGAACCGTACTAATGCTATATATACATCATCTCACCTCGTCCTCTCCAAGAGGTAGAAAATATTCTCCTCGTTTTTCAAATAAGGAAAGTGAGGCTCAGCAAGGTTAAATAAAAAAGAACAACTTGCCCAAGGCTTCACAGATAGCAAAGGGCACAGCATAACATGCATGCTGCCCCCACGTCTCTCTGACCCCAAAGCCTGAGGTCTTAAGCACTCTGACCCGACCAGAACGCAAGGCGCAATGGGAGAAGCGGCAGGAGAGAGATCTACTGTGGAAGGCCAGGGCACACTATAAAGGGCTTGGGAGGACTTAGGTTGTATCCTGTGTGTGATGAGGAGCCAGCACAGGATTTCACAAAGGAGATTGGCATGATCAGATCTGCAGTTTAGCAAGATATTCTGACAGCTGTCTAAGAACTAATTAATTTCAGGAGGGCAAGGACAGAAGCAGAGCAACCACTTAGGAAGCTTTCCTGAAAGCACAGGCAAGAAATTATGAACTAAGCCGGTGGCTGTGAGAAAGAAAGGAAAGACCAGATGCTTAGGGTATTAGGAGGCAGAATAACAGGACTTGAAGTCTGCAGCAAGTGAAGAACAGGGAGGAGGGAAATCAGGGGCACTTAGACCAGTATGGGATTATCTGTTGGCTTCTATGCCTTGCCCAATAGCCCCACCTAGCACACTCCCTAGAATTTGAGAAATGCCCAGCAAATGTTTGCTGCGTGTATCTTATGAATGAATTCCAGGTGCAGACCTGGCTGAGTGAACGGTGAAGTCCTTCACTGACACAGGAACTACAAGAGGAGGCACAGATCCGGGGGGCTAGGATGGTGGGGGAGGCATGCAGCTGGACATGATCAGTAAGCAGGTCTGAGCTCAGGAAAGGGGTGTGACGAGCTCACCGTAGTTAAATAGACGGTCACTGAACTTGCGGGGGAAATCACCCAGTTGCGGCCTATGGTGAGCAGAAAAGACAGGCCTGCAAAGAGTTAGGAGACCCGGGAGCGAGGAGTCATGGAAGCCAAGTGAAGGCTGCCATTCCAGGTGGAGGAGGTAGATTTTTTAAATCAGTACAAGGAAAGGAAGGGAAAAACAAACCTCCAAAACTTCCTGACTTCCCCAGCTGACCCAAAGACTGCAAAAGGTCGGGCTAGCCCTGGATTCGGGCACGCGGGAAGCCTCCCCACGAGAGGGGTATTGGAGCGAGGCTCGGAGGCCGGGCCTCACACTCCAACCACGGACAGGACAAGTAAACGGGCGCCCCAGCAAGCTCACACGCTGTCACTGGCGCTCGGGGGCGCCGCTCGCTCCCCGCCGGCACCCCAGCCCAGCCCAGCGCCCCTTCCGCCACTCGGAAAGACTCAGGATGGATGCACCCTAGTCCGGCCGCTCCTTCCCAACCTCCCCCTCCAGTTCCCGCCCACACTCGTGCTCCTCCCGCTCGCGGACACACGAGTGTGTCCCAACTCTCCCGCTTCCCTCCTTCCCCCGCCACCCGACCCCTCCCTGGAGGAGGTCCTCACCTGTCCCCCGCCCCGGGAAGCACTGGGCCACCGCTCCCGGCTCTGCGCGGCTTCCCCAGCACCACCCCGGCTCCCCGCTTCCAGGGACGCCGGGGTGTTGCCCTGAAGGGGCCAACAACCACTTCCGGAAAGGGTACCAACCTAGCAACTGAGAGTCCCGCCTCTACACGGAGCCAATAGGTCGCTGAACGAGGACCTTGGCACTGGATTGGCTATAGGTCCCGTCGGGTCACGGAGAAATTATGCACGTTTCCCGTTGCACGATGGGAGTTGTAGTCCAAGTTAGTTGGGGGGTCGTAAGAGAGCTCTGAAGTTGTTAGGAGAGGAATTTCTTCCTCCGGCAGGAAAGAGTCATTCACAGTATTTATGGTAACGCGAATTAATTAAGGCAATCTATTCGTCATCATTGTTTAAGTAGTGTGATTAATATCAGGTGAATAAGACACTGATCATCAGTAACCAGTTGAGTCTCTAATAAACAGGTAAGGGGAGACCACCTCCCCCACCGCCGCAGAAAACGCTTCCCTGTGCTCAGATGAAATCGGTGAGCCCTTAACCAGGATTTAAGAGCTGTGGTTTCCGTTATTTACCTTTTCACCCAGAGCGCAGGGCTCAGTTTGAATGTCTGCAACATTGGGGATGATAACATCTCTCGTAAGTATTTCAAAGAGTGTGTTTAGGAAGAAAAAAGTGACAGGGGTTCCTGGCTGGGTGGGGGTGGGGGTGGGGGTGGGGAGTGCCTGCGACTCTTGATTTTGGAGTCGTGAGTTGGGGCCCCACGCTGGGTGTAGAGATGACTTAAATTCTGAAGAAGAAGAAAGTGGCACAATGTGTAGCCCCCTGCACAGCTCTTTCTGGCAAAAGGGTTGCTATTAATATAATCCCAAAGAGCTTAAGTTTGCTTAGGTGGAGGGCAAATCTTTTCCCTCAAGTGTCCATAATCTCCTAGAGAAGTTAATGGGGGCAAAGAAGTTAAGAGGGCCATTACACCAATGGGAAACTGGGGGGGCAGAAAAGTGAACTTTCCAGTTGGAGAGAATGAAGCACCTAGAGCAGATCCTGACAGTTCTGTTGTGGAAATGGATCTGGCTCCTACCAACTCCTACCAACTCCTAAAACCACTAGGCCTGGTCCCAGAATGCGGAACTCAGGTCGTTGTCCCTGTAGATCCCAAGTCAGACATCCAGAATGTATTCTTCTTGTTTAACTTCAGCTCTTTCTGTGGCAGCTCTGCTTCTACTTCCTTTATTCTGCCGGCAGATGACAAATCATTGCCCCCCTTCCTCTCCACACTCCTTAAAAGTCTCCCTGAGGGGCAAGAGGGACCGACTAGGATAGGACTCTGAGGGCTCACCCCCTCATCCACCACAGACCTTATACAAAACATGACCCAAAAAAACTATTGGTAGATTTGGTCTCTATGTCCCAGAACTTGTAATCAATCCAGTTGACTTTAATTGCCATCAAAATTCTTAACTTTTATTCCTTAACATGGGTCCCTTTCTATCTCATGGGGAGAGCTAATAAAATCAGGGTCACCAAGGGATTAGTGGGATTACCCCACACAGATAAACAATTTGCATTTTATCAGGTTGCCCTATAGGTTTGTTCTTTGAAATGCAAACCAATTTATAAAATGCTCTTAGGTAAACACAATCAAGAAAGCAAATCAAAAAAAAAAAGCAAATCTTTGGGGGAAAATAACAAAAATGACACACCAATTGATATGCCAGTAATATACCCAATGAGTGAGGAAGACAGAGAATTTTATCCATTGTAGGTTAGCTTCTGCACTCAAATATGTGGGAGGAAGAAAACAAAATAGGTCCCAAAATTTATGCCATACCCCCAAGTCAGAAATTACACTGTTAGAACTTTTTCTTCTCTTTTCATACTGTTTACTTGTAACATACAGAAAATCACCCACATAATAAGAAAGAAAAACCCTTGTTAACCCTACAATTTTTTAAGGATATAAAGATGTGAAATCCTCCCTCTACTCTTTCAATCCACCATATTTAAAATTGGAAACTGCCCTTCTACCTCTCTTCTCTGCTTTATTTTCCCCCATAGTGTATATCACCATTTGACACACTATATATTTTATTTATTTATTTATTTATTTTACTATCTGTCTCCCTATGGAAGATGTGAATTGCATGAGGAGAGGAATTTTGTCCATTTTATTTGTTGCTATATCCACAGTGCCTAAAACAATGCTTAGCATGTAGTAGGTTTTCGATACACACTTGCTGAATGAATAAATAAACCAATTGAAGGAAGGAATTTCACACTTCAGAAGAAACCACTGTTGACATTTTGGTTTCTATCTTCCAGACTTTTTAATGTTTATGCAAATGTAAATTTATATGCATGCATATATATGCACACGTGCATCTTTTTTAATTTTTGCAGAAATGAGATCATAATGTACATATTGTTCTACAATGTGTTTTTCACTTAATGTCTTTCAAGGTGAGTTCATAATGAGTTACTCCATTCTTTATAATGGTGAAGTAGGATTCCATTAAATGAATGTCTCCTTCCCCTACAGGTAATCATTCATTTTGTTTCCAAAGTGTCGGTATTAAGTACATGCTGAATACATTGTATTCATTGGATAGGATCTTAGAAGTGACATTGCTCAAAGAGTTTACATTTTTTACGTTTTAATAGACATTGCCAAATTTCTCTCTAAAAACGGAACAATTTTAGCCCAACCAACACTTTCACCAACACCAAAAATTTCCGGTGTGAGAGACAATCAATCAATCAATCAATCAATAATGGTATCTAAATGTTGTTGTGACTGCATTCTTTCACTATTAATGAAGTTGAACTTTTTCCCAAATGTTTCTTGGCCATTTGAATTTTTTCTATTAATTATCGATTCACATTCTTTGTTCATGTTTCAGCCACGTTGGTTGGGATTTTATTGACTTGTAGATGCTCTTTGTATACTATAGACATTAACCCTTTGTCTCTTTATTATATGAATGTCTCCATAATAGGAATGTCTCCTACTCTGTGACTTATCTTTTAACTTTGTAAATGTCATTTTTCATTTTGTAAATGTTGTAGTGATAATAACACTAATAGCTAAAATTTACTGAGCATTTACAGTATGCCAGACACCATTCTAAGTGCTTTATATGGATTACCTCATTTAAATCTTACATTACAAGGTATGTACTACTGTTATCCCCATTTTACAAATTGAGACCTACAAAGGATAAGGAACTAGCCTGGGGTCTCCCAGGTTCTGAGTGGAAGAACCAGACTTGGAATACCAGAAGTGATTCTACAGAAGTTTTAAAAATTCAAGTAGTCAAACCTGCCCATTAAAAAAAAACAAGAACTCTGAGTTTTGTTAGAGAGACCTTCTTTAACTAAGAATATTAAATAGTCCTCTATTTTTTCTGTAGTTTTATTTTTCATGTTAAACCCTTTGATCTATCTGAAATTTATTTTTACGTGAGATAGAGATTTCGTTTTCTTTCCTTCCAAATGGATAGCCAATTGTCCCAAAAACAGTTATTGAAAGATATATCAATTTCTTTTTGATATGAATGTCATCTTTTTTTTGTATGATCTAAGTACTTTTTATTTTTTTATTTTATTTTTCTATTTTATTTTTTTATATAATACCCAGTGCTCATTACATCATGTGCCCTCCTTAATGTCCATCACCCAGTTACCTCCATCCCCCCACCTCTCTCCCGTCCAGCATCCCTGTTTGTTTCCTATGATTAAGAGTCTCTTAGGGGGCGCCTGGGTGACTCAGTGGGTTAAGTGTCTGCCTTAGGCTCGGGTCATGATCCCCGGGTCCTGGGATCAAGCCCCGAGTCAGGTTCCCTGCTCAGTCAGGAGCCTGCTTCTCCCTCTCCCTCTGCCTGCAACCCCCCTGCTTATGCTCTCTCTCTAATAAATAAAATAAAATCTTTAAAAAAAAAGTCTCTTGGTGTTGTCTCCCTCTCTGATTTTGTCTTGTTTAATTTTTTCCTCTCTTCCCCTATGATCCTCTGTTTTGTTTCTTAAATTCCACATATCAGTGAGATCATATGATAACGGTCTTTCTCTGATTGACTTATTTTGCTTAGCATCATACCCTCTAGTTCCATCCACATCGTTACAAATGGCAAGATTTCTTTTTTTTTTTTATGTCTGAGTAGCATCAATGTCATCTTCATCATATACAGAATTTCCATGCATACATTGATCTATTGATTTTTTAAAATCGATTTTTATTTTTAAACTTGTGTCTAATCACCTTGTGGGTTAAGATTTTCTACTCATATCATATCTGCAAGTAAGCATTCCTTTGCTTTCTGATAGATTTTGTAATTGCTCCATGCATTTATTATCTAATATTAATGCCGCAAAGAGGGAACAAAAATCTCACAGACACTCTACACAGTTTTACAAGACACACTGCAGGGGAAAATGTGACTTAGAAGGATTGACAGTATCCTTGGGTCTTGGTGGATGCGTTCCTGGGGGGGAGTGGACCTCTAATTCCTGGTGGAGAGGGTCTCGTTCCTGAAGGGGGCGTGCCTTGAGCGGGGCATCCTTCGAGCATGGGGAACCCAACTGGTGGGCCCATGGGCGGTCTCATACCAAGTAGAGGGGCCACAAGGTCTGGAGGTGGTGTTGCTCGGCTCTCAGAAGCGGGTGGGGTCCCCCATCTAGACGGGTATTGAGTTGGGGCTCCAGCATTGCTGGCGGGAGCCACAACTGCGCAGCTGCTCTAGCACCTCTTCCCTGCAGCCCCCCAACCCCTCGGACAGGGCCTGCTAACCCAACAGGAGCCTGGGGAGTTGGAACAGCCGCTGGCGCCCCAGGGCCTCCTGCAGCTCCAACAAGTGGTATCCGAGCAATGCCAGTATCTTTGGGGGGTGGTGCCCCCACAGTCATGGAAACCACGTTCTCCCCATGTAGCCACACCAGACCCCAAACCCGCTTTTCTTCCCTGTCTGGCTGCTTCAGATTCTTGTGCTTGGACTTCCTGGATTCATCACAATCACAGAGGATCAAGTTCATATGCTTGGCGAAAGCCTTAAAGGTGCCAATGAATGTGCCAGTGGCTTGGTTGGTAGAGCTTGTGACTCCTGATCTCAGGGTTGGAAGTTCAAGCCCCAGGTTGGCTGCAGAAATTACTTAAAAAAAAAAAAAATCTTGGCAATGAAGATTTGGCCATTTTGCAGGATACCTCTCATTCTATAGTCAATGTGCTGCAGCATCTCGCTGTTCTTTCCCACAGTCATGGTTGCTGTTCCACCAAATCCAAGGTCTGCAGCAAGGTTTCAGGATCCTTAAGACCTGAGGGAAGGGTCCAGATAAAGGTATGATGCAGATTCTCTTACCAACAGTGCAAACTTGGGGCAGAAGCTTCAAATGGTAGATGGAGCCTGGTTTTTTACTTGGAAATCAGCTACCTGGATATTCCAATCCTGCTTTCACCACCTCTTGGTGTCTCAGCTAAGAATGCCTGTCTCGGTTGCACCTGGAAATCCTCCCCAGGTACTTGCTGCTGCTGACATCGCCTTGGGTACGACTGACACTCTTGGTGGCTCAGCGAGGCTGTCCTTCTACATCTGACTTAGACTTCCACCTCTGGTACGTGCTGTTCTGTATCCGTCTCGGGTGTAAGCAGTCTCTGGCCGGCTCCATCGCTCTCCTTGGCCGCACCTCAGAACAGAACGTCAGGCATCTCTGGCGACCACTCACTCCACTCTGCTTGCTTTCTAGTATTTATAGCACTTGTTTCATGTTCTCATCCTACTCAATTAGCTAGGCTGACCTAAACTCTGTGGGAGGGGTGCCTAGCTGGCTCAGCAGTGGAGCATGGGATTCTTGATCTCAGGGTCATCAGTTCAAGCCCCAAGCTGGGTGTGGAGCCTACTAATAAATAAATAGATAGATAGATAGATAGATAGATAGATAGATAGATAGATAGATAGATTAATTAATTAATTAAAATAAAAAATGTATGAACTACGTGGGAGAAGAGTAGTGATAATGACCTTCCCTTGGCTAAGCCTGACTCTAATGGGAGTAAGTTCAGCCTCTCCACTATTATGTTTTCAATGATTTTTCTGTTAGGTTGTTTGAGAAGTTCCCCCTTCATTTTTATCAGAATTACTGAATTTTAACAACAGCTTTCCACACTGCTTAAATAATATGTTGATTTGGGGCACCTGGGTGGCTCAGTCGTTAAGCGTCTGCCTTCGGCTCAGGTCATGATCCCAGGGTCCTGGAATAGAGCCCCACATTGCATTGGGCTCCCTCTTCGGTGGGAAGCCTGCTTCTCCCTCTCCCACTCCCCCCTCCTTGTGTTCCCTCTCTCGCTGTGTCTCTCTCTGTCAAGTAAATAAATAAAATCTTTAAAAAAAATAATATGTTGATATAATCGTATGGCTTTTCTCCTTTAAGCTGTTAGAGCTCTGAAGCTTTTTGTTTTAAGCTCTCACTGGTTAATATCACTTCTCCGAGTGATAACACTTTGAAGCTGACAGTAGCCGTTTGTCCTGAGTCTGACTGGCAGCCCAGAAATGAGGAGGCTCTTGGGGACTCACGGCATTTGGGGTGGAGGTGAGGGCAGGTAGAGTATCACAGGCACAGAAAGATTCAGGTGAGAGAAGACCCACAAGATTGCAGGCTCCAGTGGAGACAAATCGCCCCTGCACTTTCCCCTTTGCACCTTGCTTATGCAGTTGGCTGCCTAGAATACCCTCTATCCCTCTTACTCTTGCTCCCCCAATCTCTGCCCGTGCAAATCCCACCCATTCTTTACAGCTCAAATTAAATACCTCCTCCTCGCACCCAGTCATTCCAGATCCCCAGATGGCCCCCCAAGTCCCTACCCGTCAATGCCACATCGTCTGGTGTGGTGCACGTGCATTTTCTCTCTCCGTATAGCCCCAGTGCCTGGAAGGATGCCTGGCATGCAGCGGGTGCTCAATCAATGCAGAATGAAGGAAATGACCGAATGAGAGGTCTGCCGCCACTCTCTCTCTACGGCCCCTCCCGCGCCGCCAGGGTCCTGCAGGGTGGACTCCGCCTCGGCAGAGGGCATCCCAGACCCCTCGCCAGCCCCGGAAGCTGGGCTGCCGGCCATGGGAAGACTACACTTCCCAGCGATCCCAGGGAAGAGCGAAACCCTTTGGCTTTGACAGCCGCCGCCACAAGTCTTTCCGCCTCCCCAGCCTGCTAGGAGCTGGGAGCGGGATGACGGTGGCCTGACCGGCACACGCAGCTGCGGGCGCCCGGAGCCCCTGCGCCTTGCCCGCCGCCCGGCCAGCCCGAGGACCGAGAAGCCCGCGGCCGCCGACCTGCCATGCCCGCCCCTCCCAGCCGCCCGGGGGGGCCGAGCCGTCCTCTCCCAGCCCGCCGCTGAGGCTGGGCGCCGCTGGCCAGATGTAGCCGGCTTCGGCTTCGGCTCCGTCTCCTCCCCTCTCTCTCTGCGGATTCCTCCTGCCCGATCCCCACAGCCTGCACCGGGGGGCCGGCGAGGGGCCTGCAGGCTCCGGAGCCCTGATGCCTCGCAGCTCACTGTCCTGAGCGGCCACCACCAGCACCCAGAGTTGAGGGCAGCAACAGGGCCGGACGCGGTCCCGGAGGGAGCCCAGAGGGCCCCGAAGGCCAGGCCCACCATGGCCCAAGCACTGCCCTGGCTCCTGCTGTGGATGGGCTCGGGACTGCTGCCTGCCCACTGCACCCAGCCTGGCATCCGGCTGCCCCTGCGAAGCGGGCTGGGGGCGCCCCCCCTGGGGCTGCGGCTGCCCCGGGAGACCGTGGAGGAGCCGGAGGAGCCCGGCCGGAGGGGCAGCTTTGTGGAGATGGTGGACAACCTGAGGGGCAAGTCCGGTCAGGGCTACTACGTGGAGATGACCGTGGGCAGCCCCCCGCAGACGGTAAGGTCGCCAGGCCAGCCCTACCCTCCTTCCTGCATGGGGGGGGGGGGCGGGGTGCAGCATGCTGGCCCCTGCTAAAATGGGCTGGATGGTGCGGGCAGGAGGGACCCTCTCCCAGATGTTTCCTCTGGGATCCCATTGGTAGCAGTCAGCCCCAAAGTTCCCCTTTCCCACCTCCCTTCCCCTCACAGGCTTCCCCGCCTCCCTCATCTGACTGCCCTCCGCTCACCCTAACCTCACACACCTACCCCTCAGTAAGGATTCGGGACAAGACAAACACTCCGGTGGGGGAGCCTGGCCTGGGGAAGGGGCACTGTGAACAGGTGTCAGCCCTGCCAAGCCTGAGTCTCCCAACCCTGGCACTCTGGATCTTGGTCACCCAACCCTTTCCCCTCCTCTGGTGTTCCGGGAACCTGGGCTTCTGACCATCATTCCCAGCACCTTGAGGACCCAGGAATCCTGGCACGAGCTGGAGCAGACCCTTGCTCCCACTGTCTGGGTTGGCACGGGGACAGAAAAGCGAGGTCTCCCAGCTCCTCCTGACCTCCACTCGAGCCCAGAAGCCCTGGACAGACTCCTGCTTCCCCAGCCCCTCCCAACTCCTCCCGCTCCCCCTGTGCCTCTGCACCCCAGCCCCTCCCCTTCCCCATGCCGCTGAGCACAGGCCAGAGGGGACTGAATTGAGCCTGGGGAAAGGACTAACTGCAGCCCAGGAGCCAGAACCCCCTTCTAAGAATGCGACTCCTTCTGTGAGCCCATAGGCGCGGGGGGGGGGGGGGGGGGGC
Organism: Mirounga leonina; assembly: GCF_011800145.1. Taxonomy (NCBI): domain Eukaryota; kingdom Metazoa; phylum Chordata; class Mammalia; order Carnivora; family Phocidae; genus Mirounga; species Mirounga leonina. The sequence goes on along the minus strand of NW_023270387.1, from coordinate 13,444,993 downwards.
AGGAAGGGAGCATGGCAGCGTGAGGAAAACACTGCCAGCCCTCCCCTTCCTTCCAGTCCTCCACAGGACCTGCAAGGTGGCTGGTGGAGGTGGCACCCTCCGTGCCTATGTGGGTGGGGTGCTGTGGCTACCCACTGGGCACATCTGCCTCCTCTGTGGGTGGGCCTGGGCGCGGGTGGCGGGACGGTTGTGCATGTGCTGGTGTGTGTCACCTTGAATCTGAGCCTGCACATTGCTGGGAGCCACCCCCCTCCCCCGGATCTGTGGGATCTGTGTCCGGGAGGCCTGTCCTTGGGAGGGTCCGTGAAGGTGGGAGTGTTTACGTGTAGAGAGGGAAGAGCCACACTTCTCTGAACTTCTCAGGCAGCTCTTACACTGGATCTGGGAGAAACACAAACCTCCATCCCCCAAATACTTGACAGAAGTGAGTCTTCCTAGGTCCCTGCCACCCAGGCCTACCTCCCACCTCCCAGCTGATGCAAGGCTCTGGTCTCCCCTATTCACCCCTTCTCTTTCCTGAGTACTGTAACTTCCCCAGAAAGTCTCAGATCAGTGTGACGATAGGCCCCTAGCCACCGGGGCCAACAGGAGGCTAGGTATGATCAGATAGCAGGGGGATGTGGAGACCTGCAACCCCCTGGGTGTCTGCTACTGAGAAGCTGTCCTAGGGCTTAACACCCTGGGGCACCGACACACAAAGGGGCTGTGGAGCCACCAGACAGACCAGGAATTCCAGCTCCACTGCCCACAGCTTTTCCTTTTCTCAGTTGTGCAGCCTGGGGCAAATTATGCAACCCCTCTGAGCCTGGTGCCTTGTCTCCAAAATGGGTGAAATGAGATCTCCTTTGCGAGGTTCTCGGGAGGATTAAATGGGACTGTGGAGGGGAAGTCACCTTGAACACTGCACCCGGACACACGGTTGACCTCTAGTACATAGGAAGTCACTTTCTGCTAATTCCTCCAGCCCTGTCTGCCTCTTCTGGGCTATGCAATGGACCCTAAGAGCTTGAATGCTCTGGGCCACCACGTTTCACACAGTAGAACTGGGGGGACAGGTACTGGTCTTTGCTGGACCCCTGAGATCGTATGTACATCCCCCGGCCCGGAAATTGGCAGAGAGTAATTGCCCCACAAATGTCAGTTCCTTCCCCTTCCTTCCTAGAAAGGGAAAGTGGGCCTATAGTTCAATGCTGGCCCAAGGAACCATTACCAGGGAGCCCAGAGTGGGAATGACTCTGGGTCACCCTTTGGCTGGGAGCCCGAGACAACGCCAGCCAGTCTATACTCTGTGGTGACTTCGATTCTCTCCCCAGCAGTCTCGAGCAGGAGGCCCCTTCTCCTTGCCTGGTAGGGCTGTTGTGAGCACCAGATGAGGACCTGGTGGGCAGAGCACTTTCTATATGCCAGGTGATTAGGTGCGGGGGGTGAGAGCTGATCCACTAAGAGACAGGAGATAGGTTTTCTGCCCACAAGGAGTGTCGAGCATGAAAGTGTAAGTGCCAGGACAAGGGAATCCAAAGCAGCACCCAAAGACAGGCAGGCCCCCAGGCCCTTGCCACCAGAGCCTATTACAAAGGTAACTTCTCTGGCCCCATCCCAGACCTACTGAGTTAAAATTTGGGGGGCCATGGCTCAAATTTGAGAAGCACTGATCTGCAGTCATACAAAGAATGAGTGCTGTAGGTGTGCAGGAGGTAAAATCAGGGAAGGCCTCCCGGGGGAGGTGTGCTGTGAGCATGATCTTGAAGGATGGTTAGGAGGGTGGCTCTTCCCAGCGGGGAAATAGCACCTGTCCCACTGAACTCTCATTGCACTTAACTCGAATGTCCACTGCTTCCCCGCCCTTAGCCTGGGTCCCTGGGACCAGAAGAAGCCACAACGAATGAGAGAATGAGTCATGCGCATTTGTTCAGGAGACAGTGAGAAACCCAGTTGAGTTAATCCTACAGGTTTGGGTAAATAGGATAGAGCCCAATTGCCAAAAGCCTTAAATATGAAGCTCTAAGGTTTGGGCTTGGGTCGGCAGATATCAGAAGAAGCTTGAATTTCTTTGTATCAGGGAATGACATGGGGAAAGCAATCTTTTAGGAAGAGACATCTGACTTTGAGGAAGAGTGGGACTGAGAGGTACAGGGGCGGCGGGCTCTGTCACAGCAATCCAGGTATGAGGCCTCACCACAAGGACAGCATGTGGCCGTGATAAGACGGAAAGGGAAGGGAAGACCAGGATGCAGGAATGTCACAAGGCAGCCAGACACAGGACTTGGGGATACTGGTGTGAAGGGTGAGGAAGAAGGCATGAGATGATTTCATGATCCTGATCTGGGCTGAACGGAGGATAACAAGACCATCTGAGGGACCAGGACAACTGGCAGGAGGAGTTGGTGTATCAGTACTGGGATACAACTATATACTTGTATTTATGGTGGCAGTTTATGTAAAGTTTTCAAATATATTCTACATAATTTTCTCCTTGACAGTAATTCCTGCAATATATACAAATGGTCTTACCCCTCGTGACTTCTAGCAAAAGAAATGGGGAGTGAAAGTTTAAATAATTGGCCAGGAGACAGGCCCGTAAGCTGAGACCCTTTGTCATCTGGATCTTTCTACTCTGCCAGCCACCTGCCCATGCATCTTGGGGGGAGATGAGAGGGTTTATCATGAGCATTCCTTTTCATTCTCCCATGACACCTGCTCATGTGTCCCTTACTACACTTAAGTAGTAGTATAGAACATATTATAACTGTTTTTTTGTATTTGTTTCCCTCCCAGAACATCAAGATCTAGAGGACAATGTCTTTTAAAAAGGTTTTTTTTTTTTTTTTTTTTTTGCAGTGTCTTACTTCTCTTTAATATCTATGATAGCGGCAGATTCAGAACATGCACCTAAAAAACGTTGAGTGAGTGAATAAATAAAATGTAAGACATCTAAAGAGAACTCTCGATGGGCAATTCTAAGTGCAGGACTGGAACTCTTGGAGAAAGAAGCACTTTCATCCTTTTCACTTAAATGAAAGGATATCATCTCATTATAATGGGATGAGCATCAGCCTCCAAACCCAGGATAATAATGATTGTTTGGACTGAAATCTGGTGGTAGTCAATGCAGTTTAGCAAATGCTCGTTGAGCACCTACTGTGCGCAGAAGAGAAAAATGATGTCACTGCCCCAGCCCTTGGAGAACTCACAATTTGGTGTGAGACTCATATGAACAGCTAAACATCATACGAGACCGAAAGCATTTGGTGCAAAAAGAACAGTGAGTCTTAGAAGTGCAAAGAAAGAAGCAGTTACTACTGACAGGGTGTTAGGTTAGGCTTGCTGGGAAAGGTAGCATTTGAGTATGGCCTAGAAAGATGAGAAAGCTTTGCTATTTGGAGAGAAAGGTTTATGAAGAGAGGCATGCATGGGCTGGGCTGAGAAGCTGGGAGTTGTGGCAGGGATGCTGGGAGGCGGAGTGGAGGTTGGGTTGTATTCTGCAGGCAGGCGAGAGTCCCTTTGAGTATATGAGAAGGGCAATGGTCTAGTGTCGTTCTGGTTTGAGGAAAACAACTCCAGGGTGGAACATAGCTGGATAATCTAGAGCCTGAGACTAGGACCTGAGTCAGGGCACAAGGGCCCAAAAGATGCTGGTGGCAGTGAGGACAGAAAGGAGGGGAGGTCCTCAGAGATCCAGCCTTCACATGTCAGTTCAACCAGATGTTCTCTGCTCCTGGGGAGGGAGAGGGAAGAGAAGAGGTTCCCCGCCTTGGAACCTCTCTGTTTTATCAGGGAATACAACAAAAGGAGCAGACTTTTAAAGCACAATATAGGTCATCAAAATTCCATGCTTATGATTCTGCTTTACTTGCAAGGGATAACTACTAGCATGTCCACTGGGGGGTGAGGAAACTGAGGCGCAGAGAGACTAAGGGGTTTGCCCAAAGAGACTCAGATAAGGAAAACAGAGCTGGGGTTCAAATCCAGGTCTTTGGATTCCAAGTCCAAATACTGGGTTCTTTCCTGTGTTCTCCAGTCTGGGACATGTTGGTTACCTTTGAAATGCCAGTGGGCCATTCTTATTAGTGGATCCAGCAACTAGCTGAGCATGGGGATCTGGAAACCAGGAGAGAAGTTAGGACTGGACAGGTGGACTCTGGAGTCACCTGCAGAGAGGTGGTTTGGAAGCCAAGTTAGCAAATGGGCTTGTTCTTTGAGAGAATGGAGGGAAAAGGGGGGGGGGGGGGAAATGATTAGGGAAAGAATATTGAATGTAGACTGGGGCTCAAGGGAGCAAGAGAAAATGATCAGAGAAGTAGAAAACTGTGAGGGTTCAGGGTCTCAGAAACCAAGAAGGGCCAACTGGGTTTCCACCCACCTCTCCCTTGAATGGTTTTCACCCTGTGATTTGTGGGATTCTATAAAGGGACCTCAAGGATGAAGGAGGTTAGGAGGAAGGTTAAGAGGCAAGACTTTGGACCTTTCACACCTCCCATTACCAAGCCCTCCCTCTTCTCCCTGCCCAGAAGTCAGCTTTTATTGTTTTTATACAGTGGAATTCCAGGTCCTTCCTTCCCTCCTCCCTCCCTCCCTCCCTCCCTCCCTCCCTCCCTCCCTTCCTCCCTTCCTTCCTTCCTTGCTTTCCTAAAAAGGTTGAAAACCACTGACCTCAAAGAGCCACCATCCAAATTAGACAAAGCAAGATTACACAAGATCCCACTTCTAAGGTGCCCACCCAGCCCCTGAGACCACAACTCCCCTCAGGTTGCACAGAAGGCTTTGCTAGGACTCTCACACTGTCATTTCACACACTTCTCCTCCTCTGCCTCCTCAAGTCAGGAGAGAAAGAGTTCAGCTGCGAGTGGGGGGCATGGGAAAGACTGGGACCTCCCTCTAAGGTGGAAGGTCAAGAACCCTTCTTGGGTGTCTCCAATAAAGAGCTAAGCGGAAAGCTGTGGTTGCAAACCCAGGAAGAGAAACATCTCTCAGGGAATCTGCCATACCTGACCACTAACTTCTCTTCTGGGAACAGCTCTCTTGGGGGCCTGGGCAGTGGAGAGTTCTGGGCAGGAGCCAGACCCTCTTCCCAGTCCTGGAGCTGCCCCGAGCTGCCCCTGGCAGGATGGGCCCAGAGGGCTGGGAAGCATTCACTGATGCTCGCTTGCCACATGCTCAGGTGCGGTAGCCAGCGGTTCCTGAGAGGGAGGAGGTGCTCCCTTTTGAGGGCAATGATGAATCAATAGTCTTGGGGCTGACTGGGGGAGCCAGGACTCCCCGGTCTTTTTTCCCCAAGACTCTGACAAAGCCACGGCAAACTGGCTGAGCTCCCTGCCTCTGCCACCCCAGCCTGTCCCGTTTCAGCAGGTCTTCTGGGCTGCCACCAACATGTGGCTACTCTCTCCACTGCCCACTGTATCCCCCCCACCCCCCATGTCCAGGTTGCACTGGCCTCTCGGGGCTGGTGAACCCCACCGACTCTTTTCCAGTGCCTGTAGAGTTTTTGCCGAATAGCACAAGGCATGAGCGATGGCATCTCCCTATGGCTCAAACAAGCCTGTACTGAGCATGACCCAGGTGCCCTGGAGGAGACTGGGCTTCTGCCAGAGATCAGCTATCTTTTCAACTGAGGACAGAACAAGAGAAGATTAAAGCCACCGCAACCTGTGCATAGGACACGACTAGACGGTAGGAGGGACTTGCCGTCTGACAATGAAAAGCAGGTAGCTGATTGCTGCTGTGAGACCTCACAGACTGGGGGGTTTCCAGGGGGTTCTGTGGAGGCTGCAGGCGCTGCAGAGCTGCCTCAAGAGCCACCGCGGGGCGGGGGACAGAGACCGAGGAAGCAAAACCTCTCTCTCCAAAAGAACAACTCTTGTTTTTTTCTCTTTGGTACACTGGGATCCTACATAAGGTTGGAAAAGGGTTCTGCTGCTTAAAAAAAAAAAATAGAAAACCCATCGTCTTAGATCTGTTCTTTAAGAATAGACATGGACATTTTTTGACTGTTCACATCCATCATATCATTTGAATAGGAAGCCTTGATAAATATTAGTTGAGCTGGGCTTGACGCTGGGGGACATGCAGCATCCTGTCCAAAGGGAGAAGGGTGCATCAGATAAGGTTTGGGGTGACCCCACCACCTTAGAATTCCTTAAAAAAAAAAAAAAAGCCCAAAGTAAGGTAAGTGGCACCAGGGAGCCTGCTTGCCCCCAGGTATCAATTGTCAGCTTCAGCCTGGAGAGAGAAGTGGAAGGCAGAGGATATGTCTAGGGAAAGGATTTCCAGTGGGTCAGCCAATGTGGTCAAGGTGGAGGGAACCTGGATGGGACCCAATCACTGGACTCAGTTAGAGGCAGGAGCTATGTGCTCTGTTGGCCCTCAGCCACTCCCAGCTGCTGACGTTAGGCTCCTCTTGTCCTTCCTTGCTCCCTTTTCTCAGGCTTGGGCAAGCTCATGCCTGGGAATATCCACTTAGGAGAGCAGATGAAGCTGACTCCAGGCTCGGGGACCAAGGAAGTCCTTGGTCTAAGAACCTGCGTGGATAATCCAGCCAACGTCATGGGTATGGTGGGCATCAGTTATCATTGTCACCATACACAGTCCCAGACTAAATTATGCCTACGAGGCACCTGGGGCTGAGAATGAATAGCAAGAATCTGTAGGGTCACAGGGAACTGCAGGAAATGAGGCAATTACTGGAAAAAAATCATTATGGAGCTCCTGCGGAAGGCTAGGGACAAGTAAGATAATAACGGTACAAACGGGCTCCCTACCCTTGTGGGGCTCATAGTATGGGGGACAGACATTACATAAATGATTAAAGGTCTGATGAGCGATATACAAAGGAGCACAGGTGTTACTGAGGACCTGCAGGACAAGGAGCCTTATCTTGGCTGGGGGCATCAGGGCAAGACCTTTGGGAGAAAGGATATTTACACTGTGACTTGAAAGATGACTAGAAGTTAGACAAAACAGGGAGAGAATATTCCAGGCATAGGAAATAGTGTACGCAAAGGTGCAGAGCTGAGAAAGCCTCGTGCTTTTGAGAAGCATGAGAAGCATGGTGAGGGAGGGGGAAAAGTGATGAGAAATGTTCACTGGAGTCGACCGATGGTTGGTGAGATGCCCCCAAGGACAAGGATTTCAGGTTTGAATTCAGATAGTGTATCTGGTATCTGATGCTGTGTAACAAATTATTCCAAAACTTGGTGGCTGGAAACGAGCCATTTTGGTTTTCAGGATGGTGTGGGTTCGCTGTGGCTCTTCTCCAGGTCTTATCTGGGCTCACTCACATGGCTGCATTCAGCTGGTGGGCCAGCGGGGGGCCTGCTGGACCTCTTTCTCCATGAAATCTTTCATCCTCAAGGAGGCAAGATGGAGCTTCACCATGCAGTCTCAGGACAGCATTCCAAGAGGAATCCCCAGTGCACAGGCCCTGACCAAGCCTCTGCTTTCCTCCTTGGCTGATGTCCCATTGGCCAGAGCAGTCACATGACCGAGCCTAGTGTCAATGTCAGAGGGGATCACACAAGGGCCTGGATACAGGGGTGTGTGATTCATTAGTGTAGCAATCAACCATATACTTCCTCTCCAAGTGAGAGACGGGAAGGTCAAGGACATGAAAGACCAGATGTGGGGTTGGTTAGAACCAGCGGATTCCTGTCCAGCTGTGTGGATTGTTGTGTAAGATGGGTCAAGTGGCCCGCTCATTCCACATGTCCATTTCCTTCTCTGTAAAATGGAAGAAAGCCTTCTACATCTCAGGTTTGGGTAAAAGGCTTGCTTGACAAGAGTATAAGAGCCCTTCCCCCATCAACTCAGAGGCCCACACAGAAGGAAAGAGACTTCCTCTTTGATAGGAAGAATTAGAGTTAAAGCCCCCTCCTAGGGCCCTGGGATAGGCTACCAAGAGAGGTTGGGATCTTAGTAACTAGAGATCTTTCAGAGTTGATCTTTCAGAATCACCCTAGGCTAACAGATGACTCCTGAAGGCTCTTCTCATCCAGAATAATCTGAGCTGTCCCTATCTGTTAGTGAGAGCTGGGGCCAAGACATGTGAGATCTGGGGAACAGAGAGCTTACCCAGAACTCATGGGCTCCACACCCATCTCATCACCCAAGATCTGTTGCTGAAAACTCCTCCAGGGGAGCCTGGCCTGCAGAGTGAAGTGGGCAGGTGTACCTTTCCCTGTGGGGCTTGTTAGCACTTCCCAAGAAGCCACCTTCCCTCAGAGGCCCCCGGGGGCACATTTGTTTGTTAAGTGATTGGCTGTGACCTAGCCCTGACCCCAGGTTGTGATCTTCTGAGGATCTAAATACAATAGCTACAGGGACTCCTCTGAGTCTGCCTGGCCCCAAGGGATGGAGAAGAAGATGGCTCCAGGACCCCAGTCTACCCGAAGACAGGAAGACAGGCATCCTTGTCAAACCACAGCCCTGGTGAAGGGAGCGCAGGTCTGAGCTAGAGTCACACCTAAAAACACCCACAGCTGGGGAGCCACTGAAGGATCTCTCCTTCACCCAACAAACAGGATAGAGTAGCTCTTTTCCCTTTTCTTTCCTTGAGCCATTAATCCGAGTAATACTTATTGCCAGGCACCGTGATACCCATTAGGGATACAAGGATGGTTTTTTAAAAATTAGATACAAGGGAGGTGAGATTTAATGTGAAGCTACAGAATGATACTTTCTATGCAAGCACTTTAAGAAGAGACTATGATCTGGTCTTTCCCCCTTAGGAAGTTTTCCCTTTTGAGCTTGGGATGATGGGAGATGAGTAGACAAACTTGCCCATGGAGAGGAAGATATCTGGGCAGAGCGAATGCTCTACGCAGCTGTCTCCAGGGGGAGGACCATGGCTGGCCTGAGGACCTGTGAAGGCCGGTGTAGCGGGTGAGCAGGGGGCTGGGGCGTAGAGGACAAACTAGGCTGGATGTGCAGGCAGGACCGGACAATGAAGGGCCTTGTAGGAAATGTTAAAGCTTTACATTTTTATTTTAATAGCAAAGGAAAACGATTGACACGGAAGGGCAACACGGTCAGATTTGCACTTTGAAAAGACCACCCTAGCCACAGTGCAGAGACAGGATGGAGAGGTCAAGGGTGGACGGACGTGCCAAGGCCCGTTGAAAAGCTATTATGATATTCTAGAACGTGGCCCAGGGGCGGCAAGGGAGGTGGCCAGAGATTAATACATTTACGAGACTTTTGAGAAGGTTAGTTGGACAGGACTTGATGCATCGGGTAGAGATGTGAAGAAGAGTAAAGTGTTAGGACGTCCCCCCAGTTGCTGACTTACAGAACAGATGGACAGTGACGCCATCCACTGACACAGCGAACACGGGGAAAAGGCAGATGGGCGGGACCGTGGAAGGTCAGCTTCGGACATCCTGAATTTGAGGTTATCTTTGAGGGAGTCTGCTCTGTGCTTCTGGAGCTGCAAGGGAAGGAAAGGGCTTAGGGCTCTGAGCTTAGGAGTGGTGGGCAGGGAGGTGATACTCGGAGCTGTGGCCGCAGGGGAGGTGGCTGAGGGAGAGCAGAGCCTGCGAGCAAGAGGGCCGAAGCCCTTGAGAAGGGAGCCTGCAAAGCAGACACAGAAGATCTGGTCAGAGCCGTGGGAGGACATCCCCCAGGCCGGGGGAGGCGGGGCAGGGAAGGGTGTTTCTAGGAAGAAGTCCTCACAGGCAGATGAGGCCTGATTTGAAAATATCTTTCGTATTTGGTGACATGAAGTCTCTGGTAGCTGTAGTAAGGGCTGTTTTATAGTGGAGGGAGGGGCAGCGGAGAAACGGCTTTGGAATGGGTTGAGGAACGAGTGGGAGGTGAAGAAATGAAGACAGCTTGGCTGAGAACTTTGGTTGTGAAGGAGGGGAGGGGGGCTGGAGGTGGAGGTGACATTAAGGAAGGTTTTTTTAATGGAGAGACTGGGGCATTTGTAAATGCCAATAGGAGGAACCCGGATTGGGGGGGCGGGGGGTGGACCGGTGGTGAATCTAGCCGAGGGAAAGCGGGTACTTCCCAGGGTGGGGCGCCCACCCGAGCAGGGGAGGGCCAGCGGAGGGAAAGGACGGCGGGCGTGGCCACGGGCAAGTTGCAAGGACCGGCTGGGGGGGATGAGGGAGGTCCCACCGGACAGCGTCTGTCCGGAGCAGGAAGAGGCAAGGCATCCCTCGCTAAGGTTTGGCGGCTCCGAAACCACCAGCACTCCTCTTCCAGGCTGCCCTTACCTGCCCCGTGTTGTGAGGAGTGGGGGCTCAGCCGCCTATGGGGAGCAGGAGGGGGAGAAAACCTGCCCGGGGCTGGAGTAAGAAATGTTGCAAGGACGGGACCAGGAATCCCTTCTCCCAGAAGCCAGGAGCACTTTGCAAAGAGCAAATAGTTGGCCATTTGCTCAGGAGGGAATCCCGGCTGTTTGTTTCGCTTTCCCATTTTTTGTGGCAGGTGGAGAGGGGGTGGTGGGCGCACAGGGCCTGAACTCCCAGGGTAGGGATGGGTGGGGGTCACTCCGCCCTGGGCTTGACCCGCTTTGAGGTGGAAGGGGGAGGCCTTCCTCAGCGGGGAAAGGCTGGGCCTCCTAGCTCGGGAGGGAGTGGTTTGCAGGAGGGGAGAGCAGTGGGGAGGCCTGGACCAGCTGGGGCCTCAGAAAAAAAGCCCTGTGCCAGAGTAAAAGGCGGTCGTGTTTTCCTGGAGCCCGTCAGGCACACATTCCAGGGAGCCCTCTCTTGCACAGCTCTGGGGACCCCCTTTCTTTGGGGTCCAGTGATAGTAGGGATCCCTGTAAGAATGAGGCCAACCTGAGTGCTGGGAGCAGAGCCTGGCAGGTGGGGGGGGGGGCGCCGAGAAGCCGTTTTAATCATTAACCTGGTTGACTGAAATCGGAACTGCTGCGCCTCCAGCTCTATTGATTGTGAAAGCACAGCCCGCTGAGCTGGTGGCCGCCCACAGACCCTGGAGAGGGCGGGGGGGGGGGGGGGGGGGGGGGGCATGGGGAAGAAGGGCGGGGAGGGGGATGGGAACCGGGCCAGGAGTGGGGGGCTGGGAAGGAGGGCGGGCCGGGGTCAGAGGGCTGGGGCCACCGTGGGGACCAGAGGAGGCGTCTTGGGGGACACGGGGAGGCCAGGAGGCCTCCACAGGCATTGGGGGAGGGGCGGCCTACAGAGCCACAAGGGCCACCGAGAGCGGGAAGGAGCCAGAGGACCTGGCAGGGAGGAGGAACCTGAAGCCCAGAGGAGCACAGTGACTTGCCCAAGGTGACGAGGTCAGAGCCTGCACCAAAACTGAGGTCAGCTGATTTCACTGCACTGAGGAGAGAGGACACGGGAGTAAAAGGGCCCTGAGGTCAGGGGAGCCGCTGAGCTGATGGGCATGAAAAGTCAGCACGAGAGGGCTGAATTCTCAGGGTTCCGTGCTTCTGAGGACAGGGGCATCTCCTCTTCTGGCCTGTGAGGATGCTACTGGCATTCAGAACGCGGCTCTGGGCCGAGGGAGGGATCAGGCGGTTGAAGGAGAAAGGAGGGTCAAGAAAGAAGAAATGCTCGAAGGAGCTGCACAGCAAGGAGCACTGGGAAGACACCTGTCCTGATTCACGGAGCCAAAACCCAGGGCCCTGACGAGATGGGTTTTCACCGTGACAGCAGAGGAAGCTCCTGCTCCCTACTATTTTCTGATAGTAGGACTCAGAGGCCTGTGTCACCTCAGAGACAGAAGGGGAGCCCTTCGTGGGGAGCCGCATTCTGGCAGGCAGGGTCAGAAACAGCAGGATGATGCCGTCCTGGTCCCCGCAGCTTCCCTGGCCAGTGCCAGCTCCTGGAATAGCATTTCCAAGCTGGACGGGGATGCGAGCCCAGCTGCCCGCTGGGTGATATGCTTCCTAGGAGGACCAGAGAAGGAGGCAAGGCACAAGCCCCGCAGACAGAATCGGACAGGTACCCGAAGTGAGTAAGGGCAGTCTGAAGGTAGAGAGAAAAGAGAAATGAAAACCACACAGACGCAGAGATAACGTGGCTTTGACAACACAGAAAATGTTAGGATTCCACAGCGAAGCCAGGAGCAGACAAGAGGCCATGCTGAGGATGTCAGAGGATGCCACATTCTGTCTGTGGTCATGGTGGTAGCAGGTGCCAGGCTGTCCAGTCCTGCATCCTAGAAGCTTCGCCCTGGCCATTCCAAAGGGAGACCTTGTTGCCCGTGGAGTGAAGGACAATGAAGGGAGTGAGCCCAGAGCCTCACGTTGATAACATCTTTCTCTCCCCTTTCTCTGACAGCTCAACATCCTGGTGGACACAGGCAGCAGTAACTTTGCAGTGGGGGCTGCCCCCCACCCTTTCCTACATCGCTACTACCAGAGGCAGCTGTGAGTCCTGGGGAGAGCTAGAGAGAAGAACGCTTCCCAAGGATCCAGGGCCCGGAAGGGTCAGGGGAGGGCTTCGGGGAGAAAGAGGAGCTCCTCAGATCCTTTCCAGGAGAGAAGAGTGGAGAGGGGGGATTTGAGGAGGTCTACTATGGGAAAGGGTAGGTTGAGGGGCCAGCAGGAAGTTCTTCAGGACCGAGACAGGGCAGCTTCCTTGGGGAGGGAAAGAAGGAAGGAGAGGAGCCCCAGTGCTCCCAGAGCCATCTCAGGGTCTTCTTCTCTCTGCCTGGAGACTTCATCCGCACCCCGCACCCCCCACAATGGCTGTCGGGTGTCCGGCGAGACCAACAAAGTCTAGGCAGAGCAGGCTACCGTGACCGCTCCCCGTGCCGTGCTCTCAGCCCGGGGCTGCTGCGGGTGGCACTGCAGAGTTCAAGGGAGTGGAGCAAGAGCCTTCCATAAGCCCCACTGCCTGGACCGGTGTCAGGGCCCGACAGCTAAAATGTCTCCCTGCACCACCCAGAGTTCCATCAGCCGGATCTAGCTAACCGGTGGAAGGGAGGGTTGAAGTGGGTTTTTAAGGTAAGAGGCAAAGAGGAATGATGTGGGAGCCTCCTTAGCGTAAACACAGGAAGTGGCGAGAAGACATCTAGTGTCTGAGGCGTCTCTGTGTGTGCAAATCTGTGAGGAGAGGCTTACATCCCATTCTTGGACTTCTAGGCAGATGCCAAAGCCACCTGCCACATCTTCAGCCTTCCCTATCGGAAGAAAGCAGACAGGGAGTGGGGCGTGGTGAGGACCCAGGAAAGGGATTCACTCCGGATCCCTGTCCCAGTCCCATCACTGCCCGCCCCACCCCGAACCAGGCACACACACAAGGCCTGGATAGTGGCACAATGAGACACGGGCGAGGGTGTCCCGTGCTGATGCGCATGTTCCATACGAGTGGTGTGTAATACTTACCTGCTCTGCTGAGATGCTGTGCCAACTCTTCCTTTGGAAGAACTTGCTGTAGAGGTTGCACGTTCACCGCGCCTGGCACTTTCTCTACCACTCAGATGGTACCACCGGGTCCCAAGGCAGCGACAGTCAAAGGCCCCTTTTCTCTGGGAGCCTGATGGAGCCGGGGGGAGGAAGAGATGCCTGCTAGCTGTTCCTCAGCGGCAGCGGGCACAATACACAAAGCCTAGGCTTGTTCCCCGCAGGGCCTGAGCTCGAGATCTAGGGATAGGAGCTGTGGAGACAGGAGAGTGAGCCCCAGCCACAGCTCCCCTCATCTGTTTGCAAGCTTACTGTACGTTCTGTTCTGGGTGATGGATCTGGGATGTTCTGCTGAGCAGCCTGAAAGCATCTTATCTTATGTGGGATGCCCCTGAGATAAGGTGAGGCCTCGGGAGTAGGTCTGATGCTGGGTCCCCCTGCAAGTGTTGCGGTCACGCCCCCACAGACCTCTGCCTCCTCTCCACAGGTCCAGCACATACCGGGACCTCCGGAAGGGCGTCTATGTGCCCTACACCCAGGGCAAGTGGGAGGGGGAGCTGGGCACCGACCTGGTGAGCATCCCCCATGGCCCCAACGTCACTGTGCGCGCCAACATCGCTGCCATCACTGAATCAGACAAGTTCTTCATCAATGGCTCCAACTGGGAGGGCATCCTGGGGCTGGCCTATGCTGAGATCGCCAGGGTGAGAGGAGCAAGGCCGAGCTCGGGGCCCTGTGTCTGCACCGCACACTGCATGTTACCCCGGGACGGGCTCGGAGAGAAGGGGAACTGACTAAGGGAGGGACACAGATCAGCCTAAAGGATTAGTTAGCAGGGGGACAGGGTGGCAGTCTGAATCTCGTCCCTGCAGAGGCCAGGACTATACTGAGGGATGCTGTGACAGGTGCAAGATTAGAGTCTGGTTTCTACCGACTCCCAAGATCTTAGGAATAAGGGAACCCCCCCACCCCGCCAAACCTGAAACAGGTTAAGCATATGGGGATCAAAGATTCTATAGCTCTTTCCTGTTTGCACTGTGCCAGTGTCTCTTGCTAACCCTCTCTGCCAAATCGCAGTACTTCAGGACAGTCTTTCCCAAGGAACATCCCCCAAGTTTTGCTCTTGCCTTCCAGTTTAGGCAGGAAGCTGGCCTCTTTCCATAGGGCCCTCTGTGTGAGGCCTCACTCCTTGTCTCTTTCTGCCACAGCCCGATGACTCCCTGGAGCCATTCTTTGACTCCCTGGTAAAGCAGACCCACGTTCCCAACCTCTTCTCCCTGCAGCTCTGTGGTGCTGGGTTCCCCCTCAACCAGTCGGAAGTGCTGGCCTCAGTTGGAGGGAGCATGGTGAGTAGGTCCTAGGAGAGGGGAGGTTCTAGCACTGGGCAGAGGGATGGGTATCACTTGCCTCCCCTCCCTCTAAGCTACCGCACAGTCTTGGGCTCCACTACTTAGAATCAAGAGAAACCTCTTTAAACTCCCCACCTCCACTTTTCCTTTTCCATCCTTTTCTTCTTTGCATTATTCCAGAAAGGATTCCAGGTACCTATGGTAAACTTGGAAAGGATGAAATGATTAGGGAACTTCAAAGGAAATGTAAATAAGACTTCTCGGGGCACCCGGGTGGCTCAGTTGGTTAAGCTCAGGTCATGATCCCAGAGTCGTGGGATCGAGCCCCACATCAGGCACCCTGCTCAGCCAGGAGTCTGCTTCTCCCTCTCCCTCTGTGCCCCCACCACTCGTTCTCTCTCTCTAATAAATAAAATCTTAAAAAAAAAAAAAAAGAAGAAAGAAAATAAGACCTCTCAAATTAAGATGATTCAGTCTGATGAGCAGAAGGCAGCGATGTAAGGAGTTAAAAGTCTATTTATTAATTAATTAGGACAGTTGGTGAATGGTTCTCCATCTCCAACACGCAGAGAACATAAAACTTGAAATAGAAGCAAATAATCATTCATTTAACATTTATTGTGCCAGTTTAAGTTTAAATAACTTTATATTGAGGGCTGTGAGACTCTGAAACAAATAATTTAAAATCCTGTAAAGTCTTCCCCTGATATATTCTTAACACTTAAGAAACTACAAATCACTTTGGGACAGGATTTGATTAGAAGCAGGAAGATGAGAAAGGTGGCCTGTGAAGGGCCTTGCTACCCTCCCAGAAATCTCTGATCCCACTGCTTGCTCTCTGGGTGACTTGCTGTCCCTCTGTGCCGGGACACGGGTACCTGCCTCCCTTTGTCCCTAGATCATCGGAGGTATCGACCACTCACTGTACACGGGCAGCCTCTGGTACACACCCATCCGGCGGGAGTGGTACTACGAGGTCATCATTGTGCGGGTGGAGATCAACGGGCAGGACCTGAAAATGGACTGCAAGGAGGTAACACCACCAAGGGGGACCCAGGGAAAGGGAAGGGGGAGGCAACAGAGCATGAGGTCAGACCCTGAGTTATGAGATTGGGAGGATGAGGCAGAGGAGTAGGACCTGCAGAAAGGGTTGGGGGCTGAGCCCAGAACAATTGGGAGCTTAATGGTGACACAGCAGGACCTGAAGTTGGGGGGCAAGGGACTGGCAGGGCACTTGCAAGGGGACCTTGGGGCTTATAGTCTGGTAAGGGAAAAAAAAGCATGTCTGGACTCCACAGTCACTGCCTTGCTTGACGGCTTTGGGCAAGTCATGTGCGGGGCAGTGTGGGATGATGTAGCGGAAGCGTCCAGCTTTGGAACTGGGAAGACCTGGGTTCCTAGCTCTGCCATTTACTAGCTATGTGCCCTCAGGCAAGTTACTAGGTTGTGTTTCAGTTTCCTCATCTGCAAAACAGAGGGAAAAACAGCTTTTCCAGAGATTGTGATGAAGACAGAGAAAATAAGTTGTTTCTCCCAGTGCCTGGCACACAGAAGTTCCCAATAAACGGTAGCTCAACCATTTGGGTCTTCCTTACCTAGATTCTTAATGTATGTTCAAAGAGAATAGATATAAAAGGACTATGAAAAGTTAAAAGCACTATACAAGGTATTTTTATTTTCAAGATTTGGAGAATGTCTGCCCAACCCAAGATACTAAGAGTTAGCATTTACTGAACGCTCCCTACGTGCCGGACACCATTCTAAGCACTTCACATGTATTAATTTCATCCTTATAATAACTCTTTGAGGTAGGTGCTGTTATTATCCTCATTTTAAAGACGAGGAAACGGAGGCACAGAGGCTGAACAACTTGCCCAAGGGTACACTCCTAAGAGAAGTGCCAAGCCAGGATGCCACCCCAAGCAGTCAGATCCCCCCTTCTGATTCCGGCCAGAGCCCAGCATCACACAAGGCTTTTGACTCTTCTAAACCTCTCTTCTCCCTCCTAGTACAACTACGACAAGAGCATCGTGGACAGTGGCACCACCAATCTTCGTCTGCCCAAGAAAGTGTTTGAAGCTGCTGTCAAATCCATCAAGGCAGCCTCCTCGGTCAGTGGGACTCAGGGCAGGGGTCCAAGAGATGATGCAGTGTCAGAGGAAGTCCATGAAGGTCCCTTGTCCCCTCAACAAGGGACAAGCTGTCTACCCTTAGATCCTTCTACTTAAATGTCTTCAGAGCGAGTCTCTTTCATGGGCCTCGGCTTGCTCATTCCACAGGCCCCCTGGTACAGAGTTTTGGCCTCACCCTCCAGCTCTCTTCCCCTAATTCTTGGGTTTCAGTGTGCCCTTCCCCAATTTGGATAGTCCATAGAAAAGCAAAAAGAGAGCCCAGTGTTATCTGAAAGTGGGAGAAGCGCGATGGCGGAAGAGGCGGCTTCCTCACTGTTACCCTTTCTTGGCCACACAGACGGAGAAGTTTCCGGACGGGTTCTGGCTGGGGGAGCAGCTGGTATGCTGGCAGGCAGGCACCACCCCTTGGAACATTTTCCCGGTCATCTCCCTCTACCTAATGGGCGAGGTCACCAATCAGTCCTTCCGCATCACCATCCTTCCACAGGTATGTCCCCAGCCGGAGTTGGTGGGGTCCCAGGAAGAGGGCACGGTTCACACGGGGAGACAGGGAGCCGGCGTGGCTTCGCAGAACGTGGAAGACAAGAGACAGCAGCGTCCTGCGGCACAAAGCAAGCCCACAGAGCTCGGGGATGGCAGAGGGAAGAGCGGCCCCTGGGCACAGAGATCTAGAAGGCAGAGGCAGGGAGGGGGAGGGATGCAGCGAGGAGGACACCCTTCTCCCTCTGACTGCTTGTCCTTAGCAATACCTGCGGCCAGTGGAAGACGTGGCCACGTCCCAAGACGACTGCTACAAATTCGCCATCTCACAGTCCTCCACGGGCACTGTGATGGGAGCTGTGATCATGGAGGGCTTCTACGTCATCTTTGATCGGGCCCGAAAACGAATTGGCTTTGCCGTCAGTGCCTGTCATGGTAAGAGCCAGGGGGGAGGGTGTGGGCTCCGTCTGTCCGTGTTCTCACTGTCCGGCAGTTAGGATCCCTGGGCCCCTGTCAGCCTGGGAGGTAGTCACAGTTGCCTCGAGGCAGAGCCAACAGCCGGTGTCAAAGCTAGCGTCCGGGCCCATGCTTTGTCCGTGTGCCCGGCGCGGCGAGGCCTTCCCCGGGCTGTAGCTCCGCCAGAGGCCCGGACCAGCAAGAGCTGCCTCGGCCCCTAGGGAAGCTCTAGATCCCCGGGCCCCGTGGGCTGCTACACGATGGGGCCGGGTGTGCCTTCAGAACGGCGGCGGGGTCTTCGGTACCGGCGGAAGCCGGTGAGTGTACTAGGAATACACGGGGCTGTCTTTTTGGTCAACTCAGGAGACTGACCTTTAGGTATCATTCCTGCCGCATGGTTATCCAGGAAAGGGTTGTTGCTCCCAGTGCCCCGGGAGGAGAGACGTGCTTCTACCTAGCAAGGCTCCTCTGGCCTGCTCCTAAATATCTCCAAGGGAGGAGATGCTAGGGCCTCCTCGCGGGCTGATTTCAAGGCCTACCAGGAA
This sequence comes from Mirounga leonina, assembly GCF_011800145.1. Classification (NCBI taxonomy): domain Eukaryota; kingdom Metazoa; phylum Chordata; class Mammalia; order Carnivora; family Phocidae; genus Mirounga; species Mirounga leonina. The sequence goes on along the minus strand of NW_023270387.1, from coordinate 13,426,719 downwards.
GTTCTTTTTGCTCTGTGACCCAAACTGCTGTGTGACGGTGAGAGCTGCCCATTCGCGTTTGCCCTTTCTCCAGTGCATGATGAGTTCAGGACGGCAGCAGTGGAAGGCCCGTTTATGACCCCGGACATGGAAGACTGTGGCTACAACATCCCACAGACAGACGAGTCGACCCTCATGACCATAGCCTACGTCATGGCGGCCATCTGCGCCCTCTTCATGCTGCCACTCTGCCTCATGGTGTGCCAGTGGCGCTGCCTGCGCTGCCTGCGCCAGCAACACGGTGACTTTGCCGACGACATCTCCCTGCTGAAGTGAGGCGGCCCACGGGCAGGAGACAGGGACTCTCCTGGCCGCACCTGCGGGCTCACTCTGGGCACGAGCAGGACGCACTGTTGGCACTGGTGGCCAGAGCACCTCAAGACCCTCACCTACCCACCAAATGCCTCTGCCCTGCCCGAAAAGAAGGGCGGGCGGGCACGGTGGGTTACAGGAATGGCACCTGTAGGAATCGGGAGAGGGAAGAAAGCAGCACTCTGGTGGCGGGAATATTCGTGGTCACCTCCAGCCCGAGTTGGGAAATTCTTCAGCCTTGAACCTTTGCCCACCACCCCTCTGGATTCTCCAACCCGAAGTAGTCTTCTCTTCTTAGTTCCAGAAGTAGTGGCATCACAGCCAAGTCACCCCCGTGAGCGTCTCTCTGCCGTACCCTCGGCAGAGAAAGGGCCAACGCCGCTTCCCTGACCAAAGTCAGTAGGAACGGACGCACGGTTTGCGATTTGCTTTAGTGACAGGGACTGCAGAAACAAGCCTAACATTGGTACAAAGATTGCCGCGTGAATTAAAAATGAGACTGAATATTTGTACAGATAGGGCGGTTGGAAGAGGAGAGGAGAGGGAGCGCAAAGACAGGGAACAGCTGGGATCAGAGCTAGAAAAGGCAGAACCACGGCCACTCGCCAGTCCCAGTTTCAGACTGCATCTCCAAGATAGAAGCCCATCTTATAAGATGGGCGTCGCTGCCCGATGTTTTTTCTGTGGTTGTAGCCTGACCGAAAGTGAGTTGGGAAGAAGGGCTTACCTAGCAAAAAGCTCTTTTTAACTCTCTTAAATGAAAAGTGCCCACTAAGAAGTTCCATCTAACAAATGAATTTCTACCTGAATGATTCCACTTGTCTCTACCTGAACCCTTTACTCCACACACGCTAGGTTAACACTGACACTTCCCACCCCCCACCCCCAGCCCCAGGTGCCCTATGAGAAGCAACTGGAACACACCAAATAGAGCAGGGCCTGGCTCTGTCTTCCTGCTTACGTGTTCACGCCCACCCCCAAACCCCTATTCCTCTGGAGCTCTGCAGCTGAGGTGCTAAGAGGGATACACAGGAGACCTCTCTTTCTTAACCCTTGAAAGCAGAATCATCAAGGTTCACTCAGAAGGTACAGGGTTGATGCCCTGGTGCCTCTGCCTGGATTTCTTCCTGTTCAGCAGTAAGTAGTAGTAAGATCTCCACACGATACAGAGCGGTTTCATCGCCTTCTCACCCTCTCTGATGTCCCCTCCATTACTTGGCTAAGGCACCCCACAGGGGCACTAGTATTACACCCAGTGTCAGAAACGCAGGGCTTTCTGGCTCTAGCATCATTGCCTTCGATAACAAGGCTGCTAGAGAAAGGCTGCCAGCCTCAGGGCTTCCGTACTTCCTTCACCACCAGAGCCCCTCAGGGGATGCCATCCTTCTCCCCTATCTTACTCCTTACTCCCCACTCCGAATAGTACTTGGGTACCCAGGCTGGTTCTTGGGCTAGGTAGTGGGGACCAAGTTCATTTCCTCCCGATCAGTTCTAACACAGTCAACTCTGATACCAGGGTTAGTGGAAGACGTGATTCTCCTCGTATACCCACCGGGTCCTGTCGCTAGCTTGTCAACACACTGCTTCCAGGGATGGGACCTGCCGAGTGTGGAATTACCTGATGAGGGAAAGGGAAATACAAGGAGGGCCTCTGGAGACCCTGGCCTCGGCCAGCTGCCCACAAGCCATAAACCAATAAAACAAGAATATTGAATCACAGTTCTTTATCTGGGTTCTCTTCATTCCCCTTGTACTTGGTGCTGCTTTGGCCGACTGGGAACACCCCTAACCACAGAGACTGTCAGGAAGACTGGAGAGTGTCCGTTTCCAGCTCGGAACTTACTGTGTAAATAAACTTCCAGAATTGCTACCATGTAATAAAAACGCCACATTCTGCTTTATAATTTCTATCCATGTTGGGGAAAACTGGCTTTTCCCCAGCTCTTTCCAGGGCATAATACTCAACCCCTTCATTAGTTAAGTCCCACTGTCATATTTTTTAAAAAAAAACTTGTACTTATTTTTCTTTTTACCGTTACTTCCTTTCTACCCTGAAACTTTAACTCTAAGTGTAAAAAAAAAAAAATCTCGACAACAGCTTCTTGCTTGTAAAAATATGTATTATCTATCTCTATTTTTAGAGTCGACTCCTGAAAAGCGACTGTCCCATCTCTACTCACTGCATTAGAGGCCTTTCCCGCCAGTCTGCATGGCTTCTACCCCTGCAGGCCAGGAGACAGAGGGAGAAGGGAGAACAAGGGTGGCCAAAACTTAAATGTTGCTTTCTGATTGATCCCGAACAAGACAGAGAAAAGAGCAACACAGAGGCCCCAGCTCTCGCACACAGCTCCCCAAAACATCTGTCTTCCTGCTTTAGTTGGCTTTCAAGGGGCTTTTACTAGGAAGCGGATAAGCTCCCCCCCCAACTTCTTCCTTTCTTCTCTCTATATTCCTTTGGCTTCAAAGATCTGTGGAAAAGAGAATAGCCTTTATATCCATTCCTAATTTCTAGATTTTTAGGTAATACTGAAAAATATTGCTAGTGGCCTAAAGGCTACTACTGCAAAGTTGATGAGAGAGAAAATCTTTTGATTGCAAGAGAAAAAAATGAATCCCCCAAATGAAAAGAACAAAGGAACTGGTCTTCCATTTTGCCACATTTCCGTTCATGATAGCTACCAAACTGGAGACATTAATATTTCATTAACCAAAGAAAGTGAGTCACCTGACCTCTACAGAGGTGAGAACTCAGGCCATTTCAATCACCCTACAAGATGCCAAGGAGGTCCTGGGAAGTCCAGCTCCTGAAAATGATGCTAGTCAACAAGGCTGAGCAAGTAAGGCAAAAGAAGGGAAGGACTACGTCTAAGAGGCTGATAGGCAAAGACGAAGGACAAAGAAGGAAAAGATCAAAAGCAGAGAGCAGGGAATATAACTGGATCTGAAAGGGAAAGTGTTTGCTACCCGGACAGTGCTGCCAGCACCAGGAAGTATGTCCAGGTCCCAGAACGGGAACAATTCAGCTGTTGGTAATACAATGATGTCCTTCCCCTGGAGCTAGTGTTTTTGGTTTTTTTTTTAATTAACACTTAAGTTTTTCCTTGTTTAATCCAAAAGAGAAGGAAGCTGAAGCCATTTCCTGTAGGAGCAAAGAAAAAAGGACAGGAAAAGAGTCAAAGCTCTCAGAGATTCACAGCTTTCACAGGTATAAACCTAAACACCAGAAGTGCTCAATAAGCAGAGGTGGGAAAGCGATCTCGTTCTAGACAGCTATCTATAGAACAAATGACTTCTAAACTTGAACTCCAACCCCCCTTCATGTCACTTTGGCCTCCATTTTTCCCAGGATAGGAAACATGTCCCCCATAATTTTCTTGCTTCAAAAATTAAAATCTGGCATCCCAAGATCATTCTGCAAGTAATTTTGCACAGACATCTCCTCACCCCAGTGCCTGCCTAGCGCTCACCCAAGGTCACCAAACAACTTGGTTGTGAACCAACTGCCTTAACCTTCAGTGGGGAGGGGGACTAACTGACCAGGAGACCAGAAGTAAAGGGGAAGAGGTGAGGCCTTCACAAGGTTGGTCTGTCAGAGCTTGATCGGAAGCCAAGTCAGTGGCAGCAAGGGATGGTTTGGCCCAGGAAAGATCTGTGGGCTGTGCTAGTTTCTAAAGAGAGGCCTATCCAGGAAGTCAGATGGACAGAAGCTTTTGGGGGGCATGGGAGAAATGGGACCCAGTTATGTTGGTATTCTTGGACTGTGAATTTTGCTGATGTAAAACAGAATATTCTGTAAACCTAATGTCTATGTGCAAATAATGAGCGTTAACACAGTAAAATATTCAATGAAAATTCAAACTATTAGGGTTACATTTTTTTTTTCCTCAATCAGTCTCATTTTATCCATTTGGAGTCGAGTGGCTAGAACAACACTGAGGCTTCCGTAGGCTTTCAGTAAGCAAGGCATCTGGTTGGACAGCAGGTGAGCACCAGGGTTCAAATCTGCATACATGAGCCTTAAGAAAATGAACTAGAGGCTGAGCCAAATCAAAGCAGGATGGCCTTAGGGCAACAGCAGCTTCCTAGATGGTTTTTATATTGTACTTGAAAACAGCCCCAGGCAAGGATATCATAATTTCAAGGGCAAACTAAACATCATCTTACCTACAATCTGCATCCCCCGAAGGAATTGCAAGGTGAGAGGGAGAGACCATTTCTGCATAATATACATACTTTCATTTACGGACATTTGGATACAGACTTTCTATACACACATTACCTATATAATAAAAATGTACATGGCATGAGTATAGGTCACTGTATAAATATAGAGTTTTAGAAATCTTGAACCCGCGCTTCCTGTTCACATCAGTTTCTCCTCTTCTTCCTCCCCAGTCAGGTCCATCATTTAAGAGTTGGACAAAAGGGACAAGTGTCATTTGTGTTGGTCTGGGCCCAGAATTTGATACACTGGAAAGGAAGAAAGACATATCTCAGGTTTATCCGGAAAGATGGAGGGAAGGAGGGGAGAGTGTGCCACTGAGGTTCACTGGTCTGAGGAACGCATACTAAGGCAGAAGGGCTCTTACCATCGGGACCAGATGGGCTATTTCATTGGCTCTTACCCCCAAAAGAATCTTCAGAGCAGGGGAACCTGTTCTTCTTACAGGGAACATTAACAATCAGCTAAGAATGGTGTGAAGCTGCTCTGTGTTGGATATCTGGGGTGGCCTTCCCCTTCTCATGATCTGTTTAGGCTGAGATGCACTCCCAACTCCAAATACCCACCACCCTCAAATCTTATTCAGGATTTTTCCTAAGAACTTAGATGTAAATCCAGTTTCTACCTTTTGAAAAATGAAAATGAACAAAACAAAATAGCAAAGAAGGAATCATCCCTGCTGCTGAAAGACTTAACTCTGTCTGGTAACATAATCCAAGATAGGAATAACCTGTCAGTTTGTGAAGATAATCCTTTACAGGCAGACCTCCAAGCTATTCTGTTAATGGATTTACTAATCTCATCTTCATGTTCCCTATTCCGTTCTTCTTGTCTAAGCAAAGTCTCCTGACAATGCTATATTCGAAACAATGGTTAGATATGTATGTCTTATTGTCAGTGTTCCAAGAAAGTGACCTATCAGTGCTCCAGGATGTACTGCTGATCCAGTCCCCTAAAGAGAACGGGGTAAAAGGAAGCTAGGAGATCCTAGCTGCCAGCATTCTGAAATCTGCTGATTGTTTAAGCCACAACTTACTGAAAACCTCACGTTGAGATATTAATGATGAGTTGATACACAGCAACACGTTCCAGAAAAATTCCGAAAACAGAGTGGAAAGAAGAAGGTCCGTAGCACCCACCTCCTTGTGTAGCACATGGGTGCACGCCATTGGATGCAGCTCACTGGGCTGGACAAGCTTCTGGCACATTAGACACAGCTTACAGGTGGCTGGAGCCTGCAGGACAGAGGAGGGATGGCCAAAGAGTAAGGAACCTCTGGGTCTCCTCGCCTCTTGTGCCCATGATGCCATCTCCTATTTCCATGTCGCAAAAGGTTTTACACCAAAAGAAAGTTCAAATACAGATTCTTGCCAGAAGTACCTGCATTTTCTCAGCTGGGGCTGCGAACAACCCAGCTGACGAGAGGGTAGTTTTTCTTCCGGCACTGCATCTGTAAACCTGTTCCCTCCTCACCCCCCAGCTTCTCCACAACCCAGTTTTCAAAGAAAAAGAGCCTTACATGTGAAGACCTTCCAGGATACGAAACTTGGGCAGAAGGCAAGAACATTGGGGTACTGATTTGGGTCAGCGGAGCAGGGAACAAGGCCCGGATCCGACCGAGGGGCTGTGGGCAGAAACAATGTCAGAGTAAGGAGAGAAAGTCTGAGCGACAGAGCAGATAACAAAAATAAATCATTTCTTTCCCAGTGCAGCAAAGGAAGAAAGCAGGCTAGAGACCTCTGGCTGCAGTGCTATGGGCCGCCCCCAGTGCCTCTGAAACCTGCCTCTTCCCCAACAGCTGAGCAGGTCTGAGCTCTCACCTGGGTACTGGCTGCCACCCGCTCGTGTTCGGCCAGGCGGGCCGCTACCAACTGCATCAGTTCCTCCATGGTCAGGCCTGCCATGGTGGTCCGTGCGGTCTTGATTTGCTGAAGAATGTTGGTCATCTGGGCCCTAAGCAGCCACATGTTGAGGGAGAGAGATTCTATGCCGTCCTTGTGAGAGATCTCCAGGAAACTTCCCCTATTTTGACCCACAGATATTTCTCCGACACGTTTTTTTTGCTTTTAAATTAGTCCTGAAAGATACTTACTTATTGCATTGTGGGAAGCGAGTCAGTAGCTTCTCCAGGATCTTCTCCAGTTTGTCTACTGGTTGGGGCCGGGGAGTTTCAGCAGAAGCCTTAACACCGCCCAAGCCTGGGGGAGGCGGGATGGAGGCAGCAGGGGGCATGTGTGGACCGTGGGGGCCAACGAGGGAACCCAAGCCAGGGCTGTTTCTCCCATGGGAGCCAGGAAGGGGCGGGGAAGGCTGGCTGGGCTGGGAAAGGGCAGGGTTTAGGATTGGGAAAGACAAGGAGCGGGGATCTGCGCTGGGCATAACCATGGGCACTGTGACCTGCCCAATGGAGAAGGGCATCCGAGGAGGCAGAGAGGGATTTGGCTGAAACACCTGAAGCATGAAGTCTGTCTGTAGAGCGAGAGAGGTGGAGGACAAGAGAGAAAGGAAGAAAATGAAAGTTTACGAATCTGGAGCGGAAATCAGTGAGCAATTCTTATGCCAAATAAGATCAACAATAATAATGGCCAATAATAATGTTATAATAAATAATACCAGGAGTAAAACCAATCTTTTCATAAAAGGAGCAAGCAGAAGACTCTGGCCGTGCCACCAGCACAGAAAGGGAGACTCCCCCACTCCATCCCTCTCACCTCTGATGGGGGTGGAGGCAAAGTAGGAGTAGGGATTTGAGGAAGGCTGCTCAGCTTGGCTCCGTTCCTCACCAACTGGATATGACTGTTAAACTGGTCCTAGAAAAGAGAGAAAGGAGCAGATCATCCTCTCTGCTGAGCTGAGTAAGCCTCTTGAGAAAGAGAGCACCTTCCAGTATCAGGAGAGCAAAGGCAGGGGTGGAGCAGCCCCTCAGTGACGATGTACAAGGTCCCTCTGGTCACCACAGGTTTAAGCACAGCCTGAACCCTGACTCAAAGATCACACAGTACAACACTTACCCGAACATTCTTTTTCATCATCCGAACTCCATTCAGCCTTGTTTCCCACTCCTGTTTGGAACGAACTGTCTCTAGTGTTGGGGGGGTTGACCTTTCAAGAAATCAACAGGAATTCAGAGAATTAGAGCAAGGCCAGCTCCTGACTCTCTGAGATAGCAGGACAGTGGCTGGTCAGCGGTCCTGGTGAGAAAAGGTCAGACCAGGTATAGGAGGAGGCCGGGGTCTGTGTGCTTCACTCTCACTCTGGCATCTTTTAAACCAATTATTAGAGAAAGAGGAGCAACCACAGAAAGAGGGCTTTTGTCCGCCTGGAAATGTCACAGGGGTCCTCCAGATTCCACGGCAGAAAGAGGAGAAATGACTCTATGAGAAACAAATCTCCAAAGATATTTGTTATGCTTTGACACCATAAGAGATATTGTTTATCCAGTTGGAACCAATACAATAAAAAATACAAAACTATAAAATATGGGAAGAGAAATGACTGAACAATGGCTACTGTGCAGACAGAGGTGGCCCTGAAATTCCTGAGAAGACAGAGTAAGTGCCAGACTAGTGGGCCTCGGGTTTCAAAAAACTAACGAAACCAAACCAAAAAAATCACCAAGAAAACACAAAACTGCAGGACCATTAAAACTCTAGGATGGGAGGGTACTTACTTGAGGTAAGTAAGGTGCAGTTCTGCCTCTTTTTCTGCTTCTTCTAGTTTCAATACCAGCAACTCTTTCCGACTCTCTAGTGATAAGATCTAAGGAAACCACACACACACACACACACACACACACACACACACACACTTTATTAATTTTACATACATGAAGCTTCCCCCAGCTAGTTAAAACAAATGCTTAGTGGCTATAAAGTACAATACTTGTATGGCTTAGTGGTATAACACTATACCCAAAGAGTGTTATACTATCTGGAAGCCCCAAATCAAGGCTTTCCACACAGAGCTCTTCTCACCTCTGCCTTCCAGGCCCGTTCTGTCTCTTCCATAATGTTCCGATTTATTTCACCATCCTGATTCTTGAGTCTATCCAGTTCCATTTCCCACACTTCTCTGTAAGGTCAGAAACCAAGAACAAGAGTAAGGGGACAAAGACAAGATCACTAAGGGACATCAAGGCAAAAGTAAAACCTGAAATTGATCTAGCAGATATGTTACAGGAAGTTTTACTCTAAGTATTAATATAGATCTAGACGAAGAATGTTTAAAGTAGTCTGTAACTGCAAAAAGGCCTTATATTTGAAAGTAAAAATATGGGGTGCCTGGATGGCTCAGTTGGTTGAGGGTCTGCCTTTGGCTCAGGTCATGGTCCTGGGGTCCCAGGATTGAGCCCCACTTGGTCAAGCTCCCTGCTCAGCAGGGAGTCTGTTTCTCCCTCTCCCTCTGCAGCTCTCCCTGCTTGTGCTCGCTCACTCGCTCTCTCAAATAAATCTTAAAAAGAAAAAAGGTAAAAATGTTCACTTCTCCATTTGCTAAGATAAGGTTTCCCAGAGCAGGAAAGAGTGTACTTAGGACCAAAACCCACTGACAGCAGACTGTTCTATGTTTAGGGAAGGCTCAGAATCATTATGGTATTCCTCTTATATCCCCATTTGTCCTTTAGTATAGGTATGAAGAATGCAGGACCAAACACAGAGATCCATTTAATACTCAGGTCTAATGCAGTAAGCCCTGATTCATTCCTCAGCACACAGACACTGGCTTACTGATTTTCATGTTTTCTTAGCCATAGTAAACATTCTTCTGAAGAAAAAACTGTTCTCTTCACACCTCAGGAATTCACCTTTCCATCAGCATCCTCCCTTCTCACGCCACCCTCCCCGCCCCATCCTTACAATGTAACATACACAGTCAGGGTCAGGGTGACCAACCGCCTGGTGTGTCTGTTCCCAGGGGTCTTGCAGAATGTGGGACAGTCAAACACCCTACTCAGGACTAAAGAACAGAGCCAGCAAGAGGAGCTCGTTACATGGCACTGGATTGCAGTCAAGTTTTATGGCTGGAAAGCAAAGGATCACCCAGATCAGTGGAAAGAATATGAAAATGTTGAAATGTTTTCACTGAATTTTAAGAAGTCGAAAAGAAGAAGAAAAGGTTGGGAAGAGTTGTATCTTAAGAAAAATGGTTCCCACTTTTCTTCAGTAAAATAAACAACTTCAGTCCTCTTCTGTTTTCCAGTGGTAGCCTTACATAGATGAAAGGGAGCGATCCACTTAAGTCTGTGTTTGAGGCACTCACGTATCCCTGCTCCCTCTTTCATAGATAAAGTAACACACACACATTCATTCACTGATTCATTACCATGAGTCTGCCCTTCTACTGACAAGGTTTATTCATATAATAGAAATGATCAGGTGGGCATTTTCTTTCTTAACCGCTATGTGTTGTCCCTCCCAAACTAACCTCCTGTCAAAAGAGTGATGGGTATTAAAGAGGGCACGTTCTGCATGGAGCACTGGGTGTTATACGCAAACAATGAATCATGGAACACTACCTCAAAAACTAACGATGTAATGTATGGTGATTAACATAATAATTTTAAAAAAAGAATTCTCTAATAATTCTTTAGACAAAGGTTTATAGGTAACTGTGTTTTCCTGCTATGACACATATTCCTCAAGTTAAAAACCACATGAGAAGTCAGAATTCTCTTACCATCAGAACATGTGAAATATGCTGTGGGGTCAATCAGTGATCCATTTAGCTTACTAGTCACTCCTCAACAATGGGATAATTGTAGAAAAACATGACAGTTGCCTTCTGTGATTGATGTTATTCTTGAAGATTATAGATGGTCACTGAGTATCTCTAACTTTCATTAAATACATTTGTCAACTATAGATATATATTTCTATAAAAAAAATCCTTCTACCATGTCCATGGGGTCATTCCACATATTCACACACATTAATCTTCTCCTTTGGGCACTGGCCACATCCACCCTGGGATCCAACAACACAAAAGGAACTACTAGGAAGCACAACAAAAATAAAGAATTCTTAAACAATAAAAAATGCTCAGCTTTACCATATGTTAACTAGCCTATAACATATGCATCAGACCTGCAACCCACGCTAGAAAAATAATCAGCTCCCCATGGTAGATGGTCAAAAAAAATTCTTGATAGAAGAGAAACCAGTGAGTCTATTTAAACTTTTTAAATGCCCGGTCTAATTTCTTCCAAGTCCCAGACTTCTGTTATTTTGCATAGCTAGTTTAGGGAATCAATGGTTCAAATAAGTAAATCCTAGCAGACTGTGTAAGTCTGACTTGTAGTTCCCAATTTTTGCATACTTTTTAAAATTTAATTTTGTTTTGGATCATGTAAATAATATAAATTATAAAAAGTTTAGAAAATACAAAACAGAAAGAGTCTCATATAGAGGTTCCAACTTATTAGCTGTATGACCCTAGACAAGTTACTTAATTGTTCTAGGATTCTTCATCTGAAAAATGAGTACTACCTACATCATGGGACTGATGGAAGAATTTACTGAGAAAACACCCATGAAGAATTTAATATGGGACCTATTAATGTAGGAAGTATTCAACAAATATTATTTTTAAAGTATTTTTTAAATTTAGGGGAACTGTCCAACAAATGTTATTTTTAAAGTTTTTTTTTTTAATTTAACTTCTCACAATTGTAATACAAAGAATCACTATTATACTTTTTTTCCAGTTTTTTTTTTTTTTAAGATTTTATTTATTTATTTGAGAGAGAGAGAATGAGAGAGAGAGAGCACATGAGAGGGGGGAGGGTCAGAGGGAGAAGCAGGCTCCCTGCCGAGCAGGGAGCCAATGCGGGACTCGATCCCGGGACTCCAGGATCATGACCCGAGCCGAAGGCAGTCGCTCAACCAACTGAGCCACCCAGGCGCCCCTCCAGTCTTTTAAAATAAATATTTGCATACTGATGAATGTATATAGCACATATAAATCCATTATGTGTGCCTTCAAATAGAAACTGATCTTTCTCTTACTTTTTCAATTGTATTTTTCCATAGCAGTAAGTATTCTTCAAAAATTTGATTTTTAAATAACCATCCATTGTACACATACACTAGTATCTATTTGGCTATTAGGTTATTTTCAATTTGACAATTATAACTAATACAACTAATTGACAAATGTAACTAATAATAAGCATCTGTGCATGTGTACTAACACAGATTAACAATAAAAGTAATGTATCTAGATTTAAGAGGAAGCTACTCACAGTAGTTAAGAGCATGGCCTCTGGAGCCAAACTAAGCTCTGAGTTCAAATCTAGACCCCATTACTATCTACATGACCTCTGGCAAGTTACTTAACCTTTCTGTGCCTCATTTTCCTAATATAAAATGGGGATAACAAAAGAGTCTACCTTCCAAAGAGCTGTTATGCATATTAAATGAGTTAATGTATGTAAAACACACAGAATAGTCTCTGGCATATAGGAAGAACTTAGTAAATGTTAGTTCTCTCATTTGGACAGTAGAACATCTTCCTTCAGAGAAACTAAATTTATGTATATGAATTTTCCACAAGGCGTGGTGGAATTCAGATGATTTTAATGGACAGAAGCTGGTAAGTTTCTGGTGAAACACTCTCCACGGTCAGAGACAAAGCTAAAAATTAAAATGTTTGTGTCCTCAGCCCAAATACCCTCCTTTCAGAATATATTATACTCTAGGCAAGGCAAAAGGAAACAAAACAGAAACTGTTGAGTAAGTTAATATATAGGAGTAGAGGTTATAAAATCCTTTACTCCAAAACTAACACTGATACAAACCAATATAGAATGCATGACATCAGACATAAGCAGAAAACTTTACCCCAGGGTGGATTTGCAAATTTATTGTTTATGAGGCTGGAATTCTTCCTTGATTCAATTTAATTCAACAACATCTACTGAGCAGCATAGTGTGCTAGGCACTGTGCTAAAACCTAGGGATATAAAGATGCCCAGGTCCTGCCCCAAGAAACTCACAGTCTAATAGTTTGCCAGGTAAATGACGGGAACAAGGAAACTCTGGGCAGAATAGACAGCATGGGCAAAGGCCAAAGAGTAAGAGAGCACTCAGGTGAGGGAGGTCCAGAAAGTTGCAGGCAGTGGACACACGAGTCTAAGGCTCAGGGATATAGTCTGGGCTGGGGATACAGACGAGTGTCACAACCATAAAGACAGCAGTGGAGCCCTAAGTATGGAAGAAGTCACCTAGAACAGCAGTTTGCAAAACACAGTCCACAGTCCCCAAAACCCTTAGAGGCCCTGGTCTATGAAGCAAAAACTAATTTCATAATGACACTAAAGTTACTTGCCTCTGTCACTCCCATCCTCTTGCAAATTTACAATGGATTTTCCTGAGGCTACCATGACACATGATGGTATTGTCACTGATGGCTAATGGAATATATGCTTCTGTATTCTCATGTTTTCTAGCACGTTCTAAAGTAGTAGGTTTAGGGCATAATTTAAGCTCTCAATTTTTTTTCCTTCTCAGAACCTCTGTTGTGCTTTTACTAGCTATCTTCAGTTATACTTGCTATAATCTCTATAATCTCATCATTGTCTAATAAATAATCACCGTAATTTTTAAGTTCTCCAGGCATCTGGGCAGAAACAAGTACTTTCTGTTAATTTGTTTTTGTAATATTTCTTTTTAATTTTTGAAAATTTTCTCTGTTTTTAAGTTAAATCTAAAATGTATTACTTTAAGGGTGCCTAGGTGGCTCAGTCAGTTAAGCATCTGCCTTCGGTCATGATCTCAGCGTCCTGGGATCGAGCCCCATGTCAGGCTCCCTGCTGAGCAGGGAGTCTGCTTCTCCCTCTCCCTCTGCTGCTCCCCCCACTCATGCTCACTCTGTCTCTCTTAAATAAATAAATAAATAAATAAATAAAATCTTTAAAAAAATAAAACGTATTACTTTAGAATTTAACATTTTTTTTCTAAAATACAAGAAAACTTATTTGTATTTTCCTCTTACATTGAAAAATGAATCATTGGCTCAAAAAAGGGAGAGTAGAAGACTCACTTTCTCAACCCATAGCTGCAATGTATACATCTAAAAGATCCTAAAAAAGATGCAGGGGCCTACAGTTTTGTGACTCATGGAAAGAAAGAATCTACTCCAAAGAAACTGGGCAAAATTATAAATAAGAAACCAAAGTATGACAAAAGCCAGCTTTCCCTTGACTTTATAGATGTTCATAATTTACTTTACTGTATCTTAAGCCACAGAACATTTTCTAATTATATTGTGCCAGTTAAGTTATAGTGACATTTTGAGATCAATCATTCAGAATTTAAAGAAAAAAGAACTATTTTAAATGCAGATGTGATGAAGTCTTTAAAATTCATAAAAATCGTTAAAGCCTTTCAAACCAGAAATGAAGAAGCCACTGAAGCATCTTACCCGGGGAAATTACTGTACTGCATTAACCGGAGAAGCACAAACTTGTCCAGCTGACATTGCTACATGCCTGCTGGACGAAAAGTCAGTAAAATAAATCACAGCAATGTCACTTTTTAACGACACAGTAACTCATCAAATTAAAGATTTTGCTAGGAACTTGAAGTGAGAGTTAAGATCTCATCTGCAGAACTGTAATTTCACTTCACAAACAGACAAATCTACAACTGCAATTAGACTGGCTATTTTGGTTTTATTCATCTAGTACTAGCACCAACTAAGCATCAGAGATAATACTGTCTGTGAATTCCTGGCAACAAACACAAGTGATGCTCCCATAATCTAAGCTGAATGACCTTTTATTGTCATGGTTTAAGCTTTAGTTAAGGATGTTATGAAGAAGCCACAAAAGTAATAATTTTATTAAATCCCGACCTCTAACTACACATTTTCAAAATATTCTGTTTGATAAAATGCTACATGCCCAAGTATACGGTTGTCTCATGGAAAAGCACTTGTGAGACCATTTGAGTTGTGAGTTGAACTAGCCTCTTTTTTTCATGAAACACCATTTTTAGTTAAAAGAACAATTGAGAGACAAACTACGGTAATTTGAACTTGAGTATTTGGCAGTTAGGTTCTTGAAAATGAATGAAGTACTCTTGCTATTGCAAAGAAAACAACTGACAGTATTTATCACCCAAAACCAATTTTGAGCTTTCAAGCAAAAATTAGAATTTTGGAAAATCTATACAAGCCACCGAGAGCTTGAAGGATCCCCACTACTTAAAGACTCTTCTGATGAGGTCAACAGTGACATAAACAAACGAGATCCCTTAAATGCTATATAATAAAACCTGTCAACACTTAGGTCTGAGTAACTCTAAACCAGTATTTTCCAAATTATCAATGCACTGTGTTTGTTACCAAATCCACTGTGAAACCCATTTGGAACCGCAGAGTTGGCATAAAGATGATTTTTAAGCTGAAGACATCTGAGGTTCAACAGATGCAGAAAAAAGCCTTCTGGGAGCTTCCCTTATCTGCCTAAAAAGCAGCAACTTCTGGGAAATAAGGATGTCATAAATTCCTCTTCAGAGCAGATCTACTCCCAGGAGAGAGAATGTGAATAACAACTACCCTAAATCCCTTCTCCAGGGGAGTTTTATGGTTCTGAAAGAGAGAGAAAAACCACTCATACCTGTATAGACAAATATTATCACAAACTTTTTAATCTGTTTGTTCTCCTGAAAAGCCATTTATCTTTCCAAAAAGCCCCGTAAAGTGCCCTTTCTCCCCACCCTCCTAAGAAGTCATTTGCTTTCCCTTAAGTGCTTTTCTCCTTGCTCCTTCCACCTATTAACATGGCAGGTAAGCCCCAAATTCCAACCACCCTTCTGAGTTACTCATCACTGAACTCTCCCACATGCATACAAGGTGCAGAGAGAAACTGCTTTCCTGTTAATCTCCCTTTTGTCAGTTTAATTGCAGGCCTCAGACATTAAACCCAGTAGGGCAGAAGGAAAAGTTTGTCTTCCCTGATAGAACACAATTAAAAGATCCACTTAAAGTGTAACTTAAGCCAATTGACTCAACTAACCTTTAAGAAATTATAACCAGTCCAATTTTGGGGTACTATAAAAAAAGAATATCCACAATTATTTTAAAAAGGCTATTAGGGGTACCTGGGTGGCTCAGTCAGTTAAGCGTCTGACTTCGGGTTCAGGTCATGATTCTGGGGTCCTGGGTTCAAGCCCCGCATCGGGCTCCATGCTCAGCGAAGAGTCTGCTTCTCCCTCTCTCTCAGCCCTCCCCCCATCCCCCGGCTTGAGTGCAATCTCTCTCTTGCTCTCAAATAAATAAAAACTTCCAAGAAATTTTTTTAAATCTTTTTTAAAAACTCCTCACTTTTTCAACTACCTAATCTGTGTTATGACCAGATTTTCGTCACATACTTAAATCAAACCACATACCGCAATGGATTACATGTAGAAGTAGATAAGAGAATTAAGCTTCTTCCACTAAAAAGAGACTTACAAAAAGGTAAACAATGTCATTCTTCTAATTAAATTGATTTTTGTCTGGGTTGGGCAAAGAGTTCTTGGGACACAAAATCCATGAGCCACAAAAGAAAAAACTAGTAAATAGGAAAGCTGGACTTCACCAAACTTAAGGCACCGTTACAAAACGCAAAGGCAAGTCACAGACAGGGAGAAAACATCAGCAAAATGCAAATCTGATCAAAGAACTTGTATCAAGAACACTCAATAAGAAAACGACATGCTTTTTGTAAATGGGTAAATACTTGAATGAATACTTAACCAAAAAAAACGAAAAATGACAGATAAGGACATGAAAAGATGTGCAACATCAATAGTCATGAGGGAAATGCAAACTAAAACCACAATGAGATATTATTAAACACTTCTTTAAATGCCTAAAACTAAAAAGACTTGTAATGCCAAGTATTGGTGACGATATGTAGTAACTGGAATGCTTATACACTTGCTGGTGGGAATGCAAAATAGTAAAGCAACCTTGGAAAATGGTTTGGCAGTTCCATATAAAGTTAAGCAAATATATGGCCCAGCAATTCCACTCCTAAGCATTTACCCAAGAGAAAAGAAAACATGTCCACAGAAACACCTGAGCAGCTTTATTTATCATAGTTTAAAAATTGAAAAAAAAGGAAACAACCCAATTGTCCATCAACTAGTTAATACATAAACAAATTTGGTATAATTTTATAATGGAATACTACTCAGCAATAAAAAGGAATAAACTATTGATACATGCAACAACATGGATGAATCACAAAAGCTTTATCCTAAATAAGAAACAGACCAAAAGGCTATATATATTGTATGATTCTATTTACATGAAGTCCTAGAAAAGGCAAAACTATAGTGAGAGAAAGTAGATCAGTGGTTGCCAGTGGCTCAGGGGAGGGGAGGCAATGGACTCCAAAGAATCATGAAGGAACTTTTTGGGGTAGTGGAAATATTGTATATCATGATTCTGGTGGGGATTCCATGACTGTATACATCAATTAAAATGAGTGAATTTAAAATAAACAAACAAACAAATAAATAAAATGGGTGCATTTAATCATATAACCTCCATGAGTTTTATCATATAACCTCCATAAATTGCAGTTAAAAAGAAAAGAATCTGCAACCCCCACCCCCAAGCCACTGCCCCGTTCCCCTTCCTATAGTCACCATTTCTGTATCTCAGACATCTCGTTGTCATTACACCTCCTCTCTCTGTAAGAGTCAACAAATCTTATCAATCCTACCTCAGAATACCCCCCCTTTCCATTCCTTTGCCAATTAAATCAGGCCTTCATTTTGTCTGGCTGAAACTGTCTTCCTGACACCAGCTGATCTATACTTTAGCCTATCTAACCTAATGTGGGCAGAATTATCCTACAAATTAAATCTGCAGAGGTTCCACTTCTAGTAAGGACAGAGTTGCTCCTAACAGACCAACATCTTGCAGGTCAAAAACTATAAATTCTAAACAAAATGTAAAAGAGCACCTATCTGAAGGCATTAAACAGCAAACAAGAACCAGGCATAAACTGGAGGCAATCTGACAACTGGAAGAAGTGGGTATCACTGTCGTTTCCTCTTTTTTACAGTTATTTGCCTAAGGGCAAACCCTAGCCAACTGTGCTGATGGCTAAAACAGATAGAAACCTTGCAGGCTTACATGCTTGAAAACTAAAGGACAAAACTGCAAACTACCATAACAACTGGAAAATGAGTAGGAAACCCTAAAAAGAAAACAGTTACAGATGAGGAGCCCCCCATTCTGAATACAAACCTGCCCAAATATCTGGATGATCCCTGAACCACACATGCACAGAAGAGATTCTAAGGAATCCAGTTATAGCTAAACAAACTTAACAGAGACCACAGCTGCTGACCATCAAATAAGGGTATGATGTTTAAGCCCAATATGACAATTTTTTTTTTTAAAAAAACCAAGACTTTTGGAGAAATAGAACAAAATCCAGAGTCTCTACGATATTCATAATAGTCAGGATTCAAGCATAAATTACCCATATACAAAGAAACAGGAAACATGATCCACAGTCAAGAGCAGGGGGTGGCAAACTATGGCCTGTGAGTCAAATTTAGGCTGCCACCTATTTTTATAAGTAACATTTTCTAGGGAACACAGTCATGCTCATTTTATTTACATATTGTTCATGGCTGCTTTCATTGTTACAACAACCGAGTTGAGTAGTTGCGGCAGAAACTTATGGTTTGCAAAGCCTGAATATTTACTATATGGCAATCAATCTCTTCCCTCTACCCTGAGCCACTGACAATCATTGATCTACTTTCTCTCACTAAATGTTTGTCTATCCTATAACTTCATGTAAATAGATAGTGTGTACCTTTCATGCTTGTTTCTTAGGATAATCCTTCTGATTCCACATCCTGGTCAACAAAAAAAGAAACTCAATGAACAAGAACTTCAAGGTCACCAAGATGCTGGAATCAGCAGGTAAGGATTTTAAAGCATCTACTTTAACTATGCAAAAGGACATAAAAAATATGTTCTCAAGGAGTGCACAAATAAGAATTTTCAGCAGAAACAGGAACTATAAAAGAGAAATAAATTGAAATGACAGAACTGAAAAGTATAATACTGGAATTACAAAATTCATTGCATGGGCTTAAGAGAATGGAAATGATACAAGAGAGAATAAGTGAACTTGAAGATACATCAAGAGAAGTTACCCAGTATGAGGAACAGTATAAAAAAGATAGTGAAGAAATGAACAGAGCCTCCATGAGCTATAGGACAATATCAAAGGGACTAACATGTGAAAGCAGAGTCCCAGAAAGAAAGGAGGAAATGGGACAGAAAAAATATATACAAATTATGTCAGAAAATTTCACACAATTTAATGAAAGACATAACTTTACAGATTAAAAACTCAGAAAACCCTAAACAGGAAAAAAATGAAGAAAATCACACCTGGGCTGATCAAAGTCACACTAATGAAAACTAAAGACAGAAAATCTTGAAAGAAGCCATAGGAGGGCACCTGGGTGGCTCAGTCGTTAAGCGTCTGCCTTCGGCTCAGGTCATGATCCCAGGGTCCTGGGATCGAGTCCCACATCGGGCTCCCTGCTCGGCGGGAAGCCTGCTTCTCCCCCTCCCACTCCCCCTGCTTGTGTTCCTGCTCTCGCTATCTCTCTCTCTCTGTCAAATAAATAAATAAAATCTTTAAAAAAATAAAAAAAGAAAGAAAGAAAGAAGCCATAGGAAAAAAATGACATAATACATAGAGGAAAACAATAATATGAATGGTCACTGACTTCTCACCAGGAAGAAGAGGAGCCAGTTTATATTAGAACAACTGCACAGAGATATTCACACAATGGACTACAACTCAGCATTAAAAAGGAATGAATGCCTGTATCTATTCAAGAATCAATAATTAATAACCTTCCAAAACAAAAAGCACCAGGCTCAGAGGGTTTATTGGTAAATACTACCAAACATTTAAGAAAAAAATTGAACCAGGGCACATGCTGGCTCAGTTGGTGGAGTATGTGACTCTTGATCTCAGGGTAGCGATCTCACTGGGGGGTAGAGATTACTTAAAAAAAAAAAAAAAAAAACTTAAAAAAAAGAAAAAAGAAAAAAACTATACTAATTCTCTACAATTTCCTTCAAAAGACAGAAGCAGAGGAAATACTGCCTAGCTCATTCTATGAGGCCAACATTATCCTAATACCAAAACCAAACAAAGACATTAGAAGAAAAGAAAACCACACACCAGTATCTCTCATGAACATAAGATGCAAAAATCCTCAGGTGCCTGGGTGGCTAGGTCGTTAAGCGTCTGCCTTCGGCTCAGGTCATGATCCCAGGGTCCTGGGATTGAGCCCCGCGCATCAGGCTCCCTGCTCGGCGGGAAGCCTGCTTCTCCCTCTCCGACTCCCCCTGCTTGTGTTCCCTCTCTTGCTGTGTCTGTCAAATAAATAAAATCTTAAAAAAAAAAAAAAGATGCAAAAATCCTCAATAAAATATTAGCAAATCAAATCTAAAAAAATATAAAAAGAATTTAAACCATGACCAAGTGGAATTTATCCTAGGTATGCAAAGCTTGTTCAACACTCAAAAATTAATTAACATAATCCATCACATCAGAAGACTAAAAAAGAAAAATCACAGATCCTATCAAAAAAAGCACTGATGAAATCCCCCTTTCATGATAAAAACTCTCAGTAAACTAGAAATAGAAGGGAATCTTCTCAACTTGATAAAGTCTATCTGTAAAAAACCTATAGCTAACATTATACTTAATGGTGAGAAACTTGAAGCTTTCCCTTTAAGATCAGGTATAAAGCAAGGATGTCCCTCTCACCACTCATCAATATCGTCTAGAAGAATGCAACAAGACAAGAAAAGGATACCAAAGGTATACAGATTAGAAAGGAAAACAAAAATATCTTTGCAGATGACATGATCATCTATATAGGAAATTGTTAAGAATCAAAAAACCCTCCTTGAACAAATAGATTAAAGTAAGGTTGAAGGATACAAGATTAATATACAAAAGTCAATTGCTTTTCTATATACTATCAATGAGCAAGTGGAATTTTAAATTAAAAACAGAGTATCATTTACATTAGCACCCCCCCAAAATGAAATACCTAGGTATAAATCCAACAAAATATATAAAAGATCTTTATGAGGAAAACTGTAAAACTCTGATGAACAAAATTTAAAAAAGAACTAAATAAATGGAGAGATATTTCATGTTCATGGATAGGGAAACTAACATTATCAAGATATCCATTCTTCTCAATTTGATCTATAGATTCAATGCAATCCCAATCCAAATCTCAGCAAGTTATTTTATGGATGTCAACAAACTGATTCTCAAGTTTATATGGAAGGCAAAAGACTGAGATTAGCCATCACAATTTGAAAGAAAAGAACCACTTTGGAGGACTGGTGATACCGGACTTCAAGACTTTCTATAAAGCTATAGTAATCAAAACAGTGTGGTAATGTCAAAAGAACAGACAAACAGATCAATAAAACCGAATAAAGAGCCTATTTCAGACCCTCATAAATACAGCCAACTAATCTTTGACAAAGGAATGAAGGCAATAAATGAAGCAAAGAGTTTCTTCAACAAATGGTGCTAGAAGAATTGGACAATCACATGCAAAAAGTGAAACTAAACACAGACCTTACACCTTTAACAAAAATTAACTCAAAATATATTGTAGACCTAAATGTAAAATACAAAACTATGAAACTCCTAAGATAACATAGAAGAAAACCTGGTTGAACTTGGGTGTGGTGATGCCTTCTTAGATACAAACCAAAGACACAATTTATGAAAGAAATAACTGACAAAGTAGACTTCATTAAGATGAGAAATGTCCGGGGGCACCTGGGTGGTGCAGTCAATTGAGCACCCAACTCTTGGCTTCAGTTCAGGTCATGATCTCAGGGTTGTAAGATCAAACCTGGTGACCAGCTCTGTGCAGAGTCTGCTTAAGTTTCTCTCTGCCCCTCCCCCCCATAAGTAAATAAATCTTTTAAAAAATTGAGAACTTCTGTTCTGCAAAAGATAGTACCAAAAGAATTAGAAGACAAACCACAGACTGGGAGAAAATATTTACAATAGACACATCTGATAAAGGACTGTTAAATACACAAAGAACCCCTGAAACTCAACAATAAGAAAATAAACCTGATTTAAAAAATGGGCCAAAGTCCTTAACAGACACCTCACCAAAGAACACATACAGATGGCAAGTAAGCATATGAAAAGATGTTCCACATCAGCTGTCATCAGAAAAATGCAAATTAAAACAGCAATGAGATACCACTACACATCTATTAGAATGGCCAAAACTGACAACACCAAATGCTGACAAGGATGTGAGGAACAATAATCCTCATACATTGCTGGTGGGAATGCAAAATGGTGCGGCCACTTTGGAAGACAGTTTGCTGGTATCTTGCAAAACTAATCATACTCTTACCATATGATCCAGCAACTGCACTCTTTGGTATTTACTGAAAGGAGCTGAATACTTAGGTCTATACAAAAACCACACATGGAGTTTACAGCAGCGTGTTTATGTTTATTCATAACTGCCAAAACCTGGAAGCAACCAAGATGCCTGTTGGCAGATGAATGGATAAAAAAGCTGTGGTACATCCTGACAATGGAATATTATTCAGGACTAAAAATAAATGAGCTATCAAGCCATGAAAAGACATGGAGGAACCTCAAATGCATATTACTAAGTGCAAGAAGCCAATCTTAAATAACTACATACTGTATGATTCCAACCATGTACCATTCTGGAAGAGGCAAAACTATGGAGACAGTAACAAGATCAGTGGCTCTTGTTAGGGGAAAGGTGCAAGGGGAACATGAATAGGTAGAGCACAGGGGATTTTTAGGGCAGTGAAAAATACTCTGTATGATATTATAATGATGGATATATGTCATTATACATTTGTCCAAACCCACAGAATGTACAAAACCAAGAGTGAACCCTAAGGTAAACTATGGACTTTGGATAGGTTCACCCTTAGTAAAAAATGTCCCATTCTAATGAGTGATGTTGATTAATGGAAGGCTATGCATGTGTGGGGGCAGGGGTTATATGGAAAATCTCTGTACCTCCCTCTCAATTTTGTTGTAAACCTAAAACTGCTCTAAAAAACAAAATCTTAGGGGCGCCTGGGTGGCCCAGTCAGTTGAGCGACTGCCTTCGGCTCAGGTCATGATCCCAGGGTCCTGGGATCGAGTCCCACATTGGGCTCCCTGCTATGCGGGGAGCCTGCTTCTCCCTCTCCCACTCCCCCTGCTTGTGTTCCCTCTCTCACTGTGTCTCTCTCTGTCAAATAAATAAATAAAATCTTTAAAAAATAAATAAATAAATAAAATAAAAAACAAAATCTTAAAAAAAGAAAAGGAATAAACTATTGAGATATTTCATATCCATGATGACATCAAGGATGAATCCTTAAAATAGGCTGAGTGAAAGAAGCTAGACACAAATTTCTAGAAAATGTAAATGTAATCTATGGTGACAAAGTGTTTACCTGAGAACTGAGGGGAAGAAAGGGCAGTGATGGAGAAGGAGCATGGACCTTGATTGTGTTAGTGTTTATATGCATGATTAGTTTGTAAAAATTCATCTATATGCAACTTAAAATAAGTGCCTTTTATTGATGTATATTATATCTAAAAATCTTCGATTGTTCAAAAATCTAAGGGATAATAACTCTAAGTTTCTACAATTAAGACTCTGAAAATTTCCCAAATACCTTAACCAAGAAAATTACAAGTCTTTCTAGGGGCGCCTGGGTGGCTCAGTTGGTTAAGCGACTGCCTTCGGCTCAGGTCATGGTCCTGGAGTCCTGGGATCGAGTCCCACATCGGGCTCCCTGCTCGGCAGGGGGTCTGCTTCTCCCTCTGACCCTCCCCCTCTCATGCTCTCTCTCTATCTCATTCTCTCTCTCAAATAAATAAAAAAATCTTTAAAAAAAGAAAAAAAGAAAATTACAAGTCTTTCTAATACAAAATAAGCATCAGGCATGTAATTTTTCTTTATAACAAATGCTACCAGTGAATTAATGTAACAGATGTGTATTCGTGGAAGGAAAGGCCAAATTAAAATTCTAAAAAATATTCAAGAATATTCAATTTACATAGTAAAAGAGTAGACCTAAATTCAACCATATCGATAATTATGTTAAATATAAACTGACTAAAGCCTCTAATTAAAAGGCAGCTTGTCAGAATAGATAAAAAAGAAAGATCCAATTATATGCTATCTTTTTTTTTTTTAAGATTTTTAAATTTATTTGAGAGAGAGAGAGAGAAATAGCATGAGAGGGGAGAGGGTCAGAGGGAGAAGCAGACTCCCCGCTGAGCCGGGAGCCCGATGCAGGACTCGATCCCAGGACTCCGGGATCATGACCTGAGCCGAAGGCAGTCGCTTAACCAACTGAGCCACCCAGGCGCCCTCAATTATATGCTATCTTTATGACACATAAAAATGTAGACAGGTTGAAGATGAATGATGGAAAAATATACCTCATGTAAAAAATAAGCGTAAGACTGCAGTATCAATATTAATATCACATAAAGTAAACTTTAACATAGGGGCGCCTGGGTGGCTCAGTCGTTAAGCGTCTGCCTTCGGCTCAGGTCATGATCCCGGGGTCCTGGGATCGAGCCCCGCATCGGGCTCCCTGCTCGGCGGGAAGCCTGCTTCTCCCTCTCCCACTCCCCCTGCTTGTGTTCCCTCTCTCGCTGTGTCTCTCTCTGTCAAATAAATAAATAAGATCTTTAAAAAAAAAAAAAGTAAACTTTAACATAAAGAATATGACAAAAATAAAGAGAGACATTTCATAATGATAAAATGGCTAATTCATCAGGAATATATAACGATCATAAACGTGTATGTATCTAACAATACAACTTGAAAATATACGTAACAAAAATCCACAGAATTAAAAGGAAAAAGAGGAAAGTCTATAATCATAGAGATTTTAACATCACCCCCTCAGCAACTGATATAATTACATTTTTAAAAATAAAAAAATGTAGAATATTCCTCAGTAAGTATAGACACAAATATCCCTAAAAATAATAGCAAGTTGAATTCAGCAATATATAAAAACAATAACATATCTTATCCAAGGGGGTTTATCCCAAGAATGGACAACTGGTTTAACATTTGAAAATAAATCAATATAATTTACCATATTAACAGAGTAAAGGAGAAAAACCAGTCAATAATTATAATAGGTGCAGAAAAACTATTTGACAAAACTAAGCACCCAATCATGTTAAGAACTCTCAGAAAATTAGAAACAGAAGAGAACTTCCCCAATTTGATAAAGGGCATCTACAAAGAACCTATAGCTATCATCCCAATTAATGGTAAAATACTAAACATTCTGCTCCATGAGGAGCAGAAACAAGGTGAGTATGTCTACTCTACCACTTCTATTCAACACAGTACTGGAGGTCCTAGTCAGTGTATTAATGTTTACAAAAGATAAAAGGCTTATGATTTGAAAAGAAGAAATAGAACTGTATATTCGCAGAAGCTATAATTGTTTATGTAGAAAACCTTAAGGAATCCACAAAACAACTAAGACACTAATATGTACGTTTAGCAAAGTAGCAGGTATGAGGTTAATATACAAAATAAATTATATTTTTATACACTAGCAAGAAACAGT
Source organism: Mirounga leonina (assembly GCF_011800145.1). NCBI lineage: Eukaryota > Metazoa > Chordata > Mammalia > Carnivora > Phocidae > Mirounga > Mirounga leonina. Next base: position 13,401,470 of record NW_023270387.1, on the reverse strand, counting down.
TGAAATTTTTTTGAAAATTTAATTCTACTTAAATAGTATCAAAGAACATAAAATACTTAGGAACAAATTTCTTTAGACATCTAAAGAAAGTTGTGTAAGACCTGGACTCTGAAAATTCTGAAAGGTTGCTAACATAAAGATCTAAATAAACTGACAGATACATATTTATGGATTGGAGGGCTCAGTATTACTAAGATGTCAATTTTCCCCAAATTGATCTACAGATTCAAAGGAACTATGTCTCACCAGTTCGGGTTTTGTTTTTGTAGATACTGGCATGCTATTTCTCAAACATATATGGTAATGCAAATGACCTAAAGGTAGTGCAAACTCCAAAGAACCTTCAAAAAAGAAGCAGACCTTACATTCTCTGACCATGACTTATTATAAAGCCATAATCATCACGACAGCATGATTTGGCATAAAGATAGACAAATATACCAATGCAACAGAATAGTGCTCAGAAATAGACCCACTATTTATACAAATGACTCATACTGTCATTTGGTTTTTGGCAAAGGTGTCAAGCATTCCAATGGGGGAAAGGGAAGTCTTTTCAACACACAGTGCTGGGACAACTGGATAGGCACGTGAACCTCAAAAAATGAACCTCAACCCCTAGTTCTCACCATGTACAAAAATTATCCCAAGATGGATCATAAAGATAAAAGCTAAAATGATAGAGCTTCCATAAGAAAACAGAGGAGAACACCTTTGCTACTTCAGGGTAGGCAAAGGTTTCTCAGGACAAAGAATGCAGTAACTATAAAAGAAAACTTGATAAATTAGACAGCCTTAAAATTAAAACTTCTCCAAAACATTCAATTAAAAAAAATGAATAATAGCTAAGTCAGAGAGTGGAAGAACATTTTCACAGACTATATAACTGACAAAGGGCTTTATATTTGCAATATGCAAAGAACTTCTAAAAACAACCAAAAAAAAAAGGAAGGGGGGCAAAAATCGCAGCGGACACTTCACAAAAACAGACATATGCATGGCCAATGAGCACATGGAAAAGTGATCAGCATCATTAGTAATGAGGAAAATGCCAAATAAAACCACAATGAAATACAACCACTTGAATGGCAAGGATATGAAGCAACCAGAATTCTCATACCTTGTAGGTAGACTGTAAAATGGCATGTGCACTTGGGAAATTTATCTGTCAGTTTCTTACAAAACTAAACATATACCTACCCTACAACCTGTTGATTCTACTCCTAGAAATTGACCCAAGAAATATAAAAGTATATGCTCACACAAAAACATACTCAACTGTTCACAGCAGCTTTATTCATAATAGTCAAATTCTAGAAACCATTACATGACCCCTCAAAGGAGAATGGATAAAGTGTGGTGTATTAACAAAAGGAATACCACTCGACAATAAAGAGACATAAATGAATGTCAGAAGCATTATGCTGAATGAAAGAAGTCCTACACAAAAGGGTACATATTGTAGGATTTCATTTATGTGACACTCTAGAACAGCAGAGTTAATTTATGATGAGAAAATCAGAACAGCAGTTGTCTTTGGAAGATGGGACAAGAGAAGACTGGGAAAGTCTATGAGGGGACCATTTGGTTTAAGGGTAGTTCTCTGTATCTTAATGGGTTTGAATTACACAGGCATTTGACACTGGTCAAAACTTATGGAATGGCACACTTAAGATTCATGTATTTAACTGCATATATATTTTATTACCAAAAGAAAGGAAACACAAATAATATTTAACTCTAATTAATAATATGCACGTTTATGGATTTAAAGGTGAAGTTACTGATGACTGCAACTTACTCTGGTATGCTTTGAAAAGAAAAAAAAAGATGGACTGATGAACGGATAGAGGGATGGAAAGACATTGCTAAAACAAATTTAGTAGAATGTTAATTGCTGAATCTAGGGGGTGAGTGTTAATGGACAATACTTCTTGCTTCTCCTAGTGTTTAAAAATTTTCGTAATAAAATATTGGGGGAAAAGAATTCCTCTGCCTACAAACCCCTGTTGGTTACACCCAGTAATTACCAATGGCCTTTACTCAGACCCAGTTCTCATGTACTTCCCTGCAGTTTCTGGCACTGTTCTGCACCTCCCCCTTTGAAGCCCTATACTACTATTCTAAGCTGTTTCCTTTTCTTTCTGCCTTCCCTTCCTCTTTGTACTCCCAAACTGTAGGTGTGCCTCAGCGTTAAGAACTGAGCCCTACTCTATGCTTTTTCCCACAGAAAACTCACTTTCAGTGAGTTTCAGATAGTTACAACCTCTACGCAGTCAACTCCAAATCAAGACAGAGCATCTCTTCTAGTCAAGTGTCCCACTTCCAATGGCCGCCTGAGGATTTTAACTTGCATATCTCACATCATCACATCACTTACTTTACCCTCAGAACTTAGAATGTGGATTCCATTTCCCAATTACTGTCCAGGTGGCACATAGTTACCCAGGGTCAATACAGAAGTTAGTTTTGACACTTCCCCCAGCCTTAATCTCTAAAATAATCAAGCATCAATTCCTCCGGAGTCCATTTCTTCCTTTTCATTCCACCATCACTAGTCTTATAATGATCCTTAGAAACTCAGTTTATTGTAAGTGCTTCCTGTTGATGTCTCAGTCTCACTCTTCCCCCAAAATCCATCCTGCATATTTCTAAGACACCTCTAAGTATGCATCTCCTACTTGTATAATCTCTCTGATTCCCCATATCTAAAAGATATTCACACATACTGAGCAGAAAAAGTTAAGTGAGATGTGTTAACTTGCTGCAGCAGCAGATTTCCAAACATGGACCAGTCCCAATGAACCAGGCCTGCTGGTGTTCATGTTCAGCCCCCTCCAACACTAAGTCTGAGTTGGCCCTGTGACTCATTTTAACCAAAAGAATGTCACAGAAATAGCACTGTGCCAGTTCCAAGTCTATGCCTTAGAGAAAGCCTAGAAACTTCCACTTTGGTACTCTTGGGAGCTCTGAGCCACCAAGAAAGAAATCTGGCCCCTCTGCTGGAAAGACCACCTGGAGAGGGAAGAGACAATATGGAGAGAGAGAGTGAGAAAAGGCCTAGCCCTCTCCGTGTCTCAGCTAGGCCCAGCCTTCCAGGTGCCCCTGCCAAGGTACCAGAAATATGAATGATGCCACCTTGGATGTTCCAGTCCCAGCTGCCGTCCGACCACAGCTACAGGAATGACCCTAGAGACTAGCAGAACCGTCCATCCAAGACAACCCAAAAACCTGTGAAAAATAACAAATTATTCTGTTTTAAGATACTAAGTTTTATGATGGCTATTTTACACAGCAATGGATCAAAACACTCTCAAGAAACTATATGATGGGGGAGGCATTCAAGTCAACCAAAAGACCATCAGAAGTATGTGTTAAGACAGAGGTATACTCAGCATGCTAATGAGTACAGAAGAGGGTCATCTAAACGAAATGGTCACGATGTGTGAAGGGGAGAAGGGGAGGATCTGGGAAAGCTTCTAGAGCAGATAATACAGGCTGAGTTTTAAGCGAATTCATGTAGCAGTAGGTATAAACCAGCAACAGTTGTTTGGGGGAGCAGTCAACAGTACAGCTAAGGACATAAACAAGGACTAGGTAACTGAGGGCCTTCTATACTCAGCTAAAGAGCTGAAACTTTACCCCAAAAGCTATCAAGAACTATGAAAAATTTTCAGCAGGGAAATAACATTATCAGACGTGGATGTGAAAAAGATTTCTACGGTTAGCAGTGTATTAGACAAGTGAGAAGAGAGGCAGAGTGGAGGCAAAGAAAGTTTCGTAGCCTACCTCAGTGATCTAGGACTGATGAGATCCTGAAATGACAGGGTCAGCGTGAACAGAGAGAAAGGGATAATTCTTTTTTAAAGATTTTATTCATTTGACATAGACAGACCACAAGCAGGGAGAACAGCAGGCAAAGGGAGAAGCAGGCTCCGTGCAGAGCAGGGAGCCCAAAGCAGGGCTCGATCCCAGGACCCCGGGATCATGACCTGAGCCGAAGACAGCCACTTAACCAACTGAGCCACCCAGGCATCCCAAGAAAGAGATAATATTAAGAATGTAAAAGCAGATGTGGTGGAAAAGGGGCTAAGAGAGAATTTAGGATGGCTCTTGGTTATTCAGTTCCGGCAGGCAGTACATAGTACGGCCACTTATGGACAAATGGCAGCATCAAGAGTGAACCGAATTCACGTACAGGTACAAAGTTTAGACTCAGATACAAGGACAGGAGGAAAGGATGGATGTGTCTGCTGAGAGCTGGGAAACTGAAAGAGGTTTCACTTGATGGCCTCTATTTTTACCGTGAAATAAAAAGCAAGATCATCTGCTAAGACTAAGGAGAGAAATGATGGAGAGACGAAGTTGAGAAAGGGAGGTAGAAGTTTGGGACAGCCCTCAGAAGAAGAAGGAGTCTCGAGGATTCCAGTGATGTTAGAAGTCAGACACTTATTCTGACCCCAGACACAGTTTGAGGGCTATGTCCAGCAGCACTCAGCAGCCCAGAGACGTCAGGCGGCTGACTTGACCCAGGACTGGAGTACTACAGAAGAATGAGAGGAAAGAGAATTGAGGGTAACACTAAGGGAGTGACCCAAGCAGTGGACCGTGCATTGAGGCTAGCTATGGAAAGACATGCTTCCAGGGAGCTGAAAGACTGGTGGGAAATGGAGTGAGGTTTCCAAACAAGAAAGAAGACCTCAAGTGGTCAAAGTGTAGACTCACTGGGAACGAGCAGACTGCTTGAAGGATGGACAGCTATGGTCAAATACAGGATGTTGCAACAGCCTGGCTCACTGCTTTGCACCCAAGAAATGCTCACCAGATTTACTGATTGCTACGCAAGCTGCTAGGGCTTTTACACATACCAGTTAAATAAACTAGCATTTGGTGAGAAATTTCCAAAATGAATCTTCATGCACACTGTTGATTTCAATTTAGTGCAGACTCTTAAATGACATCTAGAGTAATGCCTTCCAGGGGTGCGTAGGTGGCTCAGTTGGTTGAATGTCTGGCTCTTGGTTTCGGCTCGGGTCATTATCTCAGGGTCCTCATATCGAGCCCTATGTCAGGCTCTGCACTCAGCGTGGAGTCTGCTTGTCCTTCTCCCTCTGCTCCTCTCCCTACTCTCTCTCTCTCTCTCTCATAAGTAAAAAAAATAATGTGTCCAACAGTAAGTCCCTTGATGTGCTACTTACCTATCACTCTATCATATGAGTTCATCAGGCAAGCTCAGAACACTTTTTTTCAAGATTTTATTTATTTGAGAGAGAGAGAGAGAGCACGAGCATGAGCTAGGGGAGCCGTAGAGGGAGAGGGAGAAGCAGGCTTCCCACTGAGCAGGGAGCCCGACGCAGGGCTTGATCGCAGGACCCTGAGATCATGACCTGAGCCAACGGCAGATGTTTAACCAACTGAGCCACCCAGGTGCCCCATGCTCAGAACATTTTTAAAAAAAGAAGAATGAGGGGTGGGAGGATGGGTTAGCCTGGTGGTGGGTATTGAGGAGGGCACATTCTGCATGGAGCACTGGGTGTTATGCACAAACAATGAATCATGGAACACTTCATCTAAAATTAATGATGTAATGTATGGGGATTAACATAAGAACAAAAAATAAAAAAAATAAAAAATAAATAAAAAAAAAAAAAGAAGAAGAATGATGCTTAGTATTTCTGCTTTCCTGTTATTTGTCCCAAGCTACTTCTATGAATCAGTTGATAATGTCTTTTAAAGCTCAAGCTCACCATCTTTTACTAGGGAAGAGTCCTACTTGCTGCCATTCTCAATGAGTCACTATTAAAGGCAGGAATCTTAAAAAAGAAGTTCTGCCCTGGAAGAGCACTCACATGGAAGCCTCACCTTCCTCATGCCAGCAATAATCCTCAAGGATATAAGCTGGGAATTAGGAAGTGTCCCACGAAAGCAAGACAACATCCACGACAAGCAACCAGGTATCCAGGAGAAAATCATCGAATACATGACTAAACTGAGTATTAGTTCCTTAGTTTTTTTTGGGGGGGGGGGTTGCTTTGTTGTTGTTGTTGTTAACTCAGGGTGTCTTCTTTAGAAATTATAGTTACATTAAAATACATAGTGACTACCCCCAAAGAGTACAAAGCACTTAGCAGATTTCTATTGAGTAAATTCACCTTTTTTAAAAGATTTATTTATTTTTGAGAAAGAGAGAGAGAGAGAGAGCAGGGAGTGGGCAGGAGCAGAGGGAGAGGGAGACAGAATCCAAGCAGGCTCCATGCTGAGCACAGAGCCCGACTCGCTGAGCAAAGAGCCCAACTCGGAGCTCAACCTCACGACCCTGAGATCATGACCTGAGCCGAAACCAAGAGTCGGACACTTACCAACTGTGCCACCCAGGCACCCTGTAAATTCACCTTTATATAACATACATGTCAAATTCTCTCCTCCCAGCCAGGGCCACCGCAGTGTGGGCCACTGTCACTCTCAGGCAGGATCTGACAGGTAAGTCTCCTAACTGGTCCTCTACACTACTCCCATTCACTTTCCACCCGCCAAAGTCATTTATCTAAAACGCAGAACTCCTCCTCTGATACCCCTCCCCCCTTAAAATCTTTCAGTATCACTATCAGAGAAAAACCCAAACTCCTGAACACACGATACAGTTTTTTGTGACCGGCTTCCCACTACCACACTGGTCTTGTTCCTCCCCACCTCCCCACAGCTCAGGTGCTGTTCTCTCTTGTCTGTAGGCCCCCTGCCTGCAATGTCTTTCCCCTATTCCTTGCCCAACTAATTCCTCCCTGTATCAACCCCCACCCCTGTAACTCTTTCTTTGAAAGTTATTTGTTTAGTCTAGGATCAAATCAAGGATCATGCACTGCATGTGGTGTTCACATTCCCCTTTATCTTTCAGGATTCAGTGCCAGAAATCACTTCCTCTGGGAATCCCCCTCTGACTCCCCCTGCCCGTCTGGGTTCCATGCCCCTTCTACGTACTCCGATACGACCACTACCATGGTATCATTATACTAGTTTGTAATTATCTATTTGTCATCTCTCCTATTCAACAATAAGCTCCACGAGGGCCTTCTATTCTCCGGGCCCATACTGTCTGGCTCACAGTAGACACTCAGTGAGCGTTGGCTGACGGAATGAGAGCTATAAACAGGAAACATGACTGTTATGGCCTGAACTGTGTCCCCCACAAATTCATTTGTTGAAGCCCTCACCAGCAATGTGACTATATTTGGAGATGAGGCCTTTAAGGAAGTAATTAAAGTTAAATGAGATCATAAGGATGGGGCTCGAATCCAACAGGTCTGCTGTCCTCACTCGAAGAGGAGAGACACCGGGAGTATGCACAAACGGAGGAAAGGCCATGTGAGGACAGAACAGGAAGGCAGCAGTGTCTGCAAGCCAGGAAGACAGACTTCACCAGAAACCAACCCTGCTAGCATCTTAATCTTAGACTTCCAGTCTTTAGAACCCTAAGACAATAAATTACTGTTGTTTAAGTCACCCAGTCTGTGGTATTCTGTGATGGCAGTCTGAACAGACTAATACAATGCCCAAAATCTCTGTGCCCACAGTTTCTGTGGATGCTGGAATGCAGAACAAAACCCGCATCACTGCTAGAACAAAGATGCACACAGAAGACTTCTTCCCCCTACTTCTGGAAAAGTGAAACCCACATTCTACAAAAAGCATGACAGAAAGTGTCATTCTGACACTAGTGACACATAAAAAAGCCCAATTGGATCTCCCAGACCACGAGCAGCAAATTGTTAGTATCAATCACCATTTGGGCTTATCCAATCAGAAGGCAGAGAAAGTGGTCAGAGATACCTTAAGAGTATAGAGTACACATCAAAAAAAAATCTTTCACAGAGCCTAGAATTGTCATAATGGATTCACCTTCCCAGCTTCTGCTAAGACTGCTGCTAAACTGCTTGCACGCTCATGTCTCTGTTTCACTGTCCTCCTCCCAGCCTGTGAAGACAATGGCAGAGGCCATGTTGTTGGGGGGGGGGAGCAGGGGGTTCAATCACTAACAATGCCAGGTATAGCGTTATGCTCCCAGCACACTTCATAATCGCTGATGCATGGATGGATCACCATGGACAACTGACCCACCTTTGAAGCATTATCATTCGATTCTCAACAAAACAGATTGGTCCTTAGGCTCTTTCCCAAACGTTCTTTCTCATGTTGACCTTTCACAGTTACCATCTTTCATAATTGGAAAATGATTCAACCAATGAGCTTGCTACTTTTCATTTAGAGCTCTGACTCGAGCAGGCCAAGATTTTCTTGATAAATAAAAGCACATTTTAGAATTTAAATAAAATCATCAGGGTTCACAGCTATTTTGATTTCCACATTAAGAATCTTGGAAAACAAAATCTGACCAAATTCTATGCGCACCTTGCTCTTGCTGTAGTACCCAGAAGAGAACAGAGATCCACTAAATAATTCTTTCCAAAGGCTTACTTAAAATGTTACTGTTTAAAACTTGTTTTAGTGCTGAATAACATAATCAAAGTATTCCCACAGCCTGAACTTCTAAAAAATCAGGATCAAAGCAAGTGAAGCAGGTGTTAGATGCATTTCAAAATCTTGATCATATTTAGGACCCAACAATCAGCTGCTATTATTTCAAGGTATTATTGAATCTGAAATTTTTTTTTTTACTGAATCTAACACAAGGTGCTGAAAAAGCTAAAATCATTAGAGGATTTTATTTGTGTACTTGTTGTTCAAATAAAACTTAGACCAAAAGAAAAGAAACTAGGCACATAAACAAGACTGGATGCTTATGCACAAATATATACATGCACACAGGGGTTTTATTCTTAACAGCATCATTTACCTTCTGCCCTTCTCACAAAGCTTCTCGATTTCAGCTTTCAGATCCTGCTCCTTCTGCAAAAACTCCTTCTTTTCTTTCTCTATCTTCTTCTTTGTTTCTTCTCGCTTTATTGTTACATCCTGGATAGCTTTTAGTATCTCCTGAGTCCCCCATAATTACAGTCACACACAAGTAAAGAAGGAAATGGATTAGTTCTTTTGGTCTAAAGGTTATTTTCAACTAACACAAATTAACATATTGATTTGAGTAAATTCAAGTTGAATTGAAGGAATCGGGTTGATGAGTAGCTCTGAAAGCCAGTATCTAGATGTAAGAGAGAAAGTTACAATAAAGCCGATTTCAATTCAGCAGGAGAAAGAATTTCTAACAATCAAAACTGTTCAAAAATGGAATTTACTGCCTTGAGAAGCAATAACCCTTCCAATACCTGTGTTCAGATAAAGGCCGAATGAACACCTGTTAAGAATGCTGAGAAAGGCATTCTTGTATGGGGTGGGAATTCATTATGTTCAACAAAAATGGTCTTGTTTTGTTTGTTAAGGTTCTACTTTATTATGTGTGAGGAGTTGTTTGGTTCCTTTTTTACTTTAACAAAAATATATATATTTGTAGTAAGAAGTGGAATAATAAAAAAGTGATAGTTAAGTCACTCCCTAATGCATGCCAATTCCACCCATAATTAATATGTCCACTGTTTTATCTGATTGCTTTCACATCTTTATTCTCACACAAACACGTATACTTATATGTGTATTTCTTTGCTTTTGTGTTTTTTCCAAATGAGGTGATTGTTTTTTTTAAGATTTTATTTATTTGTCAGAGAAAGAGATAGAGAGCACAAGCAGGAGGAGCGGCAGACAAAGGGAGAAGTAGGCTCCCCATGAAGGACTCGCTCCCAGAACCCCAGGACCACAATCCAAGCTGAAGGCGGACACTTAACCGATTGAGCCACCCAGGCATCCCATGAGATGACTTTATACACATTATTCTGCATCCTGCTTTTTTTCACTTGATGTGAGCATACTGTCTATATAGATTTAACTTGGTGCACCTGGGTGGCTCAGTTGGTTAAGCATCTGACTGGTTTTGGCTCAGATCATGATCTCATGAGTCGTGGGATTGAGCCCCCTCAGGCTCCATGCTTAGGGTGGAATCTGCTTGAGATTTTCTCCCCTTCCCCGCTACCCCTCCCCTTCTCAAGTGTACTCTCTTTTTCTCAAATAAATAAATAAATCTTAAAAAATAAAGTAAAATAGGGCGCCTGGGTGGCTCAGCTGGTTAAGCGACTGCCTTCAGCTCAGGTCATGATCCTGGAGTCCCTGGATCAAGTCCCGCATCGGGCTCCCTGCTTGGCAGGGAGTCTGCTTCTCCCTCTGACCCTCCCCCCTCTCATGTGCTCTCTCTCATTCTCTCTCTCTCAAATAAATAAATAAAATCTTTAAAAATAAATAAATAAATAAAGTAAAATAAATATATAGATTTAACTTAAAAATAGCAGTATATGACGTAATGTGTATATATATATCCAACTTATCCAACCATTCTATGTAAAGAGTCCATCAAGTTGACTCCAGTGTTTTTTAACTACACACGATACTGCAATAAATACTCTGTATATCTACACTTTCCTATAAAAACTTCTATTTCTGTAAAAAAGACTTAATAATATGATTGCTAGGTCATAGTACATTTTAAATCTTAACTGACAATTCTCAGTAACTTTTCCAAAAAGGCTGTAACAATTCATATACAAATGTCTGAAAAGGGTTCATTTTTCCTCACCCTTGATAACTTAATTCATTTTTGCCGATCTCTTGAGGGGGAGAGAGGAATGGTATCTAATCGTTTTAAGAAACATTTTCCTAACTCCCATTCTCTACTGTTTGTACAGTTGGCCTCCTCCAACTAAAATAAGCACTTAGTGCAGAGACTATGTTGCCTTTACTGCTAAATCTGCAGAGCCTGGATAAGGAACTCAGAAAATATTTGCTAAATGAATGAATACCAGTGAGGCTGAGGCTGAGCTTCTTTTCATATATTTATTATGCACTTGCTTTTCCTCTTCTGTGTACTACCATTTATAATTGTTTTGTTTTTAAAGATTTTATTTATGTATTTGAGAGAGAGAAAGCAAGCTCATGGGGGGGGGTGCAGAAGGAGAGAATCTTAAGCAGACTCCCCGCTGAGCAGGGAGTCCAACTCGGGGCTTGATCCCAGGACCCTGAGATCATGACCTGAGCTGAAGGCAGATGCTTAACTGGCTGAGCCACCAAGGCGCCCCACCATGTACAACTGTTGTAAGCAAAGTAATAACCCCTTCCCCCAAAATATGTCCACATTCTAATCTAACCTAATCCCTGGGACCTGTGATTATGTTTCTTTCCATGGGAAAAGAGACTGTGCAGGTGTGACTAAGGTAAAGACCCAGATGCAGGGAGACAGTCCTGGATCATCTGCGTGGGCCCAATCTAATTACGCAGGTCTTCAAAAATGGAGAACCTTTCTCAATTGCAATCTGAGGAAGATGTGATTAGGGAGGAGTGGTCAGAGATGTAAATTTGCTGACTCTGAAGATGGAGAAGGGAATCAAGGAATACAAGCAGCCTCTAGATGCTGGAAATGCAGGGAGAGGTAAGCTCTCCCAGAGTCCCCAGAAACTGATGCAACCCTGCCAATACTTGGATTTTAGCCCAGTGACACCCATGTTGGACTTCTGACCTATAGGACTGTGTTGTGTTCAGCTGCCAAATTGATGGTAGTTTGGTACAGCAGCAATAGGAAACTATACAATAACCTTTCCTAGTTTTTCTTTAGAGTATTTGACTTTTACCATGAAACTGTAGGAGTCTCAGAACACGGATATGGATATTAAACCCTTCATCAGTTGTGCTACAAATATTTTCCCAATCTAACACTGATCTTTTTTTTTTTTTTTAAAGATTTTATTTGACAGAGACACAGTGAGAGAGGGAATACAAGCAGTGGGAGTGGGAGAGGGAGAAGCAGGCCTCCCGCCGAGGAGGGAGCCCGACGCGGGGCTCAATCCCAGGACCTGGAATCAACACCTGAGCCGAAGGCAGCCGCTTAACAACTGAGCCACCCAGGCGCCCCTAACACTGATCTTATGATGTTTTTTGTATCATCTGCCATATCAGAAGTTTTAAATTATACATAATTAAATTGATTCATTCTTCTATGGCTTCTGGGTTTTTTGCCTGGCTTAAAGTGACTCTTGCAACTTGAGGTTTTATAAACATTCTCCTAAATTTTCTTTTAACTTACATTTTTTCCAGTTTTCATATGTAGATTTTTAATCTATTAGAATTATGTTTTTTAATATAAGAGTCTAATTACATGGTTTTCCAGGTAGACAGTCAGCTATGTCAACAAAATATATTAACTTTTCTCTCTAAACTTAAATAGAAGTGAGAGTATGGGGGCGCCTGGGTGGCTCAGTCGGTTGAGCGTCCAACTCTTGGTTTTGGCTCAGGTCATGACCTGAGCTTGATCATGGGATCAAGCCTCTCATTGAGCTCCGTGCTCAGTGGGGATTCTGCTTGAGATTCTCTCCCTCTGCCCCTCCCCTGGCTCAAGGGTGTGCACATTCTCTCTCTCTCTCAAATAAATAAAATCTTAAAAAAAGAACTGAGAGTTTGAACAAGATGCCCTCAAAGGTTCTTTTTATCCTTAAAATTCTAAGACAACCATTAAAAAGATAAATATTGCTCTTCTGTTCCTATTAATTCAGAAACAAAATTACAGTTTGATTAGGGAGTGTAGCCATACTTATTGACAGACTTTAACGTAAGCAGGGTACCTGGTGATTCTTCATTTCTTCTTCTCTCCTTTGCTGGAGCTGCTTTAATTGCACTTGGAGCTGATTCTCCACTTGCCTCTGCTTGTCCAGGACCTCCTGGTAACGTTCCTTCAACAGCGTTCTCTCCGTCATCATTTTGTCCTATTTGTAACAAGAGAAAAAAAGTTTAATTCCCCAATTTAATTGCAAAAAACACCAGGTTCCTGTTCAAGGCACTGTGCAGAGCTCTAGGCTCCAGGGTCCAACATTCTAACTACTAGCCATGAGTGGCTATATAAACTTAAGTTAATTAAAGTAAAAAAATCTTAAAATACAGCCCCCTGTATGGTCTGTGGGCCAAATCCAGACATTATCTGAATTTTTTTCTTAAGACTTATTTTATTCATTTCAGGGAGAGAGCTCTTGAGCTCGCGTGCATGAGCAGGTGGAGGGGCAGAGGGAAAGGAAGAGAAGCAGACTCTGTGCTGAGTACAGATCCCACGACCCTGAGATCATATCCAGAGCCGAAATCAAGAGTCGGACACTCAATGAGCCACCTGGTGCCCCTATAAATAAATTTTATAGGAACACAGCCATTCCCAATGGCTTATAGGCTGCTTTTACACTACAATGAGTGGAATGGTTACAACAGAGCCCCAAAGCCTAAGACATTTACCATCTGACGTTTTACAGAAAAAGTTTGTCAATCACTGTTCTAGGGAATAAGAGGAAGAAGGCATTTTATCAGAGCAAGAAGAAATGAATGGGTAAAAAAACAAAAACAAAAACAGATCACCTACTCAAAACTGCATCCAGAAAAGAGGATTCCTTATTGGCCATTAGCGCTGAAAATGGACAGATCCGCTAAAGAGGTCTGGGGAGCATGGTATTCAGACTGGGCAAATCAGCAAGCTCTCATGTAAAGCAAGAGTAGAAGAAAGGCTTCTGAGGACCACAGTTCAGCTCTGCCTGCCCATATCCGTAAATCAAGAAAAGTGATGGCTACCTTTCAAAGGGATGCTAAAACTTAAGAGACGTTCAATTTAAAACACATTTGGTATAAGGCAGCCCATGTAAAATTTAAACCAAGAGCATTCAACTGAACTTAATCATTAAAAGATAACTATTTTCAAAGAAAAGACAGGTTTTAGAAGTGAATGAAGGAAAACTTATTACATTATGATAATAAAAACTAAGTTTTCAAGATGGGACTTCGGCAGAGCACCTGGGTGACACAGTCGGTTAAGCGTCCGACTCTTGGTTTCAGCTTAGGTCATGATCTCAGGGTCGTGAGATCCAGCCCCGCATAGGGCTCTGTTCTCAGCACAGCTTGGGATTCTCTCTCCCTCTCCCTCTGCCCCTCCCGCTTGTGCTCTCTATCTAAAATAAATAAATAAATCTGGAAAAAAAAAAAAATGGGACTTTAGCTCTGAGATAAGCTAGTCCTTAGACCAGGTGCTGAAATGTGACTAAGGCCCCTGATGACTCTCCAGTCTCACGTCTTTACAGGGATTCTGAACCTGAGATCTATGGATGGGCCTCAGGGGTCTCTGAACTCTCTGAAATAGGGGGATGTGGGAGGGAGGATAAATTTTTCTGAGATGAGAATTAAAGTTTTCAAAAGATTCCAAAAGAGGACTTTAACCCAAGAAAAGCTAAAGAAAGGTTAAGAACCAATATATTCAACTGGTAGAAAAGAGGAATCTTTACTTTCTTCAGCATAGGTCTTTCCCTTTATTTCCTTGTGGTACTTTCTCTGTCTACAATGCTTCTTTAGGACAACACAGGCCAGGGGAAAACACCACTAGTCTCATGGAAAGAAGTCTCAAGGTACATACTATTAGTACATACAAAAAGATAACTGAAAAGCTATATAGTAAACTACTTGATCCATAGCATCTCATCTTAACAAGCCAAAGTTACTATTTCATCAGTGTCTAATTGGCTCCAAGGACCAGAAGGTACAATTTCAAATGCAGCCAGTGGGAAATTACCATAAATGCACAAAAAGGGAAACAAAACAGGAGCCAAGTTTCTTCTATTGCCACCAAACTTAACACCTGCCTAGTTCCACTGCCTTTTTAAAAGCATGTGGGCCTACACTGTATGTTAACTAGAATTTAAAGGAAATTTTGAAAAAATAAAATAAAATAAAATAAAATAAAGGCATGTGGGCCATCCCAGTACCCAAAAGAATACAGCCACATAAAACATAATCCTGGGCCTATTTTGGCCCAATGACTTGCTAGTTTCCACTCCTGCATCAGACTGATGCTAAAGCTTATTTATAACTTAGTTGCCCCCGCTTGGATTGCTACTGTCATCAGAACCCCACCATAGAACTATGCGGACAAAATAATGTGCTTAGAGTAAGTATTCAAGAAAAGGTCAATCACCCCCCCTTCCCTGGGACTTCTCTTCTAGCTTGGTTTTCACCCAGCACAACTCCATCAGCTTGCTCATCTCTAGGATCTTTTTACCTGCCTATTATATGAGTAACCCCGAGTTGCTATCCTGTATTTAAAAAACTTTATTCACTTCATCTGGTTAATGTACTCCCATAACTTCCTTCCTTCCATCTGCTCCTCAATTTCTTCAACTTGACCAAATATCCACTTTCTTATCTGGTTGCTATAAGCACTTTCTCTCTCACTCAGTTAACACATATTACCCTAAAAACCTCTTCCTGATGCTAGGGTGCCTTTCCCAGCATCATCCTTCCTCTCAAAAAATATAAACTTTGATATCCATATTCTTAAGGGTGGAAGTTTCTGCCATGAGATACCAGAGATAGATCAAAGAGACCATTTTAACAAAGATAAATGTGCAGCTCACTAGGTTTTAAAACCTAATTACTAGGAATAAAAGGGAAGACAGGACTCAACAGTACAGCAGAAAAAGACCTGAAAGCTCAACACTCTGAGCAGAGCACCACAGAAAAGGGTCTGAGCGCCTGACAAACAGCGTCTGGAATGATAGAGAGAAGGAGAACCCCACTGTGTTGTGACTTCATTATTCTGTATTTGGATTATTGTATTTACTTCTCAGGATCACATTTTCAAAGCAACAATGATAAGATGGAACCTGTCCAGGCGGAAAAGTAACCAGGGTGATGGAAGGGCTGGAAAATGTATCCTATGAAGAAAAGAAGAATGTTATAAATGTCTGGGAATGTTTTTTTCTGTAAAGATTCGACTTGAGGGGTAAGAGGAAGCGGCATAAAAAAACTTCAATTATACACAGGGCCAACAAGTAAAGGAAGATTTGGATTTAGTCTATATGGCTCAGGAGAGCACTCTAACAAGTATGAGAGGTGCTATCCTCACCTACGAACAAGATGTAACAATAAGAGCTCTTTTTCAAATGCAACAGGCTGCTTTATGAGTAGTAAGCTTCCCATCTCTGGAAGTGATCAAGTAGAAAGAAGTTAGCTGACCATCTGTTAGGGATTTGAAAAGGAGATTCCTGCACCTTTTCCAGCTGAGATGATATGACTCTAGATAGTCTTAGTTAACGGTCTAGTATATTCACTGTGACAGTTTAAGTACTCACCAGATTCTTTTCAATATCTTGATCTGTGTTTACCTCTGAATCGGCTGTCTTAAAGTCAGTCTATAAAGAAAGAAACAATTATATTCAGAACTGTTCAGAGACATTTTAAAAGGCAAAATTACTCTTTCGTAATTTTACAAGGAAATCTGTCACAAGTAACTAAGCAGCTGAATTTCTGCATTCCCCTTTTTGGCTTCTGAACAAGAGAAGAACTGTAAGTCTGGCAAACAGACACTGACATGTATATTGCATCGAACATTATCCCACAAAAGAACCTGAACAAGACCCAAGAACTGCCAGAGAGACAGCCTCAAGTGTGAAATAAGAATTTCACCCCCTACAACCTATTGTGCCCATCCTTCCTCCTACAACAAAGCACACCAAGCACTAGGAGGCAGGACACACTGTACTTCTTAAGATGTAGGTCAGAGAATTAACAAGGATTCCTCCTGCAAGGACAAAGATGGGAAATATGAATGCTAATGACCTACACTCATCAATTAGTCAGTGAAAGAGCTTATATGTAGGTCATAAAGTTCCTAGTCACCACGATGAGACCCTGACACCTGGCTTTATTATTTACTGAACACTGGAAGGATGACATCCCACAGCACGGCATGAAAATCGTATGACAGTTGCCAATAAAAAAACGAGAGACAGAGTAGTTCTCCACCACCTTCCTATGAAGAAAGGTCTCCTACCCTTGATAAATATATAAATAAATAAATAGCCCAAATGCCATTTTAGTAGTAGAAACTGGATACTCGACCTGTACGGCAATGTTCTGAGAAAGCTTCAGGGAAGAGCTATCCTGATCATCATCCTGATCCACTCTGACTCCTTCAACCCCATTTGCTGGAGGCACCACAGGTCGGAAATCCAAGCCTGTGTCCCTGCTACCTTCCTTTAGGATGGAGGCTGGTGGGGATTTCTCTTCAGAACAATTCCCGGAGGCAAGCTGCTTTGTATGGCACCCTGCCTTAAGAGACCGAGTGACGGGATGGAGGCTCTCCCGGAGGCATGTGTCCCCCTCCTCTCCTGCTGTGTTGGCCACGTCCTTCAAATCAGACTGAGACCCACCGCCAGAAAGACAAAGGGCTGTGGCTAGCAAGTTTTCTCCTAAAACCGCCCGGTGCGCTGCTGAAGTGTCACCTGCTGATGAACCAGGATTCTGCTCTGGGTGTTCCAAATGGGCATTTCTGTTATTCTCCTTGGTTATCGTTTGGCTACTTACACTCGACAGAGGTGAGTTCTTGTGCTTCTGTGCAGGGTCTTTGGGGCTATCAAAAACATAAGATAAAAAGTTTCTCTCTTCACCCAATCTTAAGGAAGATTAAATACATAGTATCTTCAACATAATGACTAGAAGAACAAAACCAGACTACATTAAGCCCCTCAAATTATCAGAATGACGTGGAACTTAGTCTTTGTCCAGCGATTTTGACCCACATGCAGGGAGTAGAGCTTGCTGGTTAGAACCTGGGAGCTGGAAACAGACATTTCCTGTCGGGTGACCATAAATAAACACACATAAATGACTCTGATGAGCCCCAAATTTCCGAGGTCCAATTTGAATAATTTTGGAGAATGTCAATGAAATAGCCTGCTGCTCGTTAGAGTATTTTCATTTAGTTAGCTGTACTGACTTAGTTACACCTCGTGTTCTAACAAATAAAATATTAATTTAGAAAAAATATTTTTATTCCACTCTCACGTTTCACAAAAATAATTTTCATTCAAATTCTTCATACAGATCTTTGACCAGAACCACCTCTTAAGTTCCTCGACAGTTTTCCAGAGCACAGCATCCCCACTTCAGGGTGTCTGAGGTACTGACACTGAATTCGAAACTGAAGCTGTCAGTAGAAATTTTACCCCAGACAAATACATACACATGTATAAACACTGGAATAGTTGTTTTGTCGTTTGTCACAGCCACTTAATGTATTGCTTTTTGAAGAGATCTTTAAAACCTATTTACAGTGACATCTAACATTTACAACAGTACGCCTCCCACCCAGGAAAAATGACTACATCTGTGCTAAATTTCTTTGCCCCTTCTTTTTTTAAAAAACTGATTCTGTCAATTGATGCCCTTAAGTACCCCAAGCCAGCAACGACTGAGGCTTTAGGTCACGGTGCCTTCCTTTCCTCAATAGCACATGCTGTTCAAAATAAAACAACCAAGAGTGTCTTTGGGATATGAACACCTTTATAAACACCTCTAGCTAATTCCTTGCTGAGAGTTACCTGGGAAAGCGGGGGAGACACTTAAATTATTGATTTGGCATAGACAGTAGAGTACCTGGGTGTAAATCCTGACTCTGCTATTTACCACGTAAATGACTCTCGGTAACTTAATTAATTTCATTTGTAAAACAGAAATATGACCCACCTACTAGGACTGTTGTGAGGATGACATGAAATCATGCATCTGAAGTATTTAGTACACAGCCTGGCACAGTAAATATTCAGTAAACCCTAGCTGCCATTATTGTTAGTGGGAATATGTGGCTGACTCTACTTATAAAATGAAGATCCAGGTTGATGGTTAGGCTTACTTAACATTTTTCCCCATTACCCCTTCGCCAACAAATCTCTCTTCATTTAAACCAGTATTTAGGAGGTACTACAGAGTTGGACAAGCGTGGGTTCAAACCCTGACTCCAATGTAGCTTGGCAACCCTGGGCAAGTTACTAACCTCTCTGTGTCTCAATTTCCTCACCTAAAAATGGGAATAATAATATTAGCACCTCCCTCCTGCGACTGTTATGAGGATTAAATGTGTTAATACATATAAAACTATTAGTACAGTATTATCTATTATATTAGGTCCTAGGTACTCTAGAAAAGAGTTGAGGTGGAATATACAGTCAATTTAGTACAACACTGTACATAGCTATGTGTTAAGCACTGTAAGATGCAAGGTTGGGCAACCATAACTCAGCCCTCAAGAGTTTAGAGAGGAGGCAAAATATCTATGTGAAGCAGTAAACCATACTAACGAAGCTATCTGTTTATCTGGAGATAATACAGATACACATATATCTGTGTGTATGTATGAATATGTATGTGCTTTATGTATGTATATGTATACACATCTATAAGTCTATGTAATACAGAAGACATAAATATACAGGTATGATATATAATATCATTATAATATACATAATCATAACATAAACGTATAGGTATCGTAGGTATAGACATAGATATTATATCATAAATATACAATTAAATGAACATATGTAGCCCATGTAAAAAAGGGTGGGGAAATATTAGCATTTGCAGAAGAGTTTGACCCCCTGTATTCATTCTATTGACTCAACAAACACTCAGCATGCCTGCTAAGTGCCGGACGCTGTGTTTGGTACCACAAATACACACACGGATCAGACAGTCCCTACCTTTAAAAAGCTTACTCTCATGCATTACTACTCACTAGAGCCCAAAAGAGGAAAACCCATCTACGCTTCCATAAGAAGCCATCTCAAAAGCCCCTTGCCCAAATGAAATCTTCCCAGTCAAGGATGCGCACATTACCTTAGACCATCTGGGAGACCTTCGTCTGATTTGGAAGCACATAAACTAGAAGAGGATTCTGGAGGATTGGGGGCATTGGACACCACACCAGCTACCTCGGACGCCGCTGCCATCATGCTCTGCACATTCAGAAACAAATTACAGGCTGCAAGTTTCCAAATTTTAATACAAGTGTATCTTTCCCCCTCAGAACGTCCATACCACAGAGTTATTCCAGGAAAGCAACACAGAGAAAAAGTTGGGTCCTAGGAGAAAATACTTAAACAAGAGTTTTGTGTAGCAAGGTATTAAAAGAGCCACTGGGCACAAGAGGCCCAAGTGGACATTGATCCTAGGAAATCACCGTATTTATATAAATATCTAGGAGTCTGAGCAAAGCTTTTCCACTTTTGGCAGAGATGCAGTCATTTAAAACAGACTACAGCCTGTGAGAATCTTCCAATCGGTCCACATGCCTACTTTACCTAATATTATTTACAAAGAATGTATTTGGGGGCCCCAATAATCCACAACATCTTACACATTTTAAATCATTAAAAGCATTATCTGTTCATTTAAGTGAAGTGTTTTGGAGGTGTTCGAATGTGAGAAGAAAAACCATACTATGCGGGGCAATCGGAGCATCTTTTACTGTCCGCGTGCTCCCCACAGATGGGAAATGTTCGAGAATCACTGACTGAGAAAAATACAGACTCTTCAAAGTTACTGCAGGGGTGCAGAAGAGTACAAGAATCTTGGGTACTCCACTAAGAGAAAGAGAAGCTGAGAAACAGGGTAATCCAAGTCAGGGAATCAGGACTGACGCCTTTCTTGGATCAAAAGGTCATCCTTTGTGTGGCAGGACAAACTCACGGCCCTCTACGGTGAAGACAAAGCGGGGGGGAAAGAATGTGGGGGGGCCGAAGGGTGTAACATAGGGTTAAAGTTCTTGTTTTTATTTTAATAGCAACACAGATATTCACACACACACACACACACCCCGCCCCACCGCCCGGAACCTTCAAGCTCGCCCTGGGCAAGTATGGAGACCGGGCTCTGTCAACACTTCAGTCACAGGCCAGGGAACCCCGCCGTGCCTCAGTTTCCCCCATTATACAAAGCTCCTAGGAGAAAATGGGCCCAAATCGCCATTACTGCTCCCTCGGGTGCAAACATTCTGCCCCGACGGAGCCCAGGGTCGGGGGTCCTCGGTGCCCGGCAAACGGAACCGCAGGGCACGGGTCCTACGTGAGACTCCGCCACTACAGCCCAAGGGTGAGCGGGGCAGGTACGTCGGGCTGCAGGCTGCGGCGCGGGGTGGGAAGTCGAACGTATCAAGGGAATCCCTGCGGCGACCGCCAGCGAGGCGGCGACGCCGGGAGCGACGGGTGCTTGGGGGAGAACGGGGCACGGCCGCGAAAGGGACAATGGGGGAAGCGGCGCCGGGTGGCCACGGCCGCCTCAACCGGGCACCGCTAAGTCCGCCGCCTCCTCGGGCCGGAGCCCCCTGCACCTCTCCGTCGCCCCCCCGCCCACCGCGCTGCCGGCGCCGTCCCGTTCCTAGGCCGGGACCCCCGCCCCGTCCGCACGGGCCCCCTCCACTCCCCCCCGCCTCGACCCCCCGCCCCGGCCCCGGCCCCCGGCGTCGCAGCCCCCCCCCCGCACGCCCGCCCCGCACACACCTCCCGCGCCGCGCCCCCGGGAGGCAGTGGGGGAGGGACGGGACGCACCTGAGCGGGCGGAGCGGGGGGAGGGGGCGGCCGAGCCTCGGGGGGAGGGGTCGAGCGCCGGCCCGCGCGCCGCACCTCCCACTTCCGGCGGCGCGAGAGGAGCGGGCGAGGCTCGGCCGGGAGGGGAGCGGCCGCGACGGCACCTCGCCGCCCCCGACGGCGCCCTCTGGCGGCCAGCGCCGGCACCGTGACGGAGCCGCGGACTCCGCGGTAGCCCCCTAACATACGAGGGGACCCTCCCGGGGATGCGGGGAGGAAGAGAGGCGACGGCGAGAAGGAAGGAGACCCGGCGGAGGGAGGAGCCCCTCTGGGAAGGTCCCAGGGAGAGTCGGGGCCATGGCGATCAGAGAGAGAAGAGGAACGAGGTGTTTTTAAAAGGTCGCAACCGAGACGCCCTTTCCAGAGGACGCCATGAAGGGCAAGATCGTCCCTCCGGGCAGGGCCCCCGTTGAGGACGCCCCGACCACTCGGGGCGGTGGGGCCAGGCGAGCGGAGCCCACCACGCCCTCACGCCCCTCTCTCGGCGGAGGATGCCCGGAGCGGGCGGCCCCCTAGCGCCGGTTGCTCCGGGCCGCTCATCCGGGCCGGGGCCCCGCCGCTGATTGGCTGCGCCGCCGGGCGGAAGTGATGCTACTGTCACTGGCTCCCCGGGCTCCCGGGAAGCCGCGAGTTTCCGCAGGGAGGCGGCGGCGGCAGCTGCGGCCGGGCCGGTGAGTTGGGAACTCGGTGGGGGCGGGGCAGGGGCAGTCCGAGCGGCCCAGAGCCGGGGGCGGGGCGCGGGGGGCCGCACGGAGGGCGCCCTCAGCCCCGGCGTGGGGGAGCCCCGGAGTCGGGACACCGGGGTCACGGATCCCAGGGTAGCAGGGGTCCCTCTTGAGAGGAAGGACACAGTGCACGGGCCAGGCGAGGCCGGGGAGAGGTAAGTCCATGAAACTGACCTGGGACGCAACCTGGTTTCTAGGAACCTGGTGAGGAGGCTTCGAGGAGGGCAGCCTCTTGGGACAGGCTCTTCCCAGGACTCAGGGCTGCCCATATTCTTTCTTTCCTCCCTTGGCACCTAAGAGCCGTAAAGATACGCACAGCAGTTGGGTGAGGTTGTGAGCTGCTTTCAGAGAGTATTTAAGGTTCCTTTCCCAGAAACCTAGGGTGGGGATGGGAGACGGTCCTGCTCTGCCAGAGGGAGAGGAGGAAGTGGTGGTCAGGTTTCTCTTCTCTTCCAGAAATGTAGTGGGATCTAGGGGACTTGAAGGGGATTGCCTAGGTGGGGCATTACCTGGCTGTCTCGCAAGATGGTGTTCTACCTGGTGAGGTCTGGGAAAGGCCTCCTTGTATGTTGGGACGGTGGAGGCTACTGGAGGGTGGGGAGGAATTTGAGAGGGAATGTGCCCGGGAGCCTAAGGAGATGTGGAAGGCAGTTTTTTGGAGGGAAAAGTCAGGTGACCTAAGTTGTCTTCTCCCTTTCCAAAGAGACTTCAGTAAAAGACCTATTTTTCTTTTTTTTTTTTTTTTAAGATTTTATTTATTTATTTGACAGAGACAGACACAGCAAGAGAGGGAACTTAAGCAGGGGGAGTGGGAGAGGGAGAAGCAGGCTTCCTGTGGAGCGGGGAGCCCGATGCGGGGCTCGATCCCAGGACCCTGGGATCATGACCCGAGCCGAAGGCAGACGCTTAACGACTGAGCCACCCAGGCGCCCAAGACCTATTTTTCTATCACGTTTTAAGTTGGATCCCTTTGGGTGTGTGTGGGTACAAAGCCTTGCCTCAGGGTGACACAAGCACAGAGCAGATGACTCTAAAGAGGCCCAGTTGCCAATAGGTACACACACGTTCTGCTGTCACCTCACCCGTCCCTGGAACCACAGTTGCCCACCAGTTCTAAAGCTGGCCCTTCTGAAATCAAACCATGGGTGCCAGCCCCAGTTTAGAGCCTGAGCCCTCACTTGCAAGCCACCCAGCCAAGCTCATGCCTAAGGAGAGCCGAGTTTGGTGCTGCTTTCCAACTCTCCCATCATTTCTTCCTTCCCGCTTGCCCACTTGCTTTTTAGGCCTGTTCAGTTTTGTTTGCATTCTCGGGTTTTCACCATTTCCTCTGCTTCCTACCTACTCTTACCTCGCTGGCATCTGTCAGAGATACAGAAATCAGGAAGTTAGCTTCACCTCGACTTCTAGGAAATAGGACTATCTGCTTCTCGAGGAGGGTGTCTGGGCAACAGTTCAAGCCCTCTTCCGGGCCTCTGGGGAACACAGAAAAGAGGGTGGCATGATGGTTAAGATGAGAAGTAGGGTTTCTCTGCCAGTCTACAACCCACTTGAGATCCCTGGAAATGACACTTGATCATTGGCCACTTCCCTTGGTCACAGGTCATGGCTAGCCTCTGCTGGCTCCACTGGGTTTGGGATGACACCATTTCTTCTTTTCTTTTTTCTTTTCTTGGGACTCACAGGTCTGCAGTCTGTGCTCAGAGCCAACATTCCTCGGTGAAAGTGATGCCTTTTCTCCATTTGCACAAAATGAGCGTGAGGTGGTTAGCCAGACCAGGAGCTCAGCCTCACACAGAGTCCAGGTAGGACTGGGGCACCCTTGTGGAGAGTCGGCCCCGAGGACAACTGGGCTGAGATGTCAGCTGGGGGGAAGATTGATGTCTGCTCAGAATAAGGGAAGAAGGTCTCTTCTATGTTTGTCTGCAGCCTACTGCTCTGATGCCGAAGGGGAGGCAGAAAGTGCCACACTTGGATGCCCCCCTGGGCCTCCCCGCCTGCCCCTGGCTGGAGTTGGCCGGGCTCTTCTTGCTGGTTCCCTGGGTCATGGGCCTGGCAGGGACGCATGGGCCCGGAGCGCAGGGCCCAGGGGGGCTAAGCTGGGCCGTGCACCTGGACAGCCTGGAAGGCAAGGGGCCGGAAGAGACCCTGGAGCAGAAGGCAGATGCCCTGGCCCGGGCAGCGGGGCTGCTGAACGCTGGGCGCATCGGGGAGCTCCAGGGGTACTACCTCCTCGTCCAGCCGACCGGGCAGCAGCAGGAGCTGCCGGCGGAGGCCGTCCGGCGGCGGGCGGAGACTGTGTTAGCCGGGCACGAAGCTGTCCACTGGCACTCGGAGCAGAGGCTGCTCAAGCGGGCCAAGCGCAGCGTCCACTTCAATGACCCCAAGTACCCGCAGCAGTGGCACCTGGTAAGCCCGACCCAGCTGTCTTCAGCTCCCAGGCGGAGAAGTTTGGGGTGCTCTGTTCTCTAGAGGGCTTTTGTATTACTCTCCCGTGGCCCCCATCCTTTGCCTGAGGACACATTTCTGTTGGCTTCGGTGGCGTGTTTTGCCCTCGGGCTCCACCTTCCCTGTGCTCGCTTCTGGAGAGCCAGTGGACTGCAGAAGTGAGGGGGTGGGTGCTGGGGCGAGGCTGCCCGGGCTCAGATCCTGCTCCGTCACTTACGTGAAGATCGTAACATTATGTACCTGGTGGAGTTCTGGCTAGGAGAAGGGAATTCATATATGTGTGCCTCGCGCTTGGTGAACACTTGGTACCACATGGTGTTATGTAATGTTCATAGGTTATACATCATACGGCCTAATTATTGTATCCTCCAACCCTTGTCCTTGCCACCATTTCACTTGTATCACCGGTGAATGATGCCAGGCCTTCTGGAGAGCGAGGTGGTGGCAAAGCCCTCCCTTGTCCCTCTGTCCCCACCTAGACCTGTTGGTCTACAGCCACTGCCCGGCCCTTTGATGGTGGCCGAGCTAGCTCTGACTTATCTGTCTGTGAGCTGCATCATGTGTCACTGGGCTCCCAAGGCTCTGGAAATAGCTCCTGACCCCATGTCTCCTACAGAATAACCGGCGGAGCCCCGGCAGGGACATCAATGTGACAGGTGTGTGGGAACGCAATGTCACAGGGCGAGGGGTGACCGTGGTGGTGGTGGATGACGGAGTGGAGCACACCATCCAGGACATCGCACCCAACTACGTGAGTGGCCCTGGGACGCCCCCTCCGACTCCCGCGTCTTACCCCCTTCTTTATACGGCCCCAGTCTGGCCCCCTTTCTTACAGGTCCCCGGGCCACCCAAAAGGGCCTGGGATGTGGGATGGTGTTCTTCGTCCTCCCCTCTCCCCCAGCCAGCATTCCAGTCTGGTAGTTAAGACCAGGAAGAGGACTCCAAGTGGCACTTTTCCTGGTTCTGGTTGCTGCTCCCCACCCTGGGCAGTAAGGAGTGGCCCCTGGAGGCAACTTCCCTCTCCCCATGAGTTCTGAGCACCTTCCTCTTCCAAAGCCTGGTCTTTAGGTAGCTCTAAGTCTCTTTTATCCTGGGCTTCCCAAGCCACGGAGCCATCTCCTGGGCCTGTTTCTATAATGGACAAGAGAGAAGTTTGCTGAGGCCTGTGGCACTTCTCCGTTTTGCCCCACGTGTCCTGTTCTCATGTCTGCAGCCTGAGAGAGAGAGACGGGCCTGTTGCGCTGGCTGGGAGCCCCAAAGTCCCAGGTTGCCCCAGGTCTCCTCTCCCCCTGGACTCCAGGACCTACCCGTTACAACCTGTGAATGACCACATGTCCCTCCCAATGTTTCAGAGCCCCGAGGGCAGCTATGACCTCAACTCCAACGACCCTGACCCTATGCCACACCCAGATGTGGAGAACGGCAACCACCACGGCACGAGGTGTGCGGGAGAGATTGCCGCAGTGCCCAACAACAGCTTCTGTGCGGTCGGAGTGGCGTACGGGAGCCGCATAGCAGGTACCTTCTGCTCTAGCCTCGGTGGGCTCCTCCCGTGGTGATGGTCTTCACTCCCTGCCTGCCCCTCCCCTGAGCGCTGAACCGCGTTGATCCCACTCTCAACACACCTGGCATTGGGCAAAGGGTAAGCTTGTAATAGGTGTCTGTCAGACATATCAGTTCATTGATTTTGTTCAGTGCAGTGGTGTTTCAAACTTGTCATTAGCCGCAAACCCTATTATATAAAACAGATAAAAGGGGGAATGGCCTTGATGTGGGACAGAGGCCTCAAGCCCCAACCACTCAGTCACTTCCCCCCTTTTTCTGATCGTGGTTACATCCCATCAAATGACCCGACTCACTGTAACAATAACTCCTTTTCCTTATCTAGGTTATACTTGTATTTTCGTAATTTCCCAAGTACCCTTTTACCTGCCTTTCTTCCTTGTTCCGGTCTGTCTGTGGAGACGCCCCTCCCATCTCCTAGCGCTCCAGCTCCCAGCCCTTCTGATGGTTGCTGTCTGCACTCCCTGCTTTCAGGAGAGCTGAGCAGCTCTGGCCCCCACTGGAGCTTGTTCTAAGGCTCTTTCTCTCAGTCTTTGTCCACCAAGGGAGAACGTGAAGGGCCTGAATGGGGGAGCCCTCCCAGACTGCTCAAAAGTGCGAGGAACCTGCAGACTGAACGGATTGGCTATATTCCTCTTACTCTCCAGCAGAGGGCAGCAGCCCTCTCCATAAATGAGCTCCAGAGTGAGCAAGAAACTTCAGAGCCAAGTCCCTTCTGAAAGCTCCGTTTGTCCCTACGTGGCCACCAGGATGTGACCCACCCCATTTCAGAGGGTGAAATTAGGCATCCATGGAGCAGTAATGGTAATGAGTACCATTTTTTGGACACCTTCTATGTGTCAAGCACCACACCGGGGCTCTATGTGATTAAGGATGCAAATAAGGGAACCTTGGCTACCTACATTCTAGCCCAGGCCTCTTCCCACCAGCCCGCATGATCCTTAAAATCCAAGATTTAGCATTCTGTTAAAAAAAGAAGAAAAAAAAAACATTCTGGTACATACACATGGTATAAAACCTCAAGGGTACCAGAGCGCTCAGAGGGAAAAGTAAGTCTCCACGTGTGGCTCGCCACCACTCAGCTCCCCGTCGGGGGGACCCGCGTGGTCGAGGAGCTGATGGGGCCCTCACTGCCTAGGTATCCGGGTACTGGACGGGCCCCTCACGGACAGCATGGAGGCCGTGGCATTCAACAAGCACTACCAGATCAACGACATCTACAGCTGCAGGTATGGCAGAGCCGGGCACAAAGCCTCCGACACGGCAGGGCAACAGGTGCCGACCGGGGTCCTCCCAGCTTCAGCCCGCAAGTCCATCACTCTTCTCTCTCCAGACCCCCGGCTGCTGGGTTCTCAATCGTACGCCCCACATCACCCCAGTCATCGGGTTCCCAAATGACGAGTACGCCGGTCTGCCCCGTGTTCACCTGTTTCGTGAGCTCAGAAGGGCTCCTCCCCCACCACAGCCCAGCCGAATGCCCAGCACCGGTTCCCGCCACCCTACACACGTGAATGCACCCGCAGCCTCGGGTTCTGGCGATGGTTGGGGAGCGGCACCGATGGCACCCCAACCAGCACCCCCCTTAAATGCATGACATCATCCACAGTATACATTTCACTTACCCAGGAACTTACACAGATGGAGTACTTCCTTTGTGGGTGCTCTGCCATCAAGCCTTGTCTGAGATCAGGAGATGGGTGGCCTCCTGTCCCTCTCTACCAATATGTATTGTCTCCTGCTCCGTAGGACCTGAGAAAGGATTTTTAGGGGCAGGTGAAAGTAGTCCTAAACTGGGAACGTTTCTAAGGAAACAAAGAACCTTGTCACATACTTCTGTTTTCCACTCTGGAGTGAGGGCTGGACCTTTGCACCCTGTGTCTTTAATCATGGGGGGCCTGAACTGGAATGCTTGGGAGGACAGGAAGAGCTCAGGCAGGGGGGTGGTCAGTTGGGACTGGGAGGCCTGGCTGGGCCACCATAATGGGGCTCTGGCTCTTCCCTCTGTGTATTTCTCAACAGCTGGGGACCCGATGATGATGGGAAGACAGTGGATGGCCCCCATCAGCTTGGAAAGGTAACTGAGCTGCATGAAGATTGCGAGACCCGGGACACCCTCTTCATTCAGGTCCCAGAACTACTGCAAGTCTCTCCCTTTCCCACCCTACCCCCGTTTGTGGTGCCAGACTCATGGCATCCAGCCCCAACACCTCCTTTTGGGCGAGTCCTCCTAACCTGGAGGTGGGGGAGCGTGGGGGACACCAGTTCTTAGAGAAATGGAACAGTGCCTTGAGTTGTTTCCCTGTGATTTTGTGACCTACCCCCACCTCCCCCATCACTGGCCCCACCGGATCTGATAAGCAGCGAACTCACATCAAACACTTGCTCAACTCACAGCTCCCTCCCCTTCTTGTTTCCATCTTTAAATCTCTCTCCCCGTTGCCCCAGTGCCTTTGGGCTTTTTTCCCCTTTTCTTTCTAGAAGGGGAGGAGGCTACTGGTATGGACGGTGGAGGTCTTTGAGTTCCTCAGCTGACGCAGGACCTTTTTGCTCCTCAGGCTGCCTTGCAACATGGGGTGATTGCTGGCCGCCGGGGCTTTGGGAGCATCTTTGTGGTGGCCAGCGGCAACGGGGGCCAGCACAACGACAACTGCAACTACGATGGCTATGCCAACTCCATCTACACCGTCACCATAGGTAGCGGCCTGGCGGGTCTGTGTGCGTGAGAGCATGTGTGTGCCACTGCGTGGTGAGGGGCTCTGCATTGGTGTGCGTGGGACTCAGTGGCGAACGGGTTGTGTGGTAGAAGGCTCACATCTTGGGGGGGGTGTCCCTCAGTGGGGAGGGTGGAGGGTTGTGTATTTGGGGCGTGCCCTGGCTTCCATGGTGTCTGACTGTATGAGCACGATCTTCTCCTCTTCCCGGTCATAGTTAAGGAGGGACTAGCCCTGCTTCGGAGCATCTCAGGGCCCTCCTTCGATGTCACCATACCCCGGGAACACTTTCAGCCCATCCTCTGGCAGGCCTCCACTCCAGCCTCTCTTCCCACGGGCCCCTTGCCTCCTGCTTGAAACCCTCCCTGACCCCCACTAGTCTGAATCAAATGCCTCGCACCGGTGCCCCCCACCACAGCATCTGCCGCCCCGGCTGTATTTACTTACCCTACTTGCTTCCTGACTTGGCTCCTTGAGATCAAGACTGTGGCCTTTTCCGTGTGGCCCTGATGCCTCTCACGGTGTGGGACCCACAGTAGATCATTAATAAGTGAATAAATATGGAGGAAGATGAATGTGTGAACAGATGAGTAGCTATAGAGTGGAGCCCCCCCTCCCAGTTTTACATGGAGCCTACTGAAAGAATGGTGTTAGGGCCCAGAATCCCCTCTGCCATTTGAGGTTGCCTCTTCAGGTGAGGAGTGCGTGCCCGCCGAGGCATTTGGGCCACAGAGATCATTTTTTAAACTCAGGACAGCCTCCCAGATGACAACTCTGATATCATCAGGCCCCTAGCTCTCATTTCCCCTACCCTGTCCCCAGGCGCTGTGGATGAGGAGGGACGGATGCCTTTCTATGCCGAGGAGTGTGCCTCCATGCTGGCGGTCACCTTCAGTGGTGGGGACAAGATGCTCCGGAGCATCGTGAGTGCCTCCTGGGCCCTGCACTCCCTGCCCCTGTCCCACAAGACATCTCTCAGGCAGCACGGCCATATTTCTCTGGGTCCATGCTTCCCCGCCCGCCCCTCCAAGTCCTCCCCCTTCCCTAGCAGATCTGGGTCTCAGAGGGTATGCCACTGTTGGGAAATCAGAGCTGAGGACCCTAAACAAACCTGCACATGGTTTTTACCTTTAACATTTTAACTTACAAATATATATTTTGCTATTGGGACTAGTACGCATCACACTGATTAAAGAACTCTTTTGAAATGTCTCCCTTTGGTAGAATTTGGGCTTTGGCTGATTCCTGTGGGCTTAGGGAAAAAATCTTCATTCCACTGCTCTTTAGCCCTTACGTAAACACTGTGAGTTCTGGTCACGTTCCCCATCAGGAGTAAAGCCAGTGGTTGTCTTCATGGAATGGGCGGGAAAAGGAGTCTGGGAAATGCGTCTCTCAGCCTAAGAAACAGTTCTTTCCTTGGAGCTAGAATTGGAGCCCTATCTAACAAGAGATCGGAGCAGGGGAGTGGGGCTTCTCACTCTGGGGAGCCTTTTAAAGAATTCAGGGTCTGATGCCCACACCCAGCTGGCTTAGCTCCATCCCACCAGGCTTAGGCCAGGTCTCTGGCTTGGGACCCAGAGCTCCCTGCCTGTCCCTGCTGACGCGAAGAGAGTGCTGTGGGGATAGGAGCTCCAGGGAAAAGCTGGGCTGGAGCCTGGGGTTGTCCTTCTCCAGTGGCCTAGGTATGGATGTCTCTCTGGGGCCATTGGGAATCAGGCCGCTTTGTCCTCCTGCTGGGTCACATTCATTCTCCAAAACTGATACTCAGTTTTGCCAATAAGTGACTTCTGGCCAACACACAGTTCCAAGGCCCTGGGCCTGTGGCCCTCAGCCTCCCCCGCCCAGAGAGAAAGAAAAAGGGAGTGGGCTAAAGGGAACATGTCAGAGGGGCTTTGCCCAGCAGTCAGGGGTCCGGTTCAAGGGCACCGCACCTCCCCCACCCAGGCCAGGCTGGGTGAGGAGGAAGAGCAGGAGCAAACTATGCGCTTGGTGCCCTGGCAGAAACCGGGGGACCCACTCACCAGGAAGGCCTCCCCTAGCATGGCTGTGACCGGTGCTCAGCAGTGCCTGGCTGTTCTCCTAACTCCCCTCCCCCTCATGCCCCACTCCCCACCTTCCACCTTCCCTCTGAACTGTAACTGGTCCAGAAATGAAAAGAGAGTTTGTTTAGCCAAGCTCCCAACTTTTGGATGTCCTTGCCTTGGAAACCGCCTGTTGCCAGGGTCTGTTCAGTGACCAGCTGTGTGGGGCAGCGGTCTTCCTGGGAGCAGGGCATGAGCATGTGCTGTCCCCCTGCGGGGTGCCTGGGGCGCTCCCCTGGACTTTCCTAGGGCTGCCCGTGGCTCCCGCCGCCGTTGGCATGTTCACCGCCCTCACAGCCACACACGAGACTGTCCCCGTGACGCTGTTTCCTTAAGAGGAAAAACCCCATCTGCTCCCTGGCACAGACCAGCCTTCCCAGTCTCATTGAGACTACAACTTGGAGGGTTTTTTCCTTTTTCTTCTGGGAGAGCACGGTGTGGGAGTGAAAATTACATCTCTTGGCAACTGCTCTAACAGCTGGGAGGGAAGCAGTCAGTACAACGGAGAAAGGGCAGTTCTTGGCAGAAGTCAGCACCCTGGTATCTGACCCAAAGAGAAGCCTGGAAGAAAAAAATTCTCTAGTCTTAACATTGGCACCATGTCCTAGATCCAAAGAGCCACATCGTGGAGCAGATTTAGGCAAACCCTTTGTGGGTCCAGGGTTGATCAAGAGAACTTGAGGCCATCTCTCCCCTCGAGGTAACTCTCCTTCCCCACCCCCACCCCCACTGTCGCCTCCCACCTCAGAACCACAGGTAGAGAAGGGGGGCTCATGGGAACCACACTGAGGCACCAGGCCCAGAGCGGTGAGGCAGTTTGGGCCAGGGCGGGCAGGCCGTGTAGACATGAAGCCCACGCTGAGCTCACGGGGTGGGCAAGGACACAAGAGGAAACTGTGTCCTGGGAACACACTCCCTTTGTTCCCACTGATGTCACTCCAGCCCCTGTCGCTGAGCTGCCAAGTTGGATTTCCTTGAATGGTGCCGTCACTGTTGTCCCAGCTCCAGCTGGGGCCCGGGAGCTCCCCTGGCCACTTCCTCTGTCTAGCATGGCTGCGGGGCTTGGAGGGTTGGGGTGGGGAATTTGGGAAACCGTTACAGAGGAGCAGGAATCGGGAAAACTGTCCTCTGCACTTGAGGCGTCTCCCACAGCTCCATCTCCTTTCTGCCCACAACCAGACCCTTCTAAGTAGCTCTTTAGTCTTTATTCATCTTTTCTCAGTTCTCCAGAGCTTGTCCGGTGGGGCCTCGAAGGATTAAGGATCTCCTTTGTCCTGACCCGCTAGCGGGCCTCCCTCTGGTCAGAGACTCAGCTCTCACAAAGGAAGGGCCCACCTGACAGGCTTACTCTGAGCGCCCGTCCCCCATCCCCCTCTGCGCAGCACCTGGGAACTCCGTGTCTAACCCTGCCCCGCCCCCCATCCACTGCCCAGGTGACCACTGACTGGGACCTTCAGAAGGGCACAGGCTGCACCGAGGGCCACACAGGGACCTCCGCCGCAGCGCCCCTGGCGGCGGGCATGGTAGCCCTGATGCTGCAGGTGCGGCCCTGCCTCACGTGGCGGGACGTCCAGCACATCATTGTCTTCACAGCCACCCAGGTGAGACCCTCGCAGCCTTCCCCCCGCTTCTGCTTCCGCGGACTTGCAGGGAGCGGGAGGCTTCAGGCTCACCCGAAAGTGTGGTGCCAGATGCTTCTCAGAGTTGCCCATGTACAGAACAGGTGTGGGCACCCCATCCAGATCGCAGGCCTGAACTCATTCTTGCCTGTTCTGCCTGAGCCATTTCACCTGCAGAGGAGTACTCTGGGCTCCCTTACTCCGGGGGCTGGTGACATCATGGGGCTTTGACCTTTCGTCCCAGCTCTCCTTGGGGAACCCATTCCTCGCGGCCTTAGTGGGAGAGTCTGGCCTGGGTCAGCCAGCAGGGCCAGCAAGGAAGCCAGAGTTACATGGTTGACCTTAGAGTTGACCCTTGAACGACATGTGGATCCGCTATAAATGTATTTTCTTTTCCTTAAGATTTTCTTAATAACATTTTCTTTTCTCCAGCTGACTTTACTATAAGAATACAATATATAATAGATGTAACATACAAAATTTGTGTTTATCAGCTGTTTCTGTTCGCAGGAAAGCTTCTGGTCAGCAGCAGGCTATTAGTAGTTAAGGTTTGGGGAGTTAAGAGTTACACATGGATTTTCCACTGTGGGAGGAGGGGGTTAGCGCCCCTTGAACTTGTCCGAGGGCCACGTGTATTTGGGAATCCGAGAGACTAAGCAGGACCTCTGTTCCCTCAGTACGAGGACCGCCGCGCCGACTGGGTCACCAACGAGGCTGGCTTCAGCCACAGCCACCAGCACGGATTTGGCCTGCTCAATGCCTGGAGACTCGTTAACGCTGCCAAGGTGAACGGGTGTTGGCAGGGCAGGGACCCCTGCATGGAGTGACCGAGGGAGGGGGCCAAATGCCTAAAACCTTGCCTGGCACGTCATAGGTACTTAATAAATGTTCTTCATTTCGTTTACCCTCATGCCAGCTGATACCCGTTTTTCAAACAGAGAAGCAGGCTCAACATTCTCACTGAAGTTTCTCAACTATTGGTAGAGAGTGTAGCTTGGGGCTGTCAGGGTGCTCTGGTTCTCCTCCTGCACCCTGGATCCAGCCGCTCGCTCTGGTTCTGTGTTTCGGTGCCGTGGGGAGCACTCCCGGGTGTCAGCAGGAGCCTCAGGAGTGAAAGGAGGTGATGAGGAGAGGAAAGATAAGAACAGCTGGGCCCTAAGGATCGAGTGGATGAGTGTGTGTGGTCCGTCTTGTTCATTCACCACCACCCCTTTCCTTTAATAGATCTGGACCTCTGTCCCTTACTTAGCTTCCTATGTCAGCCCTGTGTTAAAAGAGAACAAGGCTATCCCGCTGTCCCCCCACTCACTGGAGGTCCTGTGGAATGGTAAGTAGCCAGCAGAAGGGGTTAATCTCGGGCCTGAGGTTTGGGGCGGGGTGCCCGGGAAGTCAAACTCCTAGTCCCTGCCCGATTCTACCCCCTTCCTTTAGGAGCTGAGCTCCAGCCAGACCTGTGGAGTTTTCTTTGACCATTTTAGGACATGTTGCTGCTTCTGACTTGGCTGGCCCCCTGGCTGCTTAAATAAGACCTTTCTCCTGAGTTACTAGTAGTGGAAGGAACTGCTGAGCAACCGGTTAGAAGGGCAGGAGGGGGGGAGGGGTGGCCCTGGGACTTGAGCAGACGAGGCAGGACTTGAACCACGCTGCTTTGACTCCCATGCCAGGAGCTTGCCAGGCAATCCTCTTCAGCCCAGTGGCCTTTGGATGAAGTAAATGAATCTCGTCCTTTGACTCTCCGGCTTGGGTGATACAGAAGTCGGGTGGTGTGTTTCAGGGCGGGACAGGAGGGTGCGGATGTCTCCCTGGGGTGCCGTTGTCTGTCTCCTGC
Source organism: Mirounga leonina (assembly GCF_011800145.1). Lineage (NCBI taxonomy): Eukaryota > Metazoa > Chordata > Mammalia > Carnivora > Phocidae > Mirounga > Mirounga leonina. The sequence continues at coordinate 13,367,010 of NW_023270387.1, read as the reverse complement.
CCCGCCTCCATCACACCCAGGGTCAGTGGCATTGTGTGAAGTGCTTCGGGCCAGAGATGGGGTTTGCGTCGAGCACCGAGGTCGGACCCCTTCCCAGAGAAGAGGGAAGCTGGATGGGGATGCTTGGGCCTCTGTCAGCAGATTCCCCCGAGTTCCCGTGTGAGAGTTTCCCTACTCCCAGCTCTGGGGGGGGGTTTCTTTTTTTTTTTTTCCCTTGAAGAATTTTGGCAGGCAGAGTTATTTGCTTATTTTTTGTGAAGATTGAAGCATGCCATGTTTTGGGCCCAAATTAGAACTCCGTGCTCACTTACCCCGGTTTGCTCCTAGAAAGTGATCAAACCAGAGCAAGAACAGAGGAGGAATGGCCAAAGAAGGGAGCCCAGAAGGGAGGGGCAAGGACAGCTTCCCTCGGGTGGAGATCTCCCTGAGAAGGGTTCTGTTGTCTCTCTCCCTAACCATGGCCAGCACTTGCCCAGCTTCCCTCTACGTGGAAGGAAATCCATGGGCCCGGTTCATCGCGTTTTCCGTAAAAGGAATGCTATCTTGGAAAGGGCATCAGCCAAGGCAGAGAAGTGCAGGAACATTCCTGGGAATGCAGTTCAGTCGGAACCCCCGGGCTTTGCACTGATGGGTCTTGGAGATGGCGTGCCTTTTAACTGGGACCTCTCACCCAGGACTCCCCCTCTGTCCTTTAAGTAACAAAGTAATGCATAGGCACACTTGTCAAATGGGAGTTGACTTAGAAGAGGGTTGGGGGCCTTTCCAGCCTCATCATCCTCTGCTTCCCACTGACCAGGGAACATTGCCCCAGCATGTGACAGACCTTCCCAGCAACCGCTTGTTTGTCACTGGGAAGCACAAAAGCAAGGACACGTTGTCCTGCGCCGAGGAGAGTGGGAAATGGGGTAGTGGGAAGAGAGGGTGAAGCAAAAGAAGGCGTAGGCCCCGAGTTTTCTAGTGTGGAGGGCAGGAGGCAGGACGGCTGTGAGTTTCTGAGCTCAGCAAAGGTGCCTTCCCCTCTGTTGGGACTCCGCTTAGCCCCCAAGCAGACAGGACGGAAAGTACAAGCTTGTGGGCACGCTCGGACGCCGAAGGGAGTCTAGTTAATACAGATACGCCCCTGTGACCAAGCTTTGGTCTCTTCTCCCAAGACCTGGGTGAATCGGTGTCTGAGGGCCCAAAGTGAACTTTCTGTCGGGTGCAGGGAGCTGAACGTCGCTGAGAGAACAGAGGGGGTGCAGTACTGCTAAGACTCTAGAGCAGTGGTGTCCCGCAGAACTTTCCACAGCGATGGAAATGTTCTCTATCTGTGCTGCCCAATTCAGAGGCCACTGGCCGCATGAGGCTATTCAACACTTAAAATGTGGCTAATGTGAGTGAGGAGCTAAGTTTTAATTGTATTAGATTTAAATTTGAATGAATAACCACGCGTGGCCTGTGGCTGCCGGACTGGGCAGTGCAGTGCTGGGGCCAGATAGGATGAGGGCGAAACAGGGGTGGGGGCCCCTTGGTTCCTTTAGATCTGACTCTGGGTCTGAAATCTCCACCAGAGGGTAGGAGGGACAGTGGGATTTGGGAGGAGCGTCTACAACACAAGAGAGTCTGCATGTATTCAGGAAATTTCCTGAAACCCCTTGCGCTTGCCCTTTCATCCTGTTTGCAGCCTGAGGGTAACTGGCTAAGCCTCTGCGTAGGCAAGAGTCCTGTTCCTTCACTTACACCTCCCCCGTCACCCACCCTCTCCGTCTCCAATGACTCTTCGTTCTGCCGTCACACATCCTCGGGTCACCTACCGGGAAACAACTGAAAGTCCCTGGTGGCCTTTAACCTGGAACCCTTAAAAGTGAATGAACTAAAGCTACTGCTCACTGTTATCACCCCCTCTCTCCACCACTGAAGACTTGGTTCATTGCTCACAGTGCCACGTTCCCTGGTCAGGCCCAGGGCCTAGTTCAGAGTTCACCCTTCTCGACCTTTCTGCGGCTCTGACCCTATTCATGGGGCCCTGGCAGCAGCCTCCACGACCTCCTCTGCTCCAGAGCCCTCTCCTGGCTTCTCCACCGAGGTCCTCATGTCCTTTGTGAGCTCGGTCACCATTCCCAGACCAGGAGTGCCTCTTCAGACTCCGCCCTTGTTCTCTCTCCTCCCTTGCGTGTCTCCCTCCGTCGTGCAGTGGTTTTCATGACTTCAGCTACCACCTCTCCACAAGTGATTCTTAGCTCACAGTCTCTTCCTCTGATCCCTCACAGTGGGAGGGTTAGAGATTATCATAGCTTCCGCAACATCACGAGCAAAGGGAGCCCCAGGACCTTCTGGCCAAGGGGTGAGAGTCGAAAAAGACCATGACTTACCAAAGGTCAAATAAGAATATTAAGATGATCATCATCAAAATGACTTGAATGCTTTTTACAAACCACGCACTATTCTGAGTATTCCTTCATTTAATGTGGTACCTCACTTGGTTCTAGCGGCCCCATATGCACGGTCACCTAAGTCTCTGTCCGCACCAGTAAGGGCATGTAGCATACCCCCTCACACATCCTAACACAGACGGGCTCTCGCAGGGCTCTCTTTGGATTCCATTCTATTCCATAATGTTCTGGAACATGGCATTGACTCTCCGTGAGCCCCTTGTCTGCCACGCTAATGCTCTCCTCCAGCCATGCCACCAGTATCTCCCTGCAGCTTTCTATGCCTACGCCACCGTGCGCTGTTGGGTATCCCACCAACACGTGGCCCGTCACATATACATTTCAGATTTCATTGTCACCCTTCAAAAGCCAGCTTGCTCTCCAGGTTTCTCCCATTTTCTGTCAGAGCCATTGCCATTCCCTAGACTCACACGCTGGAAGCTCTGGGGTTGTCAGCCCCTCTGTATCCCTTGCTTCTCCCCAGGTCTTCCCCTGTCCATTCCCCTGCAATGGAGTCTCTCACGTATTTCTCTGAAATGTCTCTCGATTGATTCACTCATTCATTCTGCTAATGCGAGACGTACCTCATTCCAGGCACTGTATTAAGTTCTGGGGATTCAGAGATAAGACAGGATTCCTGCCCTCAGAAGCTCACAGTCTGGTAGGCAGAAGGCAGCCCGTCTGCGGTAGAGATGACACGGCTGTCAGAGACGGCTCCCACCCAGGGAAGACAGGAGGGCTCTCGGAGAAGCCAGGGACTGACCTGAGCTGGGGGAAGAGGGGAGGAGAGGGACATCCAGACAGCAGGGGCCACACATGCAGAGTCGACAGAGCTTCGGGGAGCTTCGAGTCGTGTGGTATGTCTGGGGCAGGGGTGTGAGGGGCAGGGCCAGATAGAACTGCAGGGACCTGGCCTGGAAGTCTGTGTGTGCGGAGCCTTCAAGATAAGTTGTCACCAGTTGCTGGTAGGGAAGGGTGAAGGAGAGCAGTCCCTTGTCTTTTAGAGCTGTATACTCAGTCTCTGCTGGTAAGATAACAGGGTGCCTGGGGATGCCTTCACACCACTCTGGGAAGGGGAAGAAGTGGGGACCATTGATGAAATAAGATTGGCCATATATTGATAATTATCGGAGTTAGGTGTTGAGAACATCTGTTCCATTTTTTATATATGCCTGGAATTTTCTGTAGTAAGAATGTATATATAATATGAATGTATATATAAATATATTTATATGAGCATTTATATTTTTTAATATATAAAAAGATTTCTAAGTTTTTGAGCTTGAGCAACTGTCTAGTTAGTATTGTCATCAAATGAGATGAAAAACCCAGGCCAAAGAACAGATCTGGGCAAGGGCTGGGGAGTATGAAGTACCAAGGCCTGGAATCTGGCTCTGCTGTTTGCAGCTTCTTGGGGCAACATCTAAAGGTTATATCCAGAAAGTGGTTGATGAAATAAGTTCAAAGGTCTAGACTGGTGGCAATGATTTGGCAGTCACCAGCATAAAAAGAGAAGAAAAGGCCTGGGGAAGAGTGAGGTCCCCAGGGTTGGTGGGCTGACAAAGGAGAAAAGGATAAAAGAGGACCTGGGACACAGACTACATTAAAGGCGTGGACCAAGGAAAGCCGCTTCCGAAGGAAAACAGGAGCGATGAGATGGGCCGGTGGGGGTGGGGGGTAGGAGGAAGTCAGGAGGAGGGTATCGTGGGAATTTGGGGCTATCTCAGTGAGAGAGGGCAAGGAGACAAGGACGGAAGGGGCGGCCCAGGGTTTGCCACACAGGCCCCTGGTGCCCTCGAGAACTGTTTCTGGGTACTCACAGGGGCAAAAGCTCCATCGTACCTGGTTGAATAATTCATGGAGGCAGGAGAAGATTTCTGGTTAAAGATGGCAAATTGTTATGTTCTTTTATTTCCTCTTTCTCCCAAAACCTCACCAAAATAAGAATAAAGGAATGAAAATTGTATAAGCACAAGGACAAAGAGAATGGGAGAGAGACCTCAGCAAATGAGAGATTTCTTCACATTTTTGGAAGATGAAAAATGAATGGAGAAGTGAGCAGGGCTGAGGAAATTGCATACCAAATGCCTGCAAGGATGATACTAAGAAATAAGCCCCTTCATGCCACACAGTGCCAATGGCCTCAGGACTTGGAAGTCCCATGTGCTCCAGGAGACAGAGATGAAGTAAGAGGTGGAAAATAGGGATCGGTGAAAAGATAGATGCCAGGGCACCTTCTCCCATCCTTGGCAGCCAGGTGATGTCCCTTCCCTATGCCAATGCCAGCAGGAGTTGGGAAGTTTATTCTCCAGGGACAGGGAGTGTCCTGGGAGAGGGGGACCCTTCCCTCCAAGCCAGCTGCCCAGATCCCAAGGCCCTGGCAGCCAGGAGATCGGTGGCTCCTCTCTGGAGCAATGGAAGGACCCCTCATCGAAAGACTTGGAGATGCGGATATGGAGGGCTTCTCCATGAACCAGTCAGGTACCAGGCCAACTAACTTTAGGGAAGCCTACCAGTATAAAACTCCACCCATGCTTAGAGCTTCCAACTGGCTCTAAGCTAATAGGGATCACTGGCAATTGAGGGAAAAAAAATTTTTTTTTAATATTTATTTATTTGACAGAGAGAGACAGTGAGAGAGGGCACACAAGCAGGGGGAGTGGGAGAGGGAGAAGCAGGCTTCCCACGGAGCAGGGAGCCCGATGTGGGGCTCGATCCCAGGACCCTGGGATCATGACCTGAGCCGAAGGCAGACGCTTAACAACTGAACCACCCGGGCGCCCTGGAAAAAAAAAATTTTTTTTCAGGCTAATAGGGATCACTAGCCATTTGAAAAAAAAAAAAAAAACAAAAACCTCCAAATCCTGAGGATGATTGTTTTCAGTCACTAAAACTCAGCTGAACTGATTATCCTGGGATATGGGATAAGTACGGGGAGGGATATATGGGAAAGTAGAATAAGGATACTTTCAGACATTGTCTGAAACTGCTGGGAGAGGCAGCTGTTCTACAAGGAAGGATAAACCAAGGGAAGGAGAGGATGGGGGAGAAAAAGAGGGAGTGTGGACAGAGAGGAGACAGAGCCCAAGGCAGGAGAGGAACATCCCAACCCAGGGGCAGCGGATAGGAACAGGAGACAGGGAGCCAGAGATGGAGTCTCCGGGGGAAAGTGGCACTGAGGGAGTTTCTGATCTGTTTGTTCATTTGAAGAAATAGTATTCAGATAGGTTATGCAGTTTGGGAAGAATGAGTAATGGGGGACATGAGTTGAAATAAACCAAAAAACAGGGCAATTATTAACGCCAGAGGGGACATCAGCAAATTGTTCAGAAAATGAAATATAATCATTATATACTACTTGGCTAAATTCCATATGATATTTATAGGGTCATAGTAAGGAAACAAAAGATTAACTAAAAGTGGTGATGTAATTATTTTGAGAGGATGGAGGGGAGGGCAGGGTAGGAAGAAGGTCTGGGTGTGGTGTTAAATCCTCATCTGCTTTAACTAGAAGTCGATAAATAATGTCTGAAACTGATAAACCATGAAATAGTCACACATGCCTATTATTTGGAAACATGAAGGTAGATCCCAGAAGGAAACAACCAAAAGCAATAAGAAGTGTTTGCTTCTGGGGAGTGGCTCACAAAGGTGGTGAGGAATGGGGTAGGAAATTGTTCTTTTACTTTTAAAACCATGTAGACTGTCTTGACAGGAAAAAATGTTAAGAATGAATGGGAGGGTAAGAAGTAGAGATAGTGAATGTAGACATCTTTTCCAAGAACTTTACCAGTAAAGGAAAAGTAATATCTGATACTTACATGGTCTTAATACTCAGTACTGTGCTAAGTACTTTATGTGTACGAACTAATATAATCCTCCTATCAACCCTACAAAGTAGGTACTGTTACTATCCAAGTTTTCTAGATAAGGAATCAGTTCTCTGAGCTAGGACAGGGCAGACTGGGACTTGAACCCAGTCTGGATGGCTCCAGAGCCCATGTTCTTCACACCAGTGGGCAGAAGAAAGTGAAGAGTTGAGAAAGGGTTTATTTGTTTTTGTTTTTCATCTGTGGTAGGAAAGACATAAGCAAGAAGATCCAGCCAAGAAGATGGCTAATGGGGCTGGTCCGATGTTGGACTCTTGCCAACCAGTTACGTGAAAGGAAAAAACGAAGGAGCCTGGGAGAGTAAACAAGAGGGTGTTGGAGAGCCGAGCTGCGGGATCTTAGACGCTAGGAAAAGAGGAGCTGGATGGCACTCAAGGAAATGAAGGAAGGGATCAAGAAGGGTGTGGGGAACGCGGAGAGATGTCCTTGTTTTCAGAGAAGGTGGGGCATGGGCTTTGAAGACTTGCCAGATGGAATGAAAGGCCATTCACTCGTGCACACATCTGTACCCAGAGAGAGGTCAAGATTGTTATTTCCCAACATGTTATCAGGAAGTGGGGGAGCTTCTTTGTTGTCATTTTTGCTCAGCTATTCTCCTGATTGGCCGTCAGTTAATTTGCATTGTTATCTGATGAAACCCACAATGAGAGTTTCTAAACCCTTCAGAAGTGAGGCAGTCCCAGATAAGGACAAGGCCTGGGGTGTGGTCTTGGAAGTGGGTGCGGACGTGGGGTGGACCGAGGAGATAAACAGTATGAGGTCACGATGCGGGACAGCAGCCCCCTGAGCACCTGAGCGCCGAGGGGGGGGCCGGTGCGTTTCGGTGGCGAGCGCAGAGTAGGGGGCTGAGCAGGAGGCCAGCGGGCAGGGGGCCTCTGAAGGACGGAAGGTGGTGTCACAGATTCTTGCCCTTTGCTTCTCCTCCTTCCATCCTAGCTGTGCATGCTCTCCCTGGAAGGTGCAGGTGCTGGTCTCCGCCTCGCCCGTCAGAATGGATCCGTGGAGGAGGTGCTTTAGAAAGAATTGTTTCTCCTTGCCACCTAATTTTTTTTTTTTTTTAAGATTTTATTTATTTATTTGACAGAGAGACACACAGCGAGAGAGGGAACACAGGCAGGGGGAGTGGGAGAGGGAGAAGCAGGCTTCCCGCCGAGCAGGGAGCCCAATGTGGGGCTCGATCCCAGCACCCTGGGATCATGACCTGAGCCAAAGACAGACGCTTAACGACTGAGCCACCCAGGCGCCCCAACCACCTAATTTTTTAATATTCCCCAATTGAGTCTTGCCCTTCAGTCGTTTGTGTTTTTCTTAAACTTTGTTTTGAAATACCTGTAGATTCACAGGGAACTGCAAAGCAGTGCTCAGGGGAGTTTCACGCACCCTTCTCCCCGTATGAATGTCTGAAACAATTCTGGTCCAGTACCAAAACCAGTACAAGGACATTGCTATGGTCCATAAAGCATATTCAGATCTCACCTGCCAGACACGCACTCCTATTTGTACGAGTGTGTGTGTCCGGGTGGGGGCGGGGCTCCCTGTAGGTTTACCACACGTGTAGCCTCATGTATCCACCACTACAGCCAAGATCCAGAACACCCCAGCCTCACTAGACTCCATCATGTCACCCCTCTGTGGCCGTGCCCGCGCCCTCGGCCCCATCCCACGTGCCTGGCAGCCACTCATTTGGCATCCGTCTCCACGCTTGTGTCGTTCATGAGTATTACACAACAGAAGTCACGCTCTCTGTGTCCTTGTGAGGTGGGCTTCTTTTCATTCAGCAGGATTTCCTCCAAGTGTATTCACTTGAGTAGTTTTTTAGAAATTTGTACTGCCTTCCGTATGAAACTCGTTCGTTCCCCACCCACATTTGGACTGTCTCCCCTCCTGGAACGTACCACTGCCTACCAGCACTCTACTGGTCTGCGTTCATCTCCTTCTGCGGACGGTCCCCCTGCCCTGTGCCTAGAGCCTGTCTGTTAGGTACTCCTCACACCATCTCGTTCTCCACTTGCAGGTAGAAGGCAGAGATCATGTCCAACTTACTTTCTATCCCCAGCATCTAGTACAGTGCCTGAAATGCAGGAGGTACTCAGTAAATTCTTTTTTGAATGAATGAATGGTGGAAGCTGCTCTGTTTGGTTCTTATATTGTGTCTTGAATATGTGATCTTCCCAATGAGACTCTAAACTAGCCTGTCAGCCCCTCGAAAGTGGCCACGACATCCCGTTTACTCGCGCGCACTGGGTCCCAGTTAGGGCTGCGTTAGGTGTGTGTATGGGGTTCGGTGAGTATGTGCCTTTGTGTGTGGGGGGAGGAAGTGAGGGCGTAAGTGTTGATGGGGCCGGTTTCCCAGCTGCCCAGCCTGACTCCCCACAGTCAGCAGGACGGACCTGGAGATGTCGGGGCTGAAGACACTCGAGCATGTGGCAGTGACCGTCTCCATCACTCATCCACGACGCGGCAGCTTGGAACTGAAACTGTTTTGCCCCAGTGGCATGATGTCCCTTATCGGCGCCCCCCGCAGCATGGACTCGTACGTATGCCTGCCCGTGCCTTCTGAGCTTTTTTGGGCAACGAGGGCCTTGGCAAGGAAAGGATAGAGGGAAAGTGGGCGCCGGCACGTCCTCAGCTGTCCTGGCACGGGCTGGCCAGGGCAGCGGGAAGCCATTTCCTCCCTGCTTTGTAGAAGTCGCTTACAACGAGCAAAGCACTGCCCTTTACTTTCTCTAATCCTTACAAGAACGATGCAGAGGAGACTTTACTCTCCTTTTACAAAAGAGGAAACAAGTCACAGAGCTAGTAAGTGCCTGAGGAAGTAACACTAAGCCTAGATCTCTCGAGCTCCCCGGCCTGTGCTCTCTCTACATTTGCTTTTCCCACTAGGACATGTTGACAGGAGTCCCTCATCTCAGGGGAGCCCTGGGAAAGGGACAGCGCTTGGGGACCCCTTGTGGCACGCTCCCCAGTGGCTGTAGCTCAGGCCACAACGGCTATGTCTTGATGGCTACTACAGTTAGGAAATCATGTTTGTGGGCAAAGGGTCGGTTTCCTGCCCCACGCCTTCCGGGTTTTCTCCTCTTTTCTTCTCCCCCAGAGATCCCAGTGGCTTCAGTGATTGGACCTTCTCCACTGTGCGGTGCTGGGGGGAAAGAGCAAAGGGGACTTACAGACTCGTGATCAGGGATGTAGGTAAGGCTGCCTGCCCTTCCGTCTGGTCCCTCTGGAGCTCAGAGTCCCCGCAGAAACCATCCCACGGAGGAGACCGAGGGTTGCCATTGGACCGACAGGGTAGATGCCAAGAAATACACCCCATCCAAAATATGGGCACTGAAATCTAAGATTGTCCATTGATACTACCTCGCATAGTCCTTGGAGACGTGACGGATCCATTTTTCCGCAGGATAGCAACAAAAATTCCTTGTTGAACACATTTCAAGTCCTTTCACATGTAACCATCCTTCGACCAGCCCTGGTAGGCAGGTACGGGCAGGACTAAGTTTCGCCATTTTTTGTTTTTGTTTTCTGTTGTTTGTTTTTTTGCTGTTTTTAAACTGAGGCCCACCCAGAGGTCTGAAGGGACTGGTGCAAGGTCATACAATATTCCAGTGAGAAGACTGGAAACCGAACCCAACTCTCCTGGCTTCCAGCCAAGTTAGGTATTCACTAGACTGCTGGTTTTCAAACCTTTCTTTAATTTAGTAGAAGGACATTTTTTTTCCCAAGCAAAATCCCAGCTGAAACCCTAAAATATGGAAGAGAGAAAGGCAGAACGTCTTTGCTTCGGAGTCACACCTTTCAGCCTCCCCGTCTCCATCCCTGAAGGCCCCCCCCCCCCCCCCCCCCCCGGCCCCCCCCCCCCCCCCCGCGAGGCACATCTGCAGAACCCCTGGGCCGTGGGACACAGACCACTGCGGCGGCAGATGTGCGGTCGAGTGCCCCCAGGCGGCGGGGCGGGCGGGGCTGTTGGCGCGGCCGGCGGAGGGGCGGGCCTCACGACTGCCCTGCTTGCTGCTCTAGGAGACGAGCTGCTCAGGGCTGGCACCCTCCGGCAGTGGCAGCTGACCCTCTACGGCTCTGTGTGGAGTCCAGTGGACATCAGGGACAGGCAAAGGTGGGTGCCAGGTGCAGGTGCGGGGGGGGGGGGGGGGGGGGGGGGCAGCTCCTGGGGCCGGAAGAGGCCACGTAGGGAGTTCCACCTCCCTGGGAACCCGCAGCACGCCCGCCCCTTCTTGCTGTGGGGCATCCTCCCTCTCCAGGTGTGAGGTGGGAGAACCAAGCTCAGGAGGGCGTCCTCATCTCTTTTGTTCTCCACAGACTGTTAGAAAGTGCCATGAGTGGAAAATACCTGCATGATGGCTTCACTCTGCCCTGCCCTCCCGGGCTGAAAATCCCCGAGGAGGACGGTTACACCATCACCCCTAACACCCTCAAGGTGCGAGGGCCCAGCCTCCAGCTCCAGGCGGGTGGGCAGGCAGGAGTGTCCTGGGGGATTTAGTCCTTGCTGGGGTACTCCAGGTGACTTGAGAAGTGGGGGGTTCGGAGGAGCTGGCCGGGTCCCCACTCGACTAGCTAGCTCTGAGAGGGCGCTCCTTGGGTGGGGGAGGCGAGTGCTTTGGGGCGGGAGAGGCAGTCCCTGGAAGGTGACAGACTTTCTGAGCTCATTGTTCTGGGTTGAGAAAAGCCACAGACTTTGGGAAACCATCCCTAACTTGGGTGCTTGACTTTTCCCAGACTCTGGTGCTGGTGGGCAGTTTTGCCATCTTCTGGACCCTTTACTACATGCTGGAAATATACCTGAGCCAGAGGAATGTGGCCTCTCACCAAGTTTGTAGGAATGGACCCTGCCACTGGCCCCAACGAAGCCAAAAAGCCAGAGAGGAGGGGACAGAACTAGAATCAGTGCCACTTTACAACAGCAAGGATCCAGATGCAGTGGAGACAGAAAGTGAGGGCCCTCCCACCACCTCTGATCTCCTTGCCCCAGACCTGCTGGATCGAGGGGACTGGGGCCTGTCCCAGGACAGGAGTACCCTGAACTGCCCTCATCATCACCTAGCCCCAGACCTGTTGCAGGGGAAAGAGGAGCAGATTTGCTGATGCAAGGCTCAACAGGCTCGACATGGGACAGGTTCTTCCTTCCCAAAGCTGGGGAAGCCTGGAAGGCTGCTCCGAAGTCCCGGGAGCTCTGGGGAGAAGGCAGCCCTGATGCTAACATCAGGAATCCACAGGCCGAAAGAGCACCCTCTGACTACACTCAGGGAGGGCGAGGGCCTTCTTAAGGTGCAGTGACAGAGGAATCGTGCCAGAGAATAGTGTGGCCACGCCATTGGATCTTCCTCCGACTGAACAGGAGCTTCTGGTGACAAGGTCTTGGACAAGGGCTCGCGCCCCCCCCCCCAGTTGGGCAGGCCTGCCTCCTCATTTCTCCTGGGCAAGCTGGTGATGTGGGTCATAGGGACCCTCACCCATGCATGGGTGGGACAGGGCCTGCTATGGCCAGAAGAGCCTCTCCACAGAAATGTCACCGGGGTCCCTCGGGAAGAGGGCTTGGGGTGAAGGCTGAGAAGAGCCCGTGGATCTATGCCTGTCCTTCTAATGACCCAGGACCTAGAAACTGCAGTCTTTTCCTCTCCCTCCCCCCCTTTCTGCCTCCGCCTGGAACCTCAGACCTACTGGTATGGCAGTTAGCCCTCAGCCCAGCACACCCGCCCTGAAAGCAGCTGCCTCCCTGAGCCCTGATCAGAAGCCAACCTTGAACACACCCCTGACTCCTTCACCATCGCCCCCCACCCTCCATCCTGAAGGATCGGTACAATGCTCCTGGCAAAGCCGCGGATGGGCGCAGCTCCCCAGGGCCTGCGCGGCTTCACTAGGTGGGTCTGCAGCAGGACTATGACAGGGGTCGGCCACTGCCACTCCAGCTCTGCGACCACCCTGTCTTCCTCTGCAAAGCGCTCAGGGAAATGGCCTTACCCGCCGGAGGCCAGCCATCTGCCTGACCGGCTGGGACTCCTACCGGCCTGGGCCTCCTCCCCTCTTCTGAGCTAGTTGGTTGATCTAAAAATTTTTTTTTTTACGCTTAAGATTTGGGTTCCTCTTTTCACAGCAACATTTGGTTGAATGTTTTTCTGCACAGCTTTTCCAAAATAAAAACCTTCCACGCAACTCTGCCGCTCCCCATCCCCTTTCATCTGCCTCCCAGAGCTCATGAAAGTTGCCAAGTCGCTCCTCTTGGCCTTCGGTCCCCGGTTCCTGAGATCCACTCTCTTCCTTCCTCTGCCTGGGCCTCTGAAGGAAGCTGACCCCCCTGGGATCCTAGAATTCGGGGGTCCTTCAGAGCTGGCGGCTAGGAACACCCGTAAATGTTCCCTGCCTCTTGCCTGCTCATACCTCCTGCAACCAGAAGTGACTAGGGCAAATCAAACTCTGCCAGCCAGGCCTGAGAAAAGATTGATGTATATATTTGTTTCTTTTCTGAATTTCAACCCCCAAAATATTCCAGCAAAAAAATGGGGGGAGGTTGGGCTGGGTTTCCTTCAATGGGCATCTGCTGCCAAGGAGGATGGTGGACTTGCCCCCTGCCCAGCTACCCCCGGCCCACATCCTTCCCCCCTGCCCGGCCCAGGATGAGGAAAGACGGTGGGCGACGGTAGGGGAGCTGGGAGGAGGGTTAGGGGAGTGGTGCTTCGGGGTAAGAAGTTGGGCTGAGGCTGAGGGGTGGGGGAGAGCTGCCCAAGTGCGGTCACCTTTGCTCAGTGACGGAGCCTCGAAGCTTGGCCGGGGCTGAAGGAACTACACGGGTGTGGGTGAGGCAGGCTAGGCAGGATGGCTGCGGCCGGCGAGCTGGGGACAGGCAGGGCCGGGGGCTGGCCCTCTCCCTCTAACTGATGATCTGCCGAGGTCGTCCGTAGCCTGTCATGCCAGCCTGGGAGGCCCCTCTGTTGCTGCCCATCTGTAGGCCGATGACATGCTTGCCCTCCTGCAGTTGGCTCTCTGTGAATTCCCTCTTATGCTCTTGGGCTTTCCTAGAGGCGGGGAAACCAGGATAAAGACTCACCGGGACTGCACATTTTCCACCTGGGTTCTGTTTCCTCTGTCACTTCCTAGCCTCATCCCATGTGCCCCATCTCACTTCTCTTGCTTCCTTCACCTAGCTTGCCCCCCGGGGCCAGGGACACTGGCAAGCAGCCGGGACCCATCTTCCCCCTCGCCTAGACCTTCACTTTGTACCTTCCGACCCTGCTGCCCCGCCTCCCTTGGCTTAGCGGTTAGCCCAGGCCACCCCCCATCTCACACAGAGACACAAGCTTAGTGCACAAGGAACCCCTGGTGGCCACGTACTTCATAAACCAGTTGGGGTCTCCACGGTAGTACCCATCATTCTTGGTCACTGCCAAGCTGCCCAGGGCCATCAGGGTCCTCTGCACCGCTGCCAGGTCTTTACCTGGAAGAAGAAAAAGGGGTGGGGGGTAACCTTCAGGACCACGTACACGGGACTCCATGGCAGGGCCTGCCCCGCCTCTCCAGAAACTGGCCAACCCCAAGGGCTAAGGAGGCTGCCGTAGATCCTAGGATGCCCTTGAGTATGGTTGGCATTCCCACTCTGCAGACCTGTTGTCGTGGCATGCCTGGGTCATCCCTTGTCCTCTCTGCCTCAGCTTCCTGTCCTCCACCTGCCTCCTCCACCCCTCTTCTCTCTGTACCTTCAAAGAGGTCAACAGTCTGGAACATGTCAGTCTTGGTGACCCCGTAGTCCTCAGCTGCCTTCAGGAACTGAGCCACCTGCTCCATCTGCTTGAAGACCATGGAGGGAGGGTTCTCGGGCACCTTCACCGGCTTGGCGCCATCAGGGAACAGGCTGTTGACCAGCTTGCTCAGAACCTGCCGGGCAGAGAAGGCAGCGTGGCTCTCCGCCCGGGGCGCCTGCCCCACAAGCCCAGCAGGATGGTGAAGCTCCAGCCCCCCCGCACTCCTGTGAAGGGCCACTCACCACGCCATTCTTCAGCCAGACCTGGAAGCCCAGGCGCCCGCGGTCCGGGCGCCCCACATCCGGGCCACACTGCACTATGATCCACTCCACGAGCCGCTCCTCCAGCTCCTCGTCATACTTCTTCTCAATTTTGGATTGTACTTCGCGGCTCATGCCGTAGGAAGGACCCTTGTTGGCCATGTTGTGGGAGAGCTAAAGCAGCACCAGCCGGAGAAGGGAGAAGGTCAGGGGATCAGAGAACCGGCTCTGCTCTCACTTGTGCTAGGCAGGCCTTGGAGCTCCTAGGGGGACGCGCGGGGCGTGGGGGGGTGCCCATCCATCCTAGACATGTATTTACCTCCCCTGGTATCCTCATTTTGTTTTCATGGCACTGCCCATCATCCCCTCTGTCCAGGGAGCCTCTCTGAACTTAGGGACCAGAGAAACGGGAGACCAGATCTTTCGAAGTCTAGAGCAAGGATCAGTAAACTGACTTTTGTAAACAACCAGAGAGTAGTAGGTATTTTAGGCTTTGCTGGACATATGGTCTCCGCCATTGTAGCATGAAAGCAGCCTTAGACAATACGTAAACAAGTGAGCATGGCTTTGATCCAATAAAACTTTATTGACACAAACAAGCAGCAGGCTGCGTTTAGCGTATGGGCCAGAGTTTGACAAGCGCTGGTCTAGAGCATTCTTTCTTTGCCAAGATTGGCCACAGAGGCACTGGAGATGCCTTCCAGAGGAGGCCGCACTGCCCCCCTCCCCCTGGCGCCAAAATAAAGCAGCAGGTTTCTTTGTCCAGGTAGGCGTGAGGTGGTTTGTGGGTTCTGCCTTAAGTTACAGAGTTCTCTTACCTCTCCCTCCACTTTATCCTCTAGCCCCAAAGCTGGAACTCCAAAACCCAGCTCTTTGCCAGATCAGCCCGGCCTCTGGCCTGCAGCTGCCGAAGAGGCTCACACTTACCCACCTCTGGCAAGGTCTAGGAAGCCAGCAAAACCCACGAGCCTTTGGCCAAGAAGCTGCACTTCCTCAGGTGGGCCAGGAGAGAAAGAACTGCTAGACCCATGGATTTTCCCTTGTGCCCCAGGTCCCGCCACTCTAGTAGCTGAGTAACCGAGGAGCCAGAGTCCTCGGGGGACATCCCAGAGCCAAGAATCTGCCAGCCAGAACATGGGGAGCCCCTCCCTGTGCAGACCAGCAGCAGCTGCTGTCCTGAAGGCCTGGGGCTGGCACTGCTCGGGAGAGCTCCAGGTGTCACGGGGGGTGGTGCCCAGAGCTCCCTGGGAGAGCCCTCCGAGAAAGGGACCAGATGAGGCCAGACCCATCACCTGGCCTCGGAGAGGTCAGAGGTTGGGAGGGAGAGAGTGGTCTGAGGATGGGGGTAGTCCGCACGCTCCCCGACTCCCTCTCTTGCCACAATCAGACCCTCTCCCCACTCACCACCGTGGAAAGCAGAGTGAGCGTCCTCACTTGCCATGGTCCCCAGTCAGCTGCCCTACGCTTCCTTCCCCCAGAGCTGACAACTTTCCTGCATTCAAGTTCCCCATCTGTGCACGGAGGAGGATGTGATCCATCTCAGAGGGCTGTGCCTTCACCCAGGCACTGTCTGGGACTCCCTCCCAGCATCGCCTCCTGCTGGTGACCTGGGGGAGCCGGCCCCTGACCCAGGGACTGAAACAGCGTTCTTCCCAGCCACCCTCCACTCCTTTTCCAAGTCATCCCCTGAGGGGACAGCAAAGCTTGAGACAAAGAACACGAGATGGATTCATCTAAATTCCAGCTATTGGGCAACTCACTTCTCTCGGATTTGGAAAGACCCAGAGGGCGCCACCACCCATCTCCCCCTCCAGCTGACCCCAGGGAATCCAAAAGCAGTCTCTGCTCTGTTTCCCTATAAACAGCTCAGCCCCTTCCTTCCCCACCCTGCCGTGTGTCTCACACCCTGCCTCCCAATCACTGGGGGTCAAAGACTAGTGGTCAAAACCCACAAGTCAGCTGGGACCAGGTGACTTCGGCCCATCCTTCATCCTGGCCCCGGCTCAGCCTTCACCCCACCAGCCCAGGCAGGCAGCATGCGTCCCAAGGGTCCAAGCACCCACCACCTTCCACAAGCCTATCCTCCTGGCACTCTCCACCCCACCTGCCCTCCCATCTGCCCTCCCTCCCAGACGGTGGGCTGGGCCTGCGAGGAACAGGACGGAAGCAGAGTGCCCCCCACCCCCCGCCACCCCCACCAGCGTTCAGTCTAGGAGATTCAGAGCAGACAGTGAAGGTATCGAGGCTCACGGTGACAAGGACACAAAGTTGCAGCCCCTAGTTCTAGAGACAACATTTGGATTTTGATCAGAACAGGGAGGGGGATGAAAGGCACCCCACCCCCACCCTTCTCCCTCCTGGTGAAGAGTCTTGAAGTGGAGAATTCCAAGAAATCCCTCTCAGTCCTCTGACCAAGACCTCCCCAGGGAAGAGGAGAGGGAGAGGGTTGCCGGCCAAGCCACCCAGAGGCCTTTCTAGATAAAGCCTCCTGGGACAGGACAGGCAGAACAGCCTGGCTGCGCTTTGATCCTCCTGCCCTGTGGCTCCTGTCAGCTTCCCCTCCCCTCCCCTGAGAGAAAGAATAAAGTCCAGCTGTGAAGGGGCAGCGTGCACCTGCTACCACAGGACCCCACAACAACTAGCAGAACCAGGGGTCTCTCCAGGACCCCTGGGCCCCCTCTCTCTTCGAAAGAAGACACAGCTAACAGGAGTGAGCGTCGAGCATCTGTGGATCTCTGACATGGCAGGAACGGGAAGCAGCCAGACCCTTCAGGAAGGGCCCAGGGTCCCAGGCCCACTCAGGCCAACGCTGCAAAGCTCCCCGCAGGGCCCGCCCCTCACCCCTCTCTCTGCAGTGGGGTCACCTCCCATTTTCAGAGGATGGAAGGAGCCTTGTGTCCGGAAAGCGGCTCTCATGCAGGTCCCCGCGCCCTGCCACGCCTGCCTGTGGACCTCCCCGCTGCCTCAGTGGCTCCCCGGGGCTTCTCTCTCGCTGCTCAGGCCCTGGGTACCCGCCCGTGGGCCCCTGCTCTCCAGCACTGATGTATTCGCACACCTCCTCGCCTCCTTGTACAGCCTCCTAGATGGACACCAAACAGAGCCTTGTGTCTAACCCAACACCTCGAGCCCATCACCCACCCCATAGGCATGACAAGGGCTGAATACGGGGAGTCCCCCTCGCACCCGTCGTCAGGGTCTTCACCATCAATCCGTCTGCATCAGCCAAGTCATCCTAAACATTTCAACCAGCCTGAGGCTGCCCAGTCCAAGCAATATGGGATTCTAGTAACCTCACCACCCCCATCAAGTAGGACCACTTCCCCATCTGGAGATCAGGAATGCCCGCTGATGGAGAGGGTGGCCTTCTCCAGCCGAGGAGCTGGAGACCAGGACCTCTGAGGGCCCTGTTCCCAGTATACCCACTGCTACCGTTAAGCCCTAGCCTACCTTCCCTCCAACCCGGGGATACATGCACTTACAGGGGTTCCTCGGGGCTCGCAGGAGGGAAGGAGCTCTCCGTGTCTGAACTTGGACAGACAGGATGGGGCGCTGGCTGAGTGGGGGGTTTAAAGGGCTGCTGCCGTGGTGATGTCAGCCTCCCCCGCTGGCTCACCCCTCGGCCCCCTCCCTGCTAGAAGAACCCAGCCTGTTCCCCACCCCCGGCCCCCCCAGTGACTCCACACAGGCTCCATATTTGGGGAAAGACACCAAGTTGGAGCAGTCTGCCGGGGGCTGCCCGAGACATTCTCTGCGTGCTTTGGAGATGGAGCGGGCGGGGCGGAGCTGAGCTGCCGAGGCCGGGAAGCCGCCGGGGAAAAGCCTTTTATGGACAGGACCATGAAGGCCTTCCCTGCTCTCTGGACTTAGGGCTGCTCCTTCTTCACTGCTCCCTGCCCCCTAGTTTGAAGGCAGGGGAAATTCAAAAGGGTCTGGCCAGAGAGAGGGGAAAGAGCTGTGGGGAATCCATCCCTGAGGCTGGTGGTGGACCAACCAGCCACCCTGTCCTGGGGGTTTCACTCTCCTTAGAGATAGGAGCTAACCTTTACTGAGAACCTATGACATGCCAGGCAAATGCTTTGCAAATGCTCTCATTTAATCCTCAGGGCTATATCGTGGGAGCATAATTACTAACCTCATTTTCAGATAAAGAAACAGGTTCAGAGTGCCTGAGTAAGCTCCAGGCCACGTGCGGGGGGTTGGGGGGGGGGGCGCACGAGTGGCGGAAGCTGGGTGTCCCTGCTGGCCCCCGTGTGGGAGGGGACTGGCTGGCAGACTCACTCCTTCAGTTGTCCCACCCTGCTCAGGTTGAGAGCTTTCGGTGGGGGTGGGTCTTGAGTTCCCTGCTTTAGCTGCGGGTGGAATCTGGGGGCTCAGCGGCAGCTCAGTCCACCCTGACTCCTATCCAGGCGGTTTCTAAGGCCTGGCAGGGCTGAGACACCAACACTGGGCGGGAGGCTCAGAGGCTGCTATCCTCCCTCCCTCCCTGTGGAACAGTCCCTACCTACCCTAGAGAACAGACTGGGCTCTATCACTCCTGGAAGGAGACCCACTCATATGTGGCTTGCACCTGGCCTCAAAGGTCTGGGGAAAGGGTACCCGAAGAAGGTGAGACTACCAGTGGGGTCTCTTGGGCTGCCCACTGTGAGGGCACCCCACCCCTTTCCCTAGGGCGGCCTGGCAGGGAGGAGCTAACACTCTCCACCACACCCTGGACACCCTCCAGGAGAGGGGCAGCTGAGCTTGGCACTGGGCAGTGGGCGGCGGAGGGGACGCCCACCACAGCCAGCCTCCTAACGCCTGAGCCCAGTGACGCAGAGCTGGAGTGCCCCCCAGTGGTGTTTGCTGGGAAGTGCAGGGGAAGGGGCGGGGGATCTAGAGGGCAGTGCCCCTCTGCTTAGGTCTGAATTCACCAGCTTCCTGGCCCCCCAGATCTTGGCCTCCTAGGCCTGTTGGAACCGAAATCAACTTTCTAGGGTCGTTTCCAAATTCCCTCTTCTGGGAGCCCGCCTGCCCTCTGCGTGCACCTTTAGCCACCATACAGTCTCCATCTTGGGTCCCCCGAGGACCAGCCCCGCCTTGGCCTGCATTCTCCTGGCCATTACAGTCACATCAGGCAGCACTGGGCGCACTCGCAGCCGGCCAGGCTGGGAGAGGCTCAGGCCAGAAGGGAAGCCGGCCTGATTTGCAGGTGAGGGGCCAAGTGGGCAGAGGCTCTGCCATTTGCCAGGTAAGGGGGGGCGGCGGCGGCGTGAAAACTTCTTCACTCCACCATCTTCACTGCCCAACACGGTGCCTGGCACGGAGCAGGCCCCTGATACATGTTTCCTGAGCTGATGCAGTTGCTCAAAGGGGAGGAGAGACACGGGGGACTCGAGGACACATGGGGAAAACAAGGGAGACTCTCTTTTGTTGAAAAGAGAAAGGCAGACCACAAGAGCTGGGAAATGGAGGGCCTCTGTCCCACCCTTGCTTCTCAACACCTCCACCCAGAACGGGGGAGCAAACAGGGGCCCGAGAACCGCGTCTGGCTGTTTCTTTAATTGAATGCAGACTCATTCATAGAAAACAGAAATGCAACCACAGCCTGGAAACAGACATTAAATGGAGTTCTGAAAAGAGATCCAGATCCACCTCCTCTCCCCAGCTCCAGGGAGAGCTATAAAAACAAGTTGGGCAGAATAAAACACACTCCCATCCCCAAGGCAGAGGCCCAACCTGGCCTCCCCCAGTCTTGGCATCTGGAATGGACCAGGTAGGGTGACGGGGATCGAAGGACCAGAGCAGCTAGGGGCCCAGAGCTGGGGCAACTCAGTGTAAACTCCAAAGTTTCCTACACATACGTGTGTGTGACTAACACAAAACTTGGCCGAAGACAGGACGGAAACACAGAAGCCAGCCCTGGGTCCTAGAGTGAGGCTGGACCAGGGACACTGAGGGGAGCATCGTGTCCCTTCCTGAGCCTCCTTCTAAGATAGGCACCGGGGCTCCCACGGCTGTGAGGAGGCAGGAGAAGCTGGGTGCCTCATGTACCCCTCCTTTGCCCCTGGACATTCTTAGGCAGTGTCAATGGCACTGGAAGGCCCCCAACTGGGGCTTGGCAGGACGGAGGGCTGGAAAGAAAAAGGAAGGGAAGGGGGGAATTTGTCTCTCCCTCCAATCCTGGTGCCAACATCAGTCTGGGGGCTGACGGGATAGGAAGGTGACCTCTGAATTCAGCCCCTCAAATCAAGGCGACTCTCCCACATGGACTGACTCTTACTACTACAGAGCCGGTCCCAAGCACAGGTCAGAGGGGGGAGGCTGCACTGCCTGCAGCCCCTCTTAGGCCTTAGCACCAAAAGCCTGGCACCAGCTGGCTGGCCTCCAAAATCCTTCACCCCCATTCATCCTGACTTGAATGGGCAGTGATGGCAGTCAGGGACAGCCCAAAGGGCGGTGGGACCCTGGCGCAGGACAGAGAATCAGGCCCAACCAGGCCCTGGATTGGAGCTCGGGAAGAAGGGCTTGGGGTCACAGGCTCCTGGAGAAGGGAAGGACGGGCAGAAGAGATGAGATGGGCAGGGCAACACCACTTCCCTCCTTCCTCCTGCAAAGGGACAGATGGGAGAGCCAATGGACAGGGCCCGTGAGAGGCCCTCAACACTGAGAAGCAGAAGCCAGTGGCCAACATCTGGGGCTTTAGGGGAGCAGGCCTCCTCCCCGGCAGAGGGCAGATGCAGGGCTCACGGCCCCCGCCACGACTGTCCCAGGCCAAGCGTGGGCTAGACCTCGCTGTCCCGCCACCACCCACACTGGGCCGCAGGGCGGGGACTCACACCCCCAGAGCTACGGAGGCTCTGGGCAGTGAGGCAGAGGAGCTCGGGGGCCCCTGTGAGGAAAGCAAGGGGCCTGGCTCCTGCTAGAAGACGTAGATCTTGTCCCGCTGCACGGTGTCCAGGTCGTCGTCCAGCGTCAGCAACACCTGGGGGGGGGGGTGGACGCCGAGTCAGGCGCAGGCCGCCAGGCAACCTGGGCCTCTACCCACCCCCGTGCTGGGGCAGGGCAGCCTCACGGACCAGGAATGACCCAAACATAGCAATGGAGGACAGGAAGTGCCAGATGTCGTGGTCGTCAAAGAAGTCCAGGAGGATGCAGTCGCGGTTGTGCTCCCGTGACTCCGCAGGCGTTTTCTGGGGAGGGATAACGGGGAGAGCCACCTGGGACGCGGCCCACCCAACCGGGGCCAGACCTGGCCTGCGGCTCCCTGCATCCGCCCTGCTGCGGCGCCAGGCGCGCGCACCCTCCTCCCGACTCACCCTTGCCCTGTCTCCCACATCTGAGAATCGGCTCTTTGTTGCAGATTTCTCCCCGAGGATGCTGGCTTCTGCCCTTTCCTTTCCCTTAGACCCTCCTCCCTCCGATTCTTCTGCCCTGTATCCAAGCAGCGGGGTGAGTTACCTCGAGACGCTAGAAGACCTCGGAAGCCTCCTACCTTGGGTCCCTGCCTTGGAATCAGCACCTGCAGGCTCACTCGTTCTCCAGAGCGTTCTCGGCGGGTCACCCCCCCTCCCCGCCCAAGGACAACAGGAGCCATGACTGTGGGCCACGACCTAAGGCTGCTCAGGGTCCTCCCTGCTCCCCCATAACCTTATCCAACCAACACCGACCAGACAGCACCGTGTCTGGGGCCGTCCGTGCCAAATGCTGAGATGACAGCGACTGTTCTGCCCTCGGGAGTTCACAGTCTCACTCAGTTCCCAAATTCCTGCTCTCGCTGACCCCGAATCTGCCTCGTCTAGTGCTGCCTCTGGGTCATGACTCCGGTCACAGCATCGCTGGGCCACAGGGCCCTTTCTCATCACCCAAGGCCTTTAGGGCCATGAGCAAGGTCTGCCTCCACCAGGGAGCTTTCCTGGACCTCCTCTGTCCTCGCGTCCATTCCCCCTTCCCGTCTTGTCTATATGCTTTGCCTTGTGTATTATATTGCAAAGAGCAGTCCAGGAACTGATGGTCTCTCTCTCTCTCCTGAACTAGATTATAAGTACTTCAAAGGCAGAGACTCGGCCAGACTTGGTTCTGATCACAGAATCGAAACGTGATTCATGGCAGGTGCCTATGAGGCAGAGGGGAGAGCCTGGTACTTCTGGTTTCAAACCCCAGCTGTGCCACTCGGGGGCTGTGTGCCCCTGGGCAGGTCCCTTGGCCTCTCTGAACCTCAGTTGCCTCATAAGTAAAATGAGGGGAACCCCCCATGCTGGCATGTTGAATGTCAGGAGGGTGAAGTGGGAAGGCAGCTGTGAAAGCATGGTTAGCGCTCACAAACGATGTCTGTGAAGAGAAGTGGCCATTCGTCGGCTCACAGTGAGCCTGTGGGCAACTCCCCACCCTCCCGGCGGGATCGCTACTCACCTGCCAGGTGCTGAGTCCCTGGAAGAAGAAGAAGAGTGCAAAGCCCCACACCACGGAGGTGCAGACAATGCAGAGCAGGGGGATGAGCTTGATCCGTTCCCCACTGCGTAGCTGGGCGGGGAGGGAAGAACAGCCTGAGGGCCAGACCCTGGCCCAGTCCGTTTCCCTGCCTGCCCTTCGTGCCACTTCTCAGCATACAGGATGGATCCTTCAGGAAGCCCTCCTAGATTCACACCCTCACCTCGAATAGCTACACAGTTACCTTGCCCCACACCAGCAGCCTGGTGTCCTCACCCCTGATGTCCACCCTGGCTAGGCCTCCATGTGCACAGAGCCCCATGCTGGCGGGGTACACTGGCCAGGGGGCTCTCCTTGGGCAGAGGCTCCTCTCAAAACTGGAAGGCAGAAGGGTCCCTGCGAAGCGCCCGGCCGTCAGAGGCCCCTGCCTCTGCAGACCTGGTGAGCCCCAGCTCAAACCCCTCTGCACCGCATGGGGCTCTTCCCTCCTGCAGGGCCATTCCTGGAGTAGGGAAGGGTCTCTGGATACAGCTGGAATACATGCAAGAGACTTTGGCCTCTCCCCTCCTAGACCTCATTGGCAGAGATGAAGGAAAAATTCCCACTCCCTCTCAACGCTACCCTGAAGCAGGCTGTACCCAGCTCCGTCCTGCAAAGGCAGGGCACCTGGCGGAGGAGGCTCAGCAGCCCCCACTCACCTTCATAATAATGTAGAAGGCGAAGTACAGAAGCAGGTTGCAGATGCCAATGGCCAACAAGTAGGAGGCGAAATCATTGGGGCGCATGATGAGCCCATAGGCAGCTCTGGCAAAGGGAGGAAGAGCTGGTGAAGCAGGGGAGGGCCAAGAGCAAGAAAGGGGCTCTCCCTCACCCCTACCTCACATTTTATTATGATGTGAGCCTGGGTTCAGAGGCCCACAGAAATTCTAGAACCCGAGGTGCCAACATCTCTCTCCTGAGCCCCCATTTCTCACGCCCAAAGCTTAGAATTTGTCTGTGGACCCCAAGGCAGCCAGTGGCTGGCCCAGTCCCCAGCTGTCCACCCAGCCAGGCTACCACAGACAATGGCCAGACTCACAGTGACCAGTTGATAATGTTGCCCATAACCAGCAGCACCATGCGGTCCTGGAGGGAAGCAGAGACACGGGGACTGAGAGGGGGAAGAGAGACAGGGAGAAAAGTGGAAGAAGGCCCAAGTCAGCCGGTCCCCACCCTCCCCTGGGCTCTCAGCGGCACCCCCCCCCCCCCCGCCGAGGGACAAGAGCAGATGGAGGAGGTGGGCTGGGGAGCTGGGCTGGTACCACATAGAGGGGCCCGCTGCACTGCCGGATGCAGTCTGTGTAGAGCACGTGGAGGATGCGGCGGCAGATCCCGGAGTCTGCAAGAAGGGCAAGTGCTGACGGGCACCCCTCTTTCCCCGGCCCCTGGCCCGCGCAGCAGAGAGAAGCCCAGGCCTTCAGAGGGCACGGCTATGCCAACCCTCATCTAATTCCTCACTCTGATTCTTCCAGGGCCCCCAGCCAGAGGGCAGAACCCAAAGTCGGCAGTGAGTCTGGGTCCCCGAGGCCACCGAACCCTCATTCTGTGGGGCCCAGCTGCCCCCCTCCACGCCCTGCCCCGGGCATGCCCTCACCCAGCTTCCAGCGGCCCATGTAATAGAGCTGGGTGCTGAGGAGCAGGGTGGCGATGATGTGGATGACCGAGAAGACGATCCAGAACGCTGTGTTCCCTTTGCCGAACACCTGTCGGGGGGCCGCCGTTGGCAGGGCTGAGCAGGCGCTGAGGAGAGCCGCTCCCCTAGCCCGCCCTTCCTCCCGAGGAGCGGGGCTCGGAGCAGGGGCCGCGGGTGCGCGCACACGTGTGCACCTCCCCGGCGGGGCGGGCGCCATGGGCCAGGGCCTCACCACGCCCAGCACGGAGAAGAAGATGACGACGGCCAGGCAGGCGTAGGCGCTGTAGGCGCTCGCGTTGATGTCTGGGTGTCGCTTCTGGTAGAGCTTCAGCATGCACAGCCCGGCAATCATGTACATGAATGACGTGTCTGCGTTGGGGACAGGGACGTGAGCTGTGAGCACATCCTCCGAACCGCAGCAGGGGGCCCGCAGCCCCAAGAATCCGGGTGGCAGAGACAGCTCCCACGCCTTCTCGTGGCCACAGACGGAGCCAGCGCACTGACATTTGAACTCCAGTCCCGTAACTGTCCCTAGGACACCGCACCGCCGCCCCCTGGCCGGCACCCAGCCTGACCTCCCCTGACAACACGGGCCATAGTCTGAGCACCCTGAGGTCAGGGACCATAGCCCAATTATGTTCGTTTTCTCGGTGTTTATCCGTGCCTTTCCATAGAACACACAACGAACGAGTGCGGTTGCACCGAGCTGCCTCTTTTCTATAAACTAGGACATGTGTGCCCACAGGAAGCCCAGCTCCGGAGTCTCCCACAGGGCTGAGTGCTGGGGATCCCGGCAGGGAGGACCTCAGGCAGGGCCTGGCTCTCGGTGCAGCCGGGGAAGAGGGAGGCCCCACTCACCAAACTGGAAGTTGGTGTAGTTGGGGCAGACATGATAGCAGGCACTGAGCAGCCCCTCCATCATCAGCGCTGTGCCCATAGCATAGAACAGGCCGAAGTGTTTTGGGATCCCACATTCCTGTTGGGGAGAAGTGAAGGGAAAGAGGAGGTGAGGCAGGAGGGAGCGGGGGGGTGGGCGGAGGGAGAAAGGGCAGAACCGAAGAGAGGGCGAGCAGGAGAGAGGAATGGAGAGGCATGTGGGCAGGGCAGGGCAGGGCCGGGCGGGGCCGGCCTGCTAGAAGGGCCTGGAGCCACGGCCTCAGCGGCAGGTGCTCTCTCACCAGGGCATGGAGGTCATTGCGCAGCAGGGCCCGGTTGTGGTTGATCTCCCGCTGCAGGATGATGAGCAGGAAGAGGAGCCCCAGCAGGATGTACCCCAGGTTGCTCAGGATGTTGTTGAAGGCGCTGGAAGGGGCGACAGGGGGCGCTTGGCCTTGGCCCCATACTCTGGCCTCTTCCCCACCTAAGGCAGCTCTGGGCAGAGCGCCGGCCCCCACTCCCCCCATACCCTAGCTGAGCCCCGATCTCCACCTGAGGTTGCCCAGGGGGTGGGCACAGAGGAAGTTGTAGTAGCAGATGTCCTGATTCCCGGTGACATTCACCACCTGCAGGGGAGCGGCAGGGGCTGCTAAAGCACCTGACTCGGCCCAGAGCCCAGGCGAGAGGGAGCCAGGCCCAAGCCCGGGCCACACCACACAGTCCCACGCGGCAAGCGGCTCGCGGGCACATCGGTGCTCCCGGCCAGCCCTCTCTCACTGCCCCCCCCTCCCCCAGTGCTAGGTGGAGCCCAAGATCATGGGGCATGACCGTGACAGAGGGTCTTGCCTCACAGCACAGAGAAAAGGGAAGAGAAACCGAGACCTACCAAGTCACATGGGCCTAGTTGCGTAAGCCCTGTGACAAGCTGCGGAAAGTGCCGTCACTGTTGCGTGCTGCCCCATTTTGCAGATGAGAACACTGATGCTCAGGGAGCTCAGCTCACCCAGCCCATGAGGCAGATTTAGGATCTGAACCCGGGTCCTGTGACCTACGACCTGTACGCACGCCAGAGCCCCAAGCTGGGACGCTGGGCGAGGGCGCTCTGTACAGG
This sequence comes from Mirounga leonina, assembly GCF_011800145.1. Taxonomy (NCBI): domain Eukaryota; kingdom Metazoa; phylum Chordata; class Mammalia; order Carnivora; family Phocidae; genus Mirounga; species Mirounga leonina. Next base: position 13,340,636 of record NW_023270387.1, on the reverse strand, counting down.
CCCAGGGGAGCTGCTTACCGTCTGGTACGTGATCACCAGCTGCACCACAGGAAGTGCATAGAAGACAGCGATGGTGGCGATGTTCCTGCGGCGTGGGAGGGCGGCGGTGAGGAGGCAGGACCCGAGACGCCGCCGCTACACCACCCTGCCAGTAACAGGAAGCCCGGCCCCCGCGGCCCGCTCACCAGAAGTAGATCTGGTACTTTTTCCGAAGGATGCGTTTGTCCTTGCGTGCCAGGTCGGCCACGTAGAGGTATTGCTGGGGAGAAGCTGGAGTGAGCCCCGCTTTCCCACCGCCCGGGAGACTGGGAGAAGCCCCTCTTGCCCAGGTTAGAGGAGGACATGAGAAGTACCCCCACCCCTCCCACAGGCCATAATTCTGCAGGGCATGGCTCAAGGCCACCCCGTTGCTGCTGGCCGATTAGTCTGGAAGGGCTGGGAGCAGAGTCGGCTTCCCCTGGAATCAATCCTGCCCCAGTTGAGCTCTTTCCCTTTGTTCCCCTAAGGTGTCACCCCAGAGGGAGATGTGCTGGGGCCTGAACACAGAATCTCCTTTCTTTGGGAAACCCACGGCCAGGGCCAGCCCGCATGGCATCGGACCTTGGTGCGAATGACATTCTTGTCCGAATCGATGTCAGTCAATGTGTCGTAGTCATCCTCCTCCACAGAGCTCATGGAGTCCAGGCGAGGCCGAGTGCCCACAGGGTCTAGGGAGCGATCTGGGGTGGGCAGGAGGGAAGAGTTAACCAGTAGGCACAGAGCCCAAGGTCTGTCCCCACCCACCTGGGGCAATTGTCACAATTACTGGGCAGTGGGAAGAGGCAAACTGTGGGCTCAGAGCAGGGGTGGAGGTGGGCTCAGGCCCAGGGCAAAGGTATTGGGTGCTCCTAAGTCCTTGAGGGGAACAAGGGTGGGTTCTGGGAAGAGGCCACCGAACAGGGGGCCACCAAACTGAAGTAGGACTTCCAGGCCAGGACCCTGAGCAGACCTTGGGCCCCAGACACAAGCAACAGGACTGAATTCAGCAGAAGTCATGCTGATTAGGTGCCCAGCCGTGTGGGTTCTGAGAGGACACTGCCTTGGCCCCCACTGGGTAGAGACCCAGTGGGCTCTGGGGTGCAGGCAAGGGTGACAGGCTGCCTCTAGGAAGAGCACCTGCTCCTGTTCTTTTCCGGTGCCTTCAGAAGCTTCCTCCTGCGACCGTGCCTGACCGGAGCCCCCAGAGGCCAGGACATGACACCCCTGCCCATGGGCCCTACCCCGGCAGGCCAGGGAGTGAGGGTTTGGCAGCAAACCACAACATCCGGCCTGGGGGCGGTTGGGTGCCAGCCCACCAGCATCGAGGCCAGTGCCTGCTTCTCTCACAAGACACAAGAGCGGGCGATTATTGGCATTAGATGGGGAAGCCATGCACAAAGCGTCTCCCTGGCCCCCTGGCAGGAGCTGACTGGTGGAGCAGCACCCCCCCACCCCACATCTACCCATGGCAATGCACAGCTGCCGCATCTGGCCAAAGGGGAGGCGCCGCTTGAACTGGTCGTGCCCTTCAAAGGAAAGGGAAAGTTACCGGGAAGTGGGGCCAAGGAGGCAAGATGGAGAGAGGAGGGGGTGAGGAGACAGCAGCCCCTCTCCCGGTGCCAGCGCCTGCCAGAAGGGGCTGGTGCCCTTCACCACGCTTCACCCAGCCTGCTCGGCCCCGCCGGGCTCACTCACCCTGGTAACCGTAGGACAGGTCTCCAGTGCCCGAGCTGTCGACCAGGCCGTCCGTGGACCCGGAGCTGTTCTCTGCGGGGCACACGGGACGCCGTGAGGCCGGTGGGAGGGCGCGGGGACGCTGGGGTTGGGAGGGGCCCGCTGCCACTCTGCCGCCTTGGAGGGGGACGTCCAAGGAGGCCAGGCTGTGAGTGGGCAAGGACAACCTCTGGCGCCGACACGTACCAAAAGAGCCGTAGTTGTAGCCCTCATACGGGGAGCTGCCAGGGAAGGAGTCGGCGAGCACCCGAGGGTGACCTGCAAGGAGAAATCGAGGTCCCCTCAGCTCTGGAAACAGAGAGGGGCCAAAAGCCAAGGAGAAGAGAGAAGAAAGACTCCAGAGAGACACGGAGGGGCCACGGCAGCAGCAAAGAATAAGCACCTATCCTGACAAACACACCTCGCTCCCACCGCCAAAGGCTGCCCCAACCTCCCACTGTGTCCCCGTGGAAACCCTGGCCATCCTTTGTCCTTGCTATGGTGGGGGGGGGGGAGGTCAAGGAATCGATGGGTCTAAATGGCCAGCTAGGACAGCGAGCATCGGCCTGCCCAGGTCCCACCCAGACACCCCGGTGTGTCCGCTCCCTCCCCCATTCTGGACCTCAGCTCCTCTGCCCACAGCACCTGGAGCTTACCAAGGAGAGAAGCTGAGAGAGAAGGTCCCAAGCAGGAAGGAGGATAGACAGAGAGGGAAGGATGGAAGAAAAGGAAAGAGAATGAAAAGTTAATCATCGCCCAGACGGTGAGCTACATCGCCTGAGGCAGACAGTGTAGCCAGACCCAGAGAATGAATCGAGTGGCAGCCGTTAAGGTGGGCACGTTAGGGTCACAGGGGTACAACAGCCCAGGCCCGTTTCCATCTGTAGAGTGTTATTCCCAGTCTGAATATCCAGAAGCCCCAGCTGGCCTTTCCTCCTCCAGCCCCCAAGGGATCCATCCAGCAAAGCACAGAGCAAACTCTGCCCTCCCTGCCCAGGCCCTCTGGAGGTACCGCTTTCGGGGCAGGCTCGGTCCATGGCCACCAGAAGCGTCTTCTTCCTCTGCCTGCAGGAACAGAATCCAGAGGCAAACCAGAGGGGCAGGATGAGGATCCCTCCAATGCTGGGCCGGCCTGCCTTCCACCCTCTCCACCCCATAACCCTGTCCTCCATCTGTGATCTTAAGGTTCCTCCCAGGCTGGGAAGCAATGCGCGGTTTCCCTACTTGGGTAGGAGGTTGAGGGCAGGGGTTGGTTTCCAGAGGAGAGGCCCATGGACCACCGACCCTAAAAGTTAGGACCCGTCTTCCTATGCCCCATGATGGTGCGGACCGTGACCCCGGGCTGGCTCAAATCCTGCCAGGCCAGCTCCCCTGCTCGACCCACCCCAGTAAAGGGGGACGCCCGGCAGCCCCGCTTTACCTCCAATTCTCCCAACAGGCCAGGAGGATAGTCAGCAGATAGAAGGAGAGAAATATGCCCAGGCAAAAGAGCATACCACCAACATAGGCCTCAGCTGTCGGGGGGTAAGGAGGAAGATGAGCATACCAAACCTTCCAAGACCACCCGTCACGGCAGACGAGGGCCCAGCCACAGCTCCCCCCACCTCTTCCCTCAGTGACCTGGTGGGGTGAGCAACAGGCAGGTCCCCAAATATGCCAAACTCTGACATGATTCCTGCCTTCACTCCTGTTGCTCCCTCTGCTAGAATTTTCTCCTCTCCCTCTTCCTCAAAAACTCCATCCTGTTTTCAAACACAGCTTCCTTCCAAACACAGCTCGGGGAGCGGGGGGGTGTTGTGTCCTCCAGGAAAGCTGCTCTGTCCTGTGGTCCCAGTGACCTGTCCTTTGCCCTTCATAGCTCTCAGAATGCTGCGAGCCAGAGGACTCAGCCAGAGCATAACACCCGGCACACAGAAGGTACTCGATAAATATTTGTTGGATGAAGAATCCATACAAGAGAGGCAGCTTCTTTCCCCTCCCATTACAATCCCTTATTTTTATCTTATATTTTCCAGTTTACAAAGGGCTCCATCCAATCACTCAGTAAATATTTATCGAGCATGACTAAGGGGCCTACTACTTTCCTGCTAATTTTGTGCTAAACCTCACAACTTGGTAAGACCCCGGGACAGAGCCTATTACCCACCACGATAGAGACAGGGAAACTGAGGCTCAGTGAGATTGCACTGCTCACAAGGGGCGGAGAGAGAACAGGAACTCAGTACATCAATTGTTAGTCTCGACTCTACCACATCACTCAGGGACCCACCTCTGGGCCGCCCATCGTGAAGGGTGCCAAGAACACTCCCCCTTCCAGGCCCGCCAGTCTGCCATGTAGGTCTCCCTCCCCCTCCCCCAGGTCTGAGAGGCAGAGCCACTCAGCCACCCACACTCACACGTGACTGCTCGAGATACCACCACGGACAGGGTTTTCTGGCGGTGCCCTTGATCAACCGGTTCATCTGGAAGCAAAATGTCAAACAAGTAGCCGCCTGGAGCTTGGCTAAAGTTTGTAGGACCAGGCCTGGGAGAGTCCAGGGCCAAAACCCCAAACCCGGCAGAAACCCCACCCCGCATCAGCCACACAGGTTCTTCTACCTCCCGGGGAGCGACTGAGCCCTCCCCAACCCTGGCCAGGCCAGGGCACACCGTGTACCTTCTACAAAGGGGTAGAAAGGCAAGGAGCCCCCACAGGCCTGGTCTTCAGTCTTCACCACCACCACCACGTAAAAGCTATTGCTGGGGAAGTCTTTGCGCTGCAAGATGATGATGATGATGATAAAACCGTCATCACCATCGATCATCATCAAAATCAATCAACAAAATACACACATAATTTTACTCAGCCCTCACTAAGATTCCTACAAAATAAGTACTATCATTATCCCTATTAGGCCTTAGGGTTACACAGCCGGTAAGTGGTAGAGTTATCTGGCTCTAGAGCCCAAACCATGACCCTATGCTCTAGCCAGGTGAGCAAATGTGTGTATGACCTACCACCGTGAAGCCCATGGGTGCCCCATTACGGTCTGGGCATCAGCCAGGAGAACAAGTGGAGGGGCCCCTACTGCCTCCTAAGAGTTGCAACTCACATGTTGTGAAGTGAACATAATATGGCTTGCACACCCTGCCCCCAGCACAGGTTTTAGCCTTCACCAAGGGCAACACTCAGCATCAGCCAGGGCCCTTTTCCCTCTCTCTCTCTCTCTCTCTCTCTCTCTCTTTTTTTTAAAGATTTTACTTATTTATTTGACAGAGAGAGAGAGCTCAAGCAGGAATGGCAGGCAGAGGGAGAAAGCAGGCTCCCCGCCAAGCAGGGAGCCTGATGCAGGACTCGAGCCCAGGACATTGGGATCATGACCTGAGCTGAAGGCAGATGCTTAACGGACTGAGCCACCCAGGCGCCCCCCCTTTCCCTCTCTTAGCTATCATTACAGTGAATGAAATAGATATGACAGCCAGAAAGGGTACTCTGCTCTTTCCTACTCCCCAAGGTGATTGGGATGATGATTCAACCCTCACATAAATTGCAGAGCCCCAAACCTCAGGGACTGGCAGGCCAAGACTCAGTCTTATCAGTAGAGTAGAAATGGGGTAGGGGTGAAGGACCAAGGGTTTGGAAAGCTCAGCACCTGGCTACATCTCCCACAGGGCCATGCGCATTTCCTACCTGCACAGTGATGGCGGCCTTCTTGGTCATAGTCTGGTACATGCCGATGAAGGCTACGTTGTTGTCTAGATCATATACAGGGCACTACAGAGCGAAGAGGGGAGAGGCGAATGGGCAGGAACCTGGGCCCTGGGCCCCCTCTTTAGCAGCCCTGCTACCCGCTGGTGGAGAGCAAGAAAGGGCAGGCAACTTACCAGGACATCCTGGATGGAGATGACTGAGCAGGGGAAGGCCTTGTTGGAGGTCACCTTGACAATCACCGAGTCCACTCCCTCCGGGAACTCATACTTGAAGTACTGAGGGCACAGGAGGGCAGGGAGAGACCCATCTCATGAGGATGCTCTCTCTGTCCCTCTAGAAGGGAACAGTGTATATCCTCTCAGGGTTGGGCAGTGGAAGCTCTCTGGGGAGAAGGACCCTGACCCTAAGCAGCCCTATTACATCACTCCCCTCAACTTCAGGTGGGCACTCAGGATAGTGTCCCAAGAGGCAAGGAGGAGAGGTGGCGGCCAGACCCCATGCCTCTGCAAGTCCCACGCGGCCTGTCCCCTGACCACCTCAGGGCCAGAGTCCTTCCATGGCGAGGGGACAGCCAACCTGGGATTCCCAGCAGGGTCTGCCGACCACTCCCACTCCCATGTAACCACTTCTCCTCCCAAGGGTCTGTTGCCTGACAAATCTTACCTGGGGCTGGGCTGCTGTGGTATTGAAGCTAAACTGCTCCCCGGTCCTGGAGGGAGAAAAGCCCCCCCCATCACGGTCACTCCCTGAGCTTGGCAAGGAGGCCAGGCCCGTGGTCCCCTGGCATTGTCCTTGCACACCTGAGCACGAAGTCGTCCATCCGGCTGACCCGGAGCTGGTAGGTGGTGTTGACCAGTGACAGGGTGGACACATCCACGTAGAAGAACTGGACCTCGGACTCGTTCTTGGTGGGAGGCTGGCACAGCGTTCGCTCCACCTTTTGGTAGAGGTACTTCCGCTGATACCTATAGCCCAAAGCAGAAAGCCAGGACGTTACTACTGTCCCAGCCAGCAAGCCACGCCACAGGAGCAAGGCCCCAACTCCCCCACTCTGCTTTCCAGCTTCTCCCTACTCCTAACCCAGCTAGGCTGACAAGCTCCAAGTTGGCAGGCTTGCCACTGAGCAGCCCCTTGGTTCAGGGAACAGCGAAGAGAAACAGAGGGGCTCCTGGGTGGCCTGAGGCCCTGGATAAGGCCCTGGGTGAGGCTCTGGGCCTGGCCTGGCCGAAGCCTACCCCCCTCCCTGACCCCCAGGTCCTACTCACAGCCCTCGCAGGATTAGGGGCACCTGGAAGGACACCACAGCCTCCTTCTGGCGGACCACAAACAGCAAAGGAGCCCCCTTCTGCTTGTTCAGGACATTCACAGACACACGCACGCCTTCTGTCTGCAGAATGATACGGAAACACCCCTCAGTCAAGCCTGTAGGACTCCACCTCGGCTCCTCGGGACACATGGCTCCAGACACTGAGCCCTGCCCTCCGTCATGCTGACCGCTTTGTTCCCCCCCCCCACCACCCCCAGTCAGGCTGGGCAGCAAGCTATGCCCCTTCTTCTGCCACATCAGCCCCAGTCTCCAGGAGGGATTTGCCCCGAGTTAGAGAAGCTCTTAGAAGAGGCCCTGTCCTGGCTGGCAGGTATGTGCAGGGCAATGGGATCCACACAACTACAGGGCCTCACTTCCCAAAAGGAAACACAACGGAGACCTTGGACATCCGCAGGATACCCCATACCTATCCATGTTCTTGGGATATCCACGCATAGGGACACGGGGACACAGGAGAGCAAGAAGTGTTCCTCAATTTTCTTCCTTGTGAGCCAGGAAGCCCCCACTCAACAACTAATCTGGGGGCCAGAGCCAGTGGGGAGGTGGGGAAAGAGACTGTGGAAAGCTAAGAAAGCCAAGTTCTATCCTTAGCTCTGACCAAGGGCTAGAGCTGTGGAGAAGTCACTTCACACTTCTGAGCCTTGATATCCCCCTCTGTAAAATGCAGACACTCTCACCCTTGGCACATGGAGGAACATACACAGAACAGTGGGAGCCAGTAATATCAATCCTGGTAATGCTTGGTATTGGGCTGCTGAGACCCAAGCCCTAGGGCAACGTTTCCCTAAGGGGTAGAAGACCATAACTCTCAGGATGACCCCAGTTATGGGGGAGAAGGAAGAAAGGACTCCAAGCAGGAGGACATCAAACTTCAGAGAAACAGGCACAGAAGGCAGACCCCGCCCCATCCTGAAAAATAATCAGACTGCTACTATCAGCTCTACCCCTTCTTAGTAAACCCCATCATGGAGAGTGTTAGGCAGGAGACCACAGAGCCAGGCTGCAAGAATTCTCCAAATCTCAGCTCTGCCCAGGGTCTAGACTTCCTAGATCTAGCTCAATCAACATTTAACTCGTGGCTGGGGAAAAAATGAAAGAGAAAGTCAGGGTGAGGTAGATTCCTCATTGGACAGAAACTTCCTCTCTCCTCCCATCCCCCTTGGAGTTGGTCTTATCTCCACCACCTTCCACTTACAAGGCCAGCTGGTTTTCTAAGGCAGAAAGAGAGCTGGGAAGTCCTGCATTCATCTCCCTGGGGAGTCTCAGCTATAACTTGGCTGGGCAGAGCCTTTCAGTCGGCCTGTCTCATCTCCTTGGGGTTTTCTGGGCCAAGCCCAGTGGCTAGCCTGCTTCCCCCTGCACCCTGACGAGTGAGGCTATCAGATTTGGGGTGTTGGACCAGCCCTGCTCAGACCACAGCTGGTGGAAAGGAGGGGGTCAAAGAGAAGATGGGAAGGAGACAACTTTAGAAACTGTCCAGTGGGAGCTTCAGAGAGACGCTGGTGGCAAAGCAAGGAGGACTGGTCAAGAGAGTCCAGTGCGGTTCTGGGAAAAGGAAACCCGGTGGGGTGTGGCGTTCATGGGCCTCCTAAAAGAGTAGAGGATTGACTGACTCGCGGAGCCCTGGTCCGCTCACCCACTCACCACCAACCCCCAGCCCAGCGCAGCCCAGCCCTCACCCGGTTTCGGGTCACAGTGTGGTTGAAGGTGTAGATGTTGACCAGCTCGCTGTTGACCTCATCCACGTAGGTGCGCTCAAACTCGGCGTCTTTCTGCGAGACGTTCTTGGGCCCCAGAACCCCCAGATGGCTCTCGACCGAGGCCACCAAGAGCGCCAAGAAGGGCAAGCCCGGAGCGAACATGGCCCCGGCAAGGCGGCGGCGGCGGCGGCGGCGGCGGTAGTGCTGGGGACGGTGACAGGCGACAGAACACCTCCGGGACGGGTTGCGGCTCCGGCCGCAGCTTCCAGCATCTCACCAGGACCAGAACTTTAACCCCGGCCTGAGATTAGGAAACGTCTCCTCCCCGGAGCCGCAGAGACGCTCCTAGGGGGCCTGGCGAGCAGGGGCGGCGGGAGAGGGAGGGGAGGGTGTGGGGTACGGGCCAGCTCGCGAGGGGCCGAGCGCGGCCGGAGACCCCGCGGCCGCCGGCGGGGGCCGGGAGAGCCGGGGGGCGGCTGGTTGCTGGGAGCTTGGAGACGCCGGGGAAAGGGGAGGGAGGGACGGAAGCCGGCGGCGGGGGCGGCCGGGGAGGGAGGAGGGTCTGAGGGTGAGGAGCGTGATAGGTGGCAGCGACCCGACGCCGCGCGGCGCGGCGCGTTTCCTGGGGGCGCGGGCCCTTTAAGGGCGGGCGGCCGCCGCAGCCCCGGGGCTCCCAACTCCGGGGACCGCGCCGGGCCGCGAGGCGGTAAACAGCAGGGCGGCCGGCCCGCCCGCTGACGTCAGGGGAAACTGACACAGATTTAAAGGGCCAAGCCCCGGATTGCGCCTTAAAGGGGCCACAGCCCTCCAGCTGGAAGCCGCCTCGAACTCCTATCCTGCTACCACCTCCTCTTTCGTCAACCTACCCGTCTCTGGAGGCTCACTTTGGTTGGAATAGACGGATGTCTCCGTGAAGGATCTCCGAGTGTGGGATTCTTGTTGACAAAGTCTTCTTTGCTCAAACGTAAGGATCCACCTCCACCCTCACTGCCTTTACCACCAACATCCTCCATCCTTGGGCCATTAAGAAAGGAAGAACTCAATCAGGAAACAGGACGGGCGCCTTCCCGGCGGAGGGATGGCTGAGGCACAACGACAGACGGAACCTCTGTGTCCTCTTACTTTCTACTGCAGCGGCCGCGAGGCTTCGGGGAGGCCTGGAAGCTTGCAGGGCTTTCTCCTCTTCTCTGAAGAGGCAGCTAAAAAGCTCATTGAGTTAGTGACTTTCAGTATAAATCGATGAAAACTTTTCTACAAAACATTTGGCCCGTGTTTCAAGAAGTTTAAAGAGCTTTATACTCTTTGACAGAGTAATTTCACTTTTGGGACTCTATCCTAAGGAAATAAGAAATACAGGTTAAAAATGTGTAGGCAGGCGCCTGGGTGGTTCAGTCGGTTAAGCGACTGCCTTCAGCTCAGGTCATGATCCCAGTGTCCTGGGATCGAGTCCCATATCGGGCTCCCTGCTCTGCGGGCAGCCTACTTCTCCCTCTCCCTCTGCCTGCTTCTCTGCCTGCTTGTGTTCTCTGTCAAATAAATAAATAAAATCTTAAAAAAAAAATGGGTAGGCAGTAATGCTTATTATTGCAATATTTATAATATAAAGCATAAAGGAAACAGCCTAAATGTCCATAATGAGGGAATGGTTAAAGGTGCTATTATCATGAAGCCATCGAAAATGATGCTTAAGACTTTGAGGAACATGTCAGCAGAGAAGTCACAATATGACACTGTATCAACGGTCTGGCTTCCAAATACGTAGGCATGCATAGAAAAGCGTTGAAAAATCTTTGAATTACAGATGATTTTTAAAATGGCATGTGTCATTTTCCTCTAATTCCAAAAGTATAGAAAAGTACCAAAAAGAGAAGAAAAATCACTGGACTGTGGATGGTTTCAAAACGTTTTTATACCTTTTAAAAATGTATAAATTTTCTACTATGCACATGGGTTTTTAAGACAAATTAGATATGTTTAAAGGAAAAGAAAGAACATGGCCACCTCTGAAATTGGCAGACACCCGGATGAAGCCACCTGCGCCAGAGGCTTGTGAAAATTCTCTTGCTCCCAAGATTCCAGCAGCCGCAGCTCCTGCCCCTGCCTTATTCTCTGGGCTTTGTTCCAACGAGGACTATTTTATCTCATGGCCAATTATAAATATTTATTCATTCCTGCAATACATATTTAATGGGCACCTACTACGTGCAAATACTGTTCTTTTTATACTAGGCAAATGGTGCGTGCAAGAATTAGACCTGGCCCCCTGCCCAAGCAGTCACACTTGAGGATGAAGATCAGAAGCAGGCTGCAGGTTCCGGAGAACCCTAGAAAGTCAGACCAAAGGGAACCTTAGTAGACTCCTCGACCAACCCCTCATTGTGCAGACAGGTAGTGAGTAGCTTACTAGACTCCAGCACGTCTAGACAAACCTGAATCGGAGGACCCTCGGGATAACAGGAAGATTTTTCATTATAAGCCCATGCAGTCAGCAGCCCAGTTGGGGTAGTCGATGTAGGATTTCCACATTCCAAGTGAACTCCTCCTCATCTTGCCAGTAAATCTGGAACTCAAAGAAAATACTCCCACTCTGAGTTTGAGCTCCCCACTTAGCTTGACGTAATTTAACTGGTTTCTGCAACTTTCCTGGGTGCTATGAGAACCACTAGTCTCAGCTATAGGCTGGTTGGTCCGGGGGCTGTACTGAATAAGCCCAGACTGGGGGCATTCCAACTCTGCCTCTTAGGCCTTGGGGCAAAACGTGCTCCCCCCCAACCCTGCCCGGCCTGTTTAAAATGCATATCCAGACACAACTTACAGTTGCTGAATTGCAGTCTTTGGAGGTGCAGCCCAGGAATCTGGGTTTTACAAGCACTCCAGAAGCTTGATATGCACAATACATTTTGAGAACCACTGCTCTGAGGCCAGACAACTGGGACTGGGACTGGGACTGCTGGTATTTGTTTGCTCCCTTTCTTCTAGCAGTATCTTAGGAGAAATCTATCTAAATAAACCCAGAAGGGATCCTTCCCTTTCGCAAGGGCTCATGGGCTTAACCTTTGAATCCTCAGCACCCTCTGTGTTCAAACAGGGTAGGAGGGCAGCAGCCCCATACTTTCTTGCAGTTCTCAGGTCTGCAGAACTTTCCTCAGCCCTTCTGCCCCACCCCCTAGGGAGGGAACAGCAAAACCCAGTTATGAATAGGTCCTTTCTCAGGTCTGGCAGTGCTGAGGAGAGAAGGCCTTTTTGTCGGCTACAGCAGTTAGCATAAAAGGGCAGTGCTGGGTCTCAAAGCCAGACTTATGAGAGCAAAGGAGGAGACGTCAAGGCCTTGGGGCAGGCCCCTGGGCTTTCTGTGCTGGTCCAGCTACTGCATTATCTGCCATGTTATATAAAAAGCCCAACCCATGGGGCGCCTGGGTGGCTCAGTCGTTAAGCGTCTGCCTTCAGCTCAGGTCATGATCTCAGGGTCCTGGGATCGAGCCCCGCATCGGGCTCCCTGCTTGGCGGGAAGCCTGCTTCTCCCTCTCCCACTCCCCCTGCTTGTAGTCCGTCTCTTGCTGTGTCTTTGTCAAATAAATAAAATCTTAAAAAAAAAAAAAAAAAGCCCAACCCCAGCCCTGGCAATGAGGGCAGGGTGGGGTCACAATGCTCAGATGACTTCCTTCTATTTCCCTGTGGGCCATCCTACCGATCCTGAGTGCAGAAAAGACCTAGGAAATAGGACCATTAACCAGGCAGCTGATGAGGTTCCCAGCTTTCCACAGGGGGTCGAGAGTGGCCGTGCCTGTGGGTGGGTGCCAGGATCAAACCCGACTTTAGAACTAAGTAACTTTTACCCAGAAAAAAAAAGAAGTTACACAACCAAGCCCTCTAAAGGAAATGGACTTAAGTTCCCTGTTTTCATCACGACCATAAAAGGGTCTCAGTGTATCCACGCGGAGCTCAAACAGAATTGCCCAGCAGCCGCAGCGCAAGAACACTGTACAGCCCTTCTTTCTCTTCAGCGTGCAAGTGCTGTTCTTTCTCAGGGCTGCCCTTGGGTTTGGTCATCTCTCCAAGGACAGTGAAAATGGGATGTGTATCAGATTAGGAATCAGAGTATTTACTCCATCATTCTGGGGCTCAGGTCTCAAACCCGTCACATGGCTTCACGGTACTATGGAGAAAGGACTTTGTGTCAGAAAGTTCTGTGTAAGTCCCTGCACTGGGCATCGTAGGCAAATTAAACTTTCTGACCCTTCAAGAGTCATGTCTTATGTCCATTTACCTCCTAAATGCAGCGCAGGGGAGCTGGGCTTGGCTGCATTCGTCATCCTGAACTACTATCTCGAGTAGGAGGGGAGTCAGGAAGAGCAGTTTTGACTGAGGGGGCAAATTTTCTGCCACAGACACATCAGCCACTTTTCGTTTCCTGGGCTTTCACCATTCAGACTGAGAAACGTGAACACCACATTCAGGCCTTGCATCCTGTTCCCTGCGGCCATGTGCTGGAATCAACATCAGAGCTTTGCAGGAAATGAAGCTGGTCAATCAGGCTGCTGAAAACAAGGAGATAAACAATTGATCAACTCAAATCTGTCTCCAAAGATCACTGATTAAAAATGAGCCATCCTCCTATCTCAAGAAGGCTTGGGTCTCCAGCTACGAAATCAGAAGATGCAACTCAAGAAGCTTTTCCTCCTCTCTGGCTGTTATCTAAAGATAACATGGCAGCTATTCAACCCTTATTCCATGTAGTTCTCAATAAAAGAAAGGGTCCCCTCTCTTTACACTCTGGCTCACATATAGGCCACCTCCCATAGCATCTCCTGTTACCTCACTGGTCCCCAGAGCCTTCACAAAGGTGATTCTCTCATACACGATACATTTGTTCCTCTGAACCAGTCTAACTTTTTATTTGGTTTTACTTTTCCTATAAAAACTATCTTATTAATTCCGTCTAGTTTCAATCAATTCCAGAAAACGTGTCGAAAACTTCTGTGATAGGTATGTATGACATCTGTTTTTGTTTTTAAAAGTGAATTTTGTTTGTCCTTATTAATAATGTGCATTGTTGCTCACAAGCAGCAGTGTGGTATCATTGAAAGAACAGGAAATGAAGTCAAAAGATTTGTGTTTCAATTTCAGTATTGACAGTTACCGGCTAGATGACCATGAACAAATCACTCCATCTCCTGTTCATTCATTCATTTATTCAATGCCTAGTTTGTACTAGTCACTAAGCTAGGTGCTGGGAACATAGATACTTAAAACACATTCTCTGTTCTTAAGAATTCATAATCTAACAGTGTAGAACAAATAGTAAGCATATAATACAGAGTAAGTGCAATGATAAAAGATTTACACACGGTATTATGGGAACTCAGAGACGAGAGATCTAGTACAAACCAGAGCTGGAAATCAGGGAAATCAGGAGAAATCAGAAAACACCCCAGGAGGTCTCCGAGGGGGGCTCCAGAAAGATGAACAGAAGCTAGCCTAGCAAAGGAATAGGAGCATATTCCAGACAAGGGGTCTCAACTTGGAGCAAAGTCACAGACTCGAAGTTCAGTGCTACTGGCATGAAGGTTCAAAGGGGTGGGAGGATATGAATTGAAGAGGGTCAAGTCATGGAGAGCACTGGATGTTCTAATGGCTTGGGCTATGCGTAATTATTGATGAGCTTGCTGCAGATGCGTCATGGTCAAAGCTTGAGCAGTATGTAAAATGTTTTCTGAGATCTTAAAATCGATAGCATAAAATCAAGCCAGAGTAGAAGAAAGACTGCATGTTTATCAAACCTCTAAGACCTTTGCTTCGTGGCTATATAAAAATATGTAACCGAGTGAAGATTTCACCCCTGCTATGACTGGAGGAAAGTAGGAGATGGGACTCTCCTGCTGGTTTTGTCGTTTTTCCCCAAGTGGGTGCTGGCGAGGGAGCCTTCCCTCCTACCCACTTGTCCTGGCCAGTGAAGTTCACATGGGCTAGTAGTTTGGATACACTTAACAGAGGGGCCTGGGCTGCTTTCATTGCTGCTCTGTGTCTTAAGGGGAACCAGTGAGCCGCTGACAAAGGCAAAGCCTCTGGGGGAGGAGAGGGCAGAGAGGAACCTGGTGTGATTAGATATGGGAGGAAGACAACTAGAAAAGCAAAAGTATCTTAGTATCTCCACATTCTATTCTCTTCCAGGAGTAAGCCAGTTTAACCCAGTAGCCATCACTGCGGTGAAGAGTGATAAAGTAGATGCTACAAAAAACAGAGGAGCTTACAGCAGCTAGGGAACATTTTACTGGCGGATCAGTTTGCTGTAATTACTGCTGGCGTGGCTGGGGGCTAGTCATCAGGCTAGGCCCTGATGGGCCAGTTGAGTAAGTGGCCCTTGCTCGAGTATCACGGCTATGAAGAGGCCATACTTGGGTCAGGCTGTTTGAGACTGGGGAGGCAAAGATGCTACGTGAGAGCTGTGTCCATGCTCACGGTTCCTGTCCTGAACTCCGTGGTCACATCGTATTAGGAGGCTGGTGCCACCGATGCCATTCATCTGGTTCAGGTCCGGTGGTCTACAGCATACAACCAGCCTGACCTGTCTGCACAAACACGCCGGACTCATGGGTAAGGGTGGCTACAAAGGAAGCAGCTGTGCTCTCTTAGCGTCTCTGTATGAATGAACCCTCAACGTTTTCATCTACCCCTGTGGTCCCCGCCCCCACGCCTCAGCATATGGAAGCTGCTACGTTGCTCTTTTAATTATCTTTTTGCCATTTGACTGTACTTACACTTTCCTGTTTCCTTTAGATCTTACACTTGCATTTCCCCAAGGGTCTTCCTGTCAGTCCGAACTTACTGACCTGTTAACGGCCGAGCAGTCTTTGAACCCCTTCATGTGTACCACCAAAAATTCTGGCTCCACAAACGCCACAATTTCATTCTGCTGCTGTTTTAAGGTGGAAAGCAAGATGGCCAGGTAACGCATTTTAAATAAATTCTAATATTCGTGTGGCCGTGTGTAGGACGGAACAGAAGAGTATGCCGGCTGCAGAAAGGAAACTAGGGATGTATCTACAACTAGAAGGACAGCCCAGATTGAATGAGTAGTGGCAAGGCAAGGATTCTGAAATCTGGTAAAGCTGGGTTCAAATCCCAGCTCAGGTACCGAAATTATAGGACTCCTTAGATGGATACCATTCATACCTCCCTGGGCCTCTCAGCCAACAGCAGAATGGGGACGAATACACCTGCAAAATATTAGTAGGACTTTCTCCCTAGATGGCACAGGAACTCAGAACAGTCCAACTGATTGGAAGCACTCGAGTGCATGCTGGGGGCAATAGTAGAAAGAGATATTCTAAAGTGTAAAAAAGGAAACTGATGATTATTAGTGTGAGGAAGAGAGTGAGAAACAGTGGAAATTACAAATTTAATGGGAATAAATTCTAAAGACTGAAATTAGGAAAAAAGACCAAGAGGTCATTTTCACAGTTTAAGAATCGGTTCTTTTTAACTGACAGATACTCATAACCAATCTGAAATACTTCCTTTGACAATTTCCCCAGGTGTCTAGTTAGGATTCCTTGTAACTGCTCACCCCATCCTTCCCTCCTACAGCCCTGAGGAGATGTGATGCCAGTCAGCTCAGTATAGTCACTTCCCCAGAAAAGAAGGAGGATGTTTTAAGTATCCAGTGTGCTTGTGATAAGGTAGGGGGGAAAAAAAGCATCCCTTTGTCCCCTCCATTGGAATCCAGAGACTCTGATAAAGGAGACAGAAAGACATAAGCAAGTTTGAGAGAAATGTTTACATTTATATTGAAATATGCACTAAAACAGAATGAGTTCTACTAGTCAATGAAACTTCGCCAAAGCAGAATCACAAACTTCTGTTGGGGAGGTCCAGTCAGCTAGCAGCAGTGATCCCCAAGCAGGAACACCAAGGAGAAGCCTGGGAGACCCCACTCCAAAAAGCCTCCTTTCAAGAGACCCCGACTCACTTCTCCCACATGCACCCACACAGATTTAGGAGCGTGGACATGCTCCTCATTTTCATATATTTTTAGTTTCTTCTTCACTGCAATAAATATAAAATTGGCAATGCTCATACACCACAGCACAGACAATATTTCAGGCTTTAGCATACAACTGTAAACAGTGACTAGATTAAAAAAAAAAGTGTTTTTGTTTTTTAACAACAAGAGACAGAATTCTTAAGAGCAGGGAATGAGCTACACAAGATTTGTTTTGTTGGGTTAAGGTTTTTTGCAGAAGATTCTGGTTTAGATAGATGCCCCCAACAGTCGAAAAAGACCCTAAGTGGGTGCCAGACCACTGCCCGTGGCAGCCTAGAATGTGGAGGCAGCCAAACAACATGCCTTAGGTCACCCTTGGCAGTACGTCCTCAACCTGCCACATTCACAATGTGCCCACAGAGATCCACAGCCATCACTGGCTGCCAGCTAGGTATCGGGAATGGAGGGGCAAAGGAATTAAAACTTGCTGGGGGGAGGATCAGAACACCTCTGCTAGCTGTCTGGAAAGTTGGCCCCTTAATCACAATGACAACTAGGACATTTCACTTGGACAGTGCATTACATTTACATATACATGAGAAGTATAAAGAGAGAAATCCAAAGAGTAAGCATTAAGTTCTGTCACTATAGCGAACAGGGATGTTAATCAAAGAAAAACAGATGAACACTTTTTGCCCTAACGCAGTGCAAAGAAAGTGGGCAAGAAATGAAAGTGGACTCAGTATCTGCACATTAGCAATGGGTCAGACTTTTATTTAAAAGGCCAGTGGTTCAAATACTATTGCTTGAATAGCTCTGGTAGGCATAAAATGTAGTAACACCCGAGGTTTACACACATAAGCAAAGGAGCTGAAGGCCAGCTCACAAAGGGCTATTTGATCCTTAGTCAAGAGGGAAGCTAAAAGCGCATGCTGCAGGAATAACCTAACGGGTTTGTTTGGACGATAGTCCCGCCCTCTGACAAATGGAAAAAGACCTGGATGAGAATCGGTCTTTTCACACACAAACTTCTCCGCCCTCCTTAGAACTATGCCTCAGCTAAGAAAAAACCTGTCCTGATAAACCCAAGAATCTGGGCTCCTAAAAAGAGAGGGAACTTTAATGTGGGAAACGAGGCTAGTAAACATCACATGTACTTTGTCGTTAGTGAAGACATGATACATTCAGAAATGTATTAAAAAAAAAAAAAGGACTAAAAATAAGACCAAAAAAATTCCTAGAAAGACATTTCACAAGAAAAACATCAGCCCAAGTTCTATCCCTCTCAATCAGAAGTGGCTCTTAGCACAAATCAGCAACCCCCTCCAACTCACAAAAGCACCGACATTTGCCTCGCAAGCAAAACATCAAACATATTCCTTAGTCACTGAACTTGAATGTTAAGCTGAATCAGTGCAGAGCACATTTTAATAGGTTACTCCAATACCCACCTGGTCCAGTTTAAAATATTTGTTTGTAGATCCAGTTTGTACATATTCCAAAGGTATACTGAACAATAAACCATGTATTGTCCCATTATTTTTAAAATGGCAGTTCTTGAAGCTCAAGCAAAACATTAAGATTATAAAGAGCTCTCTCGAAAGAAATCCTCAGACCCTGAAAGTCAAACCAACCTAGTTCTTTTTCACTAAAATGGTGGGATCAGGTAGAATGCCTATTCTGAAGAGCAGCTCCATTTGTTTCCCCATGAAAAAGGCCAAATTTTTCTGGACTGATAAAATTTTAAAAACTAAGCCAATAAAAAAATAAAATATACACCCTAAGATACTATAAAACTTGAAATAATGTCAGGGCTTATGGAATGAGAAATAGAGTTCTGGTTGCCTTTTTTTTTTTTTTCCCCCAAAAGAGGAAAGTGTAAAACATTTGAGGGAAAAACAAAACAAACCAAACCAGAACTCCGAATCTGGACAGCACTACACAGACTACGCACAGAGCACCACACGAGAATGAGTTGCACATCAGTACTATCATCATGAGAGTAACTGGCTGGGGACTTATACTTCCAGCAAGAGCTCCTAGGTCAAAAATGTGTTAAAAGCTTGTAATGTCAACAAGGACCCCCCCAAAAAACAAAGAGGGGATGAGGGGAAATAGGGAGGAAAGGCTGCATGCATGGGTCTATTATAGACATGATATTCAGCAGCATAAAAATAATACCCTCCGTAGAGTCCCCCAAATGGGGCAAAACCTTTCTTCCATTGCTAAACATGGGAAAGATTAAGAGAATGGAACAAATTCACTTGTTAACCATAGCATCTCCCATATCTGAATCACAAGCATGTTCAATCTGATGCTGTATGTTAAGAAAATGTTGCGAATACATAGGAGTAAAGCAAACTAAAAACAAAGGGCTAAATTATGAACTTTAAAAACTGGAAAAGACATCTGTATTAAAGCCAAGTAGGTATGGATCCTGATCGTTACTCTATATGACATAATCCATAGAAAGAAAGGCCAAGAAAAAAAAAATCTTCATTTTGTTCAGTCCTTAGGCTCGATGTTGTCCTAGGAAAAACTGTGATAATTCAATGAGTGTGTCACACATACAACTAAAAAGTCCCCTTCTGGTTTCAAACGAATTTAAACAACAATCTTCCTTGGCTAATTTGTCTCCTGTGTCAAACCAACCTTCTATGTACAGGACCAGTTTAAATCCCTCCTCCCCTTCAAACACTAGATATGAACATCCAGGAACATTCTACAATGCAAAGTGCCTTAGGAAAGAGAAGGATTCTGTAGTGCCAGTGATATAACTGATCTGAGGAAGCTGGGGTGCGAGTAACACTGATGGGAGCCAGTCAGGCGATGGTGGTTTGTTTCTCCTCAGGGGTCTCCTCCAACAACTGCATGATCAGTTCATGCAGGGGTTTGCAGATCTTGGCGTAGCCCCCTCCTGTGAGGTGCAGAAAATCAAACATGTCGTGGCAGGAGATGGCACCGTCCGAGTGCACGAAGCCCCCGTCTGTGTCCAGGAGCTGGACATTGGTGAGCTTCGGCAGGGAAACCTTGAGGAGCTGGTTCACCTTGGCATTCTTTTGCCTCAACGGGTTGGGCTTCTCACCTCGAGGTAACAAACCCTGGGGCAAAGCAGAGAACACAAGAAGAGAAGAGTCACTGGTTTTTCTCTACTGACTCATCTGTGATTTCTGAGATTCCTGGAAGAACTGCTCCATTTGACACTCTTAAAACTTTGATTTCTCAAACACTAGAAACTCTGAACTAGATTGGTTTCAATGACGGTTCTCTGACCATTTCTTCTCTGTCTCTTCAGAAGCACCCCTTCCTCCTCCTGTCCCTTAATTGTTGGTATGCTCCAGGGTCTTGTCCTTGGCCTACTACTCGGCCCACTCTGAACACTCTAGCCTAGAACCAAACTTCCCAAACCTCCCGAAGCACTCCCAACCTGACATGTCCAAAAGCAATTCATCATCTTCTCCCCACACTATGCTCCTTCCACATTCTCTGTACCAACCGATCATTCCGACCTCCCTGCATCTTTCATCCCACATACCTTATCTATTTACCATTGAATTACTCAGCTTTTGCATCCTCAATAATTTTCAAAACCTTTTTTTCTCCTCCATTCTGAGTGTACATGCTGCTATGGCTTGGAAACTTACCACTACTCTCTCAGTTAATGTAAAGTCTCCTGACTGGCCTTCCCACCTCCAGCGTGGTCTTCCCTTTAATTCATTCTCCATACAGCCATCAGAATCACCCAGCTCCAACGCACATGTATTTATGAATGCTACACGGAAACTACACTACTGCAGAAGACAAACAGTGGGAACAACTGTGGTCTAGACGAACCAAAGCCACATAATATCTGCTAGGATAAAACAGCTATTTTCTTAATTCATTTTTAACTTATGTTAATTATCTATCTTCAGGTAAATCACATGTCTGTCCTCCTACAGTCAATAGAAGTTCACCCTTACGTGTCAAGAGCAAGGTTTACCATCTCAAACTAGAAATGTCCTTTTACAGATGCTGATCCTATTATAAAATTATTGTCAGACAACCTTTCCATTGGTTTATAACTAGTGATTGCACACACCAAGTTATTCCTATGTAGGCAAAAAAATTTCTACCTACTTCTCCTACAGGCTATGGTAAGAGGACTTATTTTACAAAAACAGATTTTCTGCGGGTATTCTACTAAAAAAAAACCTTTATGCCAAAGTTAAGTACTTGTTCATGTCTTTAATTCTTTTCAGCAAAATGTTGGAAGCTTTATTACCACTTTTTATGTGACTGTATAGTTCCAAATGAGAATTATAGATAATTATGACTCTGCTACCCTAGACCATCTCCTCCTATCCTTTTGTTAAGCGGCTCAAAAATTTCACAAAGTCAATCCTAAACCCTCATTTACATAACTGTTGAAGTATTAGGCTCTGCATATAACAGTTAACAAAAAAGAACTGCTTACATATCGGAGTCTTGCTGAGATATGAGCAACCAGGGAGGATGGCCAGTGAACAACAAACATACACTTTGTTCTGACACTCAAAGAACACCGTGACAGTCAAAGCCATAAAAAATGAGTAAGCCTTAAGAACAGGGCACCATACCTACTGGGATTTTCAAGCAAGGATGAGAAAAGCACCTTATGTATTTGCATAGCATTTTCCTTAATATGAGAATATCAAAGGTATGCCATGTGATTTTTCCCTATAATAATTAATTACTAAAATACTATCATGTTAAAAGAAACAAAAAAGAAAAATACCATGCTCCTAATCTCTTCACCACGTGACTACGGCAGACCCTTGAACAACACAGGTGTGGAGTGCACAGGTCCACTTATTCACAAATGTTTTTCCATAAATACAGTACTGTAAATATATTTTCTCTTCCTTATGGTTTTCTTAATCCCATTTTCTTTTCCCTAGCTTTCCTGTAAGAATACAGTATGTCATACATATAACAAGCCAAATATATCTTAATTGACTGCTTATCAGGAAAGCTTCTGATCAACAGACCATTAGTAAATTTGAGTGAAAAGTGGGCACCTGGGTGGCTCAGTTGGTTAAGCGACTGCCTTCGGCTCAGGTCATGATCCTGGAGTCCCTGGATCGAGTCCCGCATCGGGCTCCCTGCTCGGCAGGGAGTCTGCTTCTCCCTCTGACCCTCCCCCCTCTCATGTACTCGCTCTCTCTCATTCTCTCTCTCTCAAATAAATAAATAAAATCTTAAAAAAAAAAAAAAATTTGAGTGAAAAGTTATATGCAGATTTTCAACTGTATGGGGGTCAGTGCCCCTCAAGGGTTATCTGTACTTTAAGTAATTCTAACTATAATACACACACACTTTAATATTTGGACTTTTCACTTAAGTATGTCATAAATCTTGTTTCCACACAGCTCTTGTAACTGTCATGGGATCGGGGCTATTATGTTCAGTGACTTCTGCAATCATTCCCTCACAGAATCATTTAGGGCACTGCTGATGTTTGAGTGTTGTAGAGAACACCAGTGTATATCAAATTTAAAAGTCTGGTTGCAACAAAGACTATTTATGGAGGATTTATTCAGCAACATTCACGCAACAAATATGTCCTAAGCAGCTTTGTATCAGCCACTTTGTAAGAGCCACCTCAGAGGTGGACTCTTAACCACAACCCTTTCTGGAGTAAAGCAGGGATATAAGCAAGTAAATTATATTAAATACCATGTAATAAAAAAATAAGACGTGGCTCCCCACGGGCACCAGTAAGAAAAACCCAAACTCTGGGTGCCTGGGTGGCTCAGTTGGTTAAGCGACTGCCTTCGGCTCAGGTCATGATCCTGGAGTCTGGGGATCGAGTCCCGCATCGGGCTCCCTGCTCGGCGGGGAGTCTGCTTCTCCCTCTGACCCTCCCCCCTCTCATGTGCTCTCTCTCTCAAATAAATAAAATCTTAAAAAAAAAAAAAAAAAAGAAAAACCCAAACTCCTCCATCAAGGCACACAAATCCCTACGTGACTTGGCCATACCTCTTTCTCCTAACCATCCTAGCCTTAAACTTTATTCAATGACAGCCCTAGAATTCTTCAAGCACCCCCCTTCATTTGCCCAATAAACACACACAAGTATAAGACTTTCACCGTTTTTTTCCCCTCCCTCTGTCATGCCTTCTTTCCTTTCTCCATCTGTCTGGAGACCAATGAATTCTTTAAAAACTATAGTCAAATGTAGCTTTTATGTCTAAAATCCACCCTTTCTCATGGGACGCCTGGGTGGCTCAGTCAGTTAAGCATCCGACTCTTGGTTTTGGTTCAGGTCATGATCTCAGGGTCATGAGATCAAGCCCCACATCAGGATCCATACTCAGATCCACACTGAGATTCATTCACCCTCCCTCTCTCTCCCCCTCTGTTGCTCCCCCTGCTCGAGTGAACTCACTCTAAATAAAATCTTAACAAAACAAACAAAACCTGGGTGGCTCAGTCAGTTAAGTGTCTGCCTTCGGCTCCCGTCATGATCCCAGGGTCCTGGGATCGAGTCCCGCACAGGCTCCTTGCTCAGCAGGGAGCCTGCTTTTCCCTCTACCTGCCGCTCCCCCTGCTTGTGCGTGCGCTGTCTCTCTGACAAATAGATAAAATCTTAAAAAACGAAACAGAACAAAAAAAACCTATTCTCCCCTTAGCATACAGTATAATTACTCCTATTAGCATACAGTATGCTAATTCTCTCTTTGTATTGCTGTGCCCATCTACCACTAGACCAGACTGTGTGCTCCTTGAGAGGGACAATGTCTTACTCATTTTTGTATGTTCAGGACCCAGGACAGTGTCTTGTACATAGTGATCCTCACGTTTGTTGAATAAATGCCTACCTTCTTAACATCATCTCATTAAAGAACTGAATACATACCAGATTTCATTCAGAATTTGGTTTTGCTACGAGTATCTATAGGTAAACTTTCATACTTAAAGACAGCTATTTATCTCTGAGACGGTGAATATTTAATGCTTTAGCTCCATAAAGGGCAGTACTCTCTATTAGGAGTAAGACTATAAAGCACCCATTTTTTTGCTAACAGAATCTCTGATGTTTTAGAGAATTCAGAGATTCTAATAAATATACCACCTTTAACATATGAACAGTGGGACTGAACAACACATCTATGTTAATCCAAAGCCAGTCTAATAAAAAGAGACTCAGGACTAGGACAAGTTTCATATGTGATTTAAAAAATTATCAGAAGACAGTTAAAAAAAAAAAAACAAAAACGAAGGCTACCTGAGACAACAACCTCTAAACAAGGATAAGCAGATAAAAGATGACTCCCTCAGCTGGTCTGGGAAATGATGAAACCAGTAAGACAATAGGACATATCAGAGAAGAGCCTCTCAGGAGTATCATAAACTGCTTTCACCTAAAGATTCTCTGTATTCATGAGTGATCATATTTCTAAAAACATTCCTCACCTGACCTAATGACATCAAAGACTACTGGCCCAAAGGCTACATACCAATACAATGATTTTGGCCTGCGGCTGCCTTGTGTTAATAAGTTGGACGATGGCCTCGATTCCACCTGCTACTTCTTCTGCCGTATTTTCATGGTTGTTTGTTCCTACCCAGACAACAATGACCTATAATTGAGGGAAGATAAAGAAAGCGGGGCGATGAGTAAATAACCAAGAATAAAGGAACGTTTAGATGAAAATCTAATATTTAGATAAAAATATTTATCAATGTTTAGATAAGCATCTTATTTCAAAAATCAAAAGAAGGAAAGGTGAACTTGTCAAATGGTAGGGATAACTTCAACTGAGCAGCCACCTTCAAACACTGATTTAGGCCTCATAGATCTCAGGATAAATTCCAAGCAGATTAATTCCGAAGCAGTAAAACTACCCTAGGAGGAAATGACAGAATTCTTTCATCATTGTGGAGTTGGAAACTAAGCTCTTAAAATCCAGAAACTATACAGAAAAGATAACAAATTCAACTGTATAAAAATAAAAACTCTGCATGTTGAAGAAAATACTAAAGTGAAATCTAAGAAAGCCAGGAAAAAATATTTGCAACTCCTACCATAGAAACTCCCTGACTACAAGTATCTTCCAGAAAAAAAAATAACAAAAGTACCCAAGGGAATGTAACTGGTATAAATGCAGTTATACTGAAGAAAGAGTAGCTGGGGAGGAAGCTGGATGAAGTTTCGAGTTTTTCCTCTTTAAAAAAAAAAAATTCATCTACGAGGTGGCTGTCACCTAGAGACATACATCTTAGTATACAACCCAACAAAGTAACTTTCCACCCTGTCACAAAAGACAGGAACATGGACTAGTTTTTCTATTAGAAAGGCCAAAAAATAGGGCTTCCTGGCTGGCTCAGTCAGTAGAGCATGGGACTCTTGATCTCAGGATTGTGAGTTCAAGCCCCACATTGGGTATACAGATTACTTAAAAATAAAATCTTAAAAAAAATAGAGGGGCGCCTGGGTGGCTCAGTTGGTTAGGTGTCTGACTCTTGATTTCCACTCAGGTCATGATCTCTGGGTCATGGGACTGAGCCCCATGTCAGGCTCTGCGCTCAGCATCGAGTCTGCCTGTCCCTCTTCCTCTGCTCCTCCTCCCACTCCCAGAGGCATGCACTCTCTCACTCTCAAATAGATAAATAAATAATAATAAATGAATAAAAAGGGGCGCCTGGGTGGCGGAGTCCATTAAGCACCCAGCTCTTGCTTTCAGCTCAGGATGGGTTCTCAGGGTCATAAGATCAAGGCCCGCACTGGGCTCAGCACAGAGTTGGCTTGCGATTCTCTCTCCCTCTCCCTCTGCCCCTCCCAGTCATGCTCTCTCTCTAAAATAAATAAATCTTTTTTAAAAATTAAAAAAAAATTTCTAAAGGCAAAAAATAAAATACTTTCAACAAAGCAACTGTTATCAACTTTGTTTTTTTTCTTTGTTTAGAGCTGAAAAAAATTACATGCACAGTGTGCCAACTCAGGACATTTATAATGTGTTAAGGTAGTGGGGTACACATTTATGAATATTTGTTCGTATCTGCTTCAAATTTTCTTCAGAAAAACTTGGGAGGCCTTGCTTACTAATTTGTTTATATGGTTAAACAGCTCCAAAATTACTTCTTGAAGTGAATCATGACACTGCCACCATGGCCCTCGTCTGAGCAGATTCCCCTGGTGCTGCATTTAGGCCTACAGAATAGCGTGCCTCATGAGCATCAAATCCCTTCCTACAGCTGAAGAAGACCATTATTAACAACTACAAATACAACCTAAGCAAGCAAAACACTGATTTCTTAATACCTATCTGCAATGTTCTTAAGCAAGGACAACAGCATCATTTATCTTAAAGGGGAACAAAGCAAAGACAGTAGCAAAATAATGCTTTAAAGAAGCAGTTTGTTTTTACTAGCAGTTTCAGACAATTTTCTACCTGGAAAAGACTCAAGATTAAAGATACTCTTTAAAACATTAGTTTCATTTCACCTTAGGTTTAATATTCTCCAGTTCTCCATTCTTTAGTCTCCACAAAACATGTCTTGTTGTATCTCCCCCAATTCCAAAATTTAGTGCATGAAGTGGGGAAAAAAGCTCTCGCCATATCTAAAAAGAGAAAAAAGAGCTTTATTTAAACTGAGTGGGAAATAAAATTCTTCCATTGCAATGTGTTTGTGAGGCACCTGAAAGAATAATTTTCATTTTCTATATTCAAATGTAATGCTGCAAATCATGAGCTGCTCAGTGTTTGCAAGGCTCGGAGGATGGCACTGTATCACTCAATTCTTTCTATGATTACTTTTTTTTTTTTAATGTATTTTTTACTTTATTTTTTAAGTAGGTTCCATGCCCAACGTGGAGCCCAAAGTGGAGCTGGAACTCAAAATCATGAGATCAAGACCTGAGATCAAGAGTCGGATGCTTAATTGACTGAGCCACCCAGGCGCCCCTCTATCACTCAGTTCTTAATGCAGTCTTCGACCTGAGCTCAAGAATGGAGTCACAATGCTGCCCGATGCCCGTCAGGAGGTTCCAGCATTTATACTCAAGGTGCCAACTCAGTAAGCTCTCCTTTCCCTTTACTCATGCATCAAAATGAATAGGGTGAAGTAGAAACATGAGATGAAGAAATTTAGAGCGCTGGAGCCAGAAAGGAATCAAGCTATCTTTTCCTTTAACTGCCCTGGAAGAGTGCAAATCTTAAAAAAAGATGTGGAACACAAAATATGGGGCACCTGGGTGGCTCAGTCATTCAGCGTCTGCCTTCGGCTCAGGTCATGATCTCAAGGTCCTGGGATCGAGCCCCACATCAGACTCCCTGCTCGGCGCCTGGGTGGCGGAGTCCATTAAGCACCCAGCTCTTGCTTTCAGCTCAGGATGGGTCCCTGCTCGGCAGGGAGTCTGCTTCTCCCTCTCCCCCTGCCTGCCATTCCCCCTACTTTGCTCTCTTTCTGTCAAATAAATAAAATCTTAAAAAAACCAACTGAGCCACCCAGGTGCCCACAGATTTTCCTTTTTTTACATCCACCCAATTAAACATCCAATTAATGTTTGTATTTTCACCCATAGCAGATGAGTATCTCCGATTCACCACAGTGTTACCTGCACACTGGCTCCAGCGCTCTAAAAATACGCAAATATGCAAAATAAGGGGCGCCTGGGTGGCTTAGTCAGTTAAGCATCCGACTCTTGGTCATGATCTCAGGATCATGGGATCGAGCCCCACATCGGGCTCTGCACTCAGTGTGGAGTCTGCTTGGGATTCTCTGCCTCCCCTTCCCTCTGCCCCTCCCCCTCCTCCACATTCTCTATTAAATAAATAAATAAATCTTTAAAAAAATATATACAAAATAAGAAAATGTAAAACACAGTAAGACTCTGTGGCACTGTGTGGCAAAAAAGGGAGCTGAGTTAGAAACAATTCTGAATTTTTTGTCTCATCATGCATGGTGGCACAAAGAATCCCATTATGGAGGTCTGACCTCCCTCGCACTCTGAACTAGAGCTTCTCTAAACTGTCATGAATAAGCCTACAGATTCAGCTCAGAGTGAAAGTTTGCTAGCGATGAATGGATTTACTTTGGTAGCCAAGACCCACCCTCCCCCCTTCCACCTTTACCTCATATTGCTGCATTAACTGCACCATGGAATCCCCCACAAACAGTACATCAGGCTCTTTGTCTTTACAGTCGAGGACAAATCTGTTGTGCTGGTTCGAAAAAGGAAGAAAAATTAGAAAACTGGCATTTCTTTCTCAGTGAGAGGTCTTGGCCTAGACAGAACAGTTGTCCAACCAGTTACTCTGCTGTTAAACATTCTATTTATTCTGTCTGAAATAAACTACTGAGATTTTCTTCCCACCCTTACCACACTGATCATTCTAATATGCTAAGAAAACTGGAATTCTATTGAAACCAGAATGGAAAAACACACTTAACATGTTTTTTAGAAGTTTATCTTTTCCTCAAACTCTTTGAAAGATAATTTCAGACACACAGAAAAACCACAGTACAATGAACACCTGTATATCCTCTGCCTGTATTCAACAATAATGTTCTCCCATATTTGCTTTATCTGTTTGTGTTTGCTGAACCATTTGAAGGTAAGTGGCAAATGCTATGGTTCTTCACCTTTACGTATTTCAGCATGAGTAAGGACAGTCTCCTATAAAACCACAAAACTATTATTGCATCTAAGACAATGAACAATAGTCCCATAGTCCCATAATATTCAGTCCATATTCAATTTTTCCAGTTGTTCCAAGAGTTGGATAAAGTATTATAGCTCTTTTTTTGAACTAGGAACCAATCAAGAATCATGTATCTTATTTGGATGTTTTAACATGGCCTTTGAAAATGCCTGTTCACCTCCAACTCTGAGACAATGGCAAAGTGGGAGTCAATCCTTTCTCAGTCGAATCCAAATCTATAAGCAGTGGTGACCATGACCTAGTCCTAGAGTACTTCTCTCTGCTGCAAGGGCACAAGACACTTTTAAAATGGATTTTACTCATCAATACTAAAGGACTCGCTATTCTCTGTCAAATAAATAAATAAAATCTTCAAAAAAAAAATACTAAAGGACATAGCTGAAGTTTCTATATTCATCCCTGAAATAAATGTACATGATACTCTAGGCAACAGTCTTTAACCCAGTTCTAGGGAAAGGTCTGAATGCTGTTCCTTTTTCTCAAGCTCTACATTCAACGATGCTTTCCTTAGGAATTAAGTTATATTTAAGTGTTTCTGCTGCTAAATATCTGTGCAGGTAACACTGTGGTGAATCGGAGATACTCATCTGCTATGGGTGAAAATACAAAAATACTTCTGGAAATAATTTGACAATTAAAAGAGCTCCTCCTGTAGAGTGACAGGATTTGATATAGATTTTCCTTTTTTTTTTTAAAGATTTTATTTATTTGACAGAGAGAGAGACAGCGAGAGAGGGAACACAAGCAAGGGGAGTGTGCGAGGGAGAAGCAGGCTTCCCGCAGAGCAGGGAGCCCGATGCAGGGCTCGATCCCAGGACGTTGGGATCATGACCTGAGCCGAAGGCAGACGCTTAACGACTGAGCCACCCAGGCGCCCCCCTTTGTTTTTTTAAGGTTTTATTTACTTGAGAGAGAGAGAGAGAGTCCAAGTGGGGGAGGAGCAGTCGGGGAGGGAGGGAATCTGTCCAGCAGAATCCACATTGAGCACGGAACCCGACTCGGGGCTTGACTTCAAGACCCTGAGATCAGGGCCTGAGCTGAAACCCTGAGCTGGATGCTTAACCAACTGAACCACCCAGGTGCCCACAGATTTTCCTTTTTTTACATCCACGTTTTGTGTAAATAAACTTTTTAAATTACTACTTTTTCAATAAGTATTTTTAAACTGAAGAGATAAAATGGGCACGAATAAAACCATAGCTGGTGGGGCGCCTGGGTGGCTCAGTCGTTAAGCGTCTGCCTTCGGCTCAGGTCATGATCCCAGGGTCCTGGGATCGAGCCCCGCGTCGGGCTCCCTGCTCAGCTGGGAGTCTGCTTCTCCCTCTCCCTCTCCCCCTGCTTGTGTTCCCTCTTTCGCTGTGTCTCTCTCTGTCAAATAAATAAATTAAAATAAATAAATAAATAAATAAATAAATAAAACCATAGCTGGCGAGTAGGTACACTTCCACAACACTTCTCCTCTCCATTGTGGTACTACAGTGCCAACTACCTCTCAAAACCGGTGAAATAGTTCACAGTTCTAGAATGTCATGGAATTTAAGCTCTGCTGTTCTAAAGGTTCTGGTACTCTATGTTTTCTTTTTAAGTCTAAAAGTAGGTACAATAAGTTTGGAAAAATAGATCAAAACAAAACACTTAGAATTCTACCATCTTAGCCCAGTAACTATCATTTGGGCATATTTTCCTTTTTTTTTTTTTTCCCCCACAGGCCTCCCTAACCTTTTTTTAAACAGTTGACTCACTATGTGTACCTCTTTCTGGCACAATAGCTTTGGGGACAGAACAGCCTATGTTCAAATTCTAGCTTGCCTACTTTCTAGTCCAGAAAGCATATAACTAGTATCACCCTTAAAAAAACTTAATATGAAAAATATCAAACGTACACGAAAGCAGAATAGGGTAGCTCTATTTTTAACATCTTGAGGAACCTCCATTCCCTTTTCCAGAGTGGATGCAACAGCTTACATTCCCACCAACAGTGTAGGAGGGTTCCCCTTTCTCTGCATCCTCCCCAACACTTGTTGTTTCCTGTCTTGTTAATTTTTGCCATTCTAACTGGTGTAAGGTGGTATCTCATTGTGGTTTTGATTTCTATTTCCCTGATGGCTAGTGATGTTGAACATTTTTTCATGTGTCTGTTAGCCATTCGTATGTCTTCTTTGGAGAAGTGTCTGTTCATGTCTTCTGCCCATTTTGACCTACAGAATCTCCCACAGTCTGGATTTTGTTGACTGTATTCCTATGGTGATCCTAGTGGACACGTTCATCTGCTCCAGGTATTTCCTGATACGTGGTATGGTATTTTGGCAATGCTTCATAGGAAATATTATCACTTCAAAACTTGTTTTGAAATAATTTTAGATCTACAGAGGAGTTGCAAAGATAGTACAGTATTCCCATATACCTTTCACCCAGTTCCCTCCAATGTTAACATCTTACATGAGCATGATACATTGGTTAAACTAAGAAATTAATATTCATAAATAGTATCAACTAAAATAGCTTACTCAGGGGGCACCTGGCTGACTCAGTCAGTAGAGCATGGGACCCTCCATCTCAAAGTTCTAAGTTTGAGCCCTGCATTGGGTGTAGAGATTACTTAAAAATAAAATAAAAATCTTAAAAAAAAAAAAAAACAGTTTACTCAGATCTCACCAATTTTTCCTCTATGTCCTTTTCCTGTTCCCAGGACCAATTCAGGGTATCACATGGCATTGAGTCTACATGTCTCCTTGGTCTCTTCCATCATGGGACAGTTTCTTGGTCTTTCCCTGTATTTCATGTCGTTGACACATTTAGTAGTAGTCAGGTGTTTTGTAGAATGTCCCTCAATTTGGGGCTGATTATTTTGTCACGAACACACTGAGGTGATGAATTATTCTGGAAGCCTACCATGGAGATGATGTGTGTGCCCTTGCTATATCATATCAGAGAGGAGTACACAATATTAACATGACTTATTACTGGTGATGTTAACATTGATCATCTGGTTAAGGTGGTGGTTGCCAGGTTTCTCCAATATATAGTTATTTTTCCTTTCCATACTGTATTTGTTAGAAACAAGACACTAGGGGTGCCTGGGTGGCTCAGTTGGTTGAGCGTCTGCCTTCGGCTCAGGTCATGATCCCAGGGTCCTGGGATCGAGCCCCGCATCGGGCTCCCTGCTCAGCGGGGAGCCTGCTCCTCCCACTCGTCCTCTGTCAAATAAATAAAATCTTAAAGAAAAAGAAACAAGACACTAAATCCAGCTCTCACTGATGGGGAATTAATAAGCTCCACCTTCTGGAGAGAGGGGATATCAAAAAATACGTGGTCTTATGTTAAAACCACCAAGGTAATTTCCAGGGGGATACTCCTGAGGCTAGGCAAATATACTCTCTCTCCTTAAAGGTGTGCCTACTAATTTTAGTATTCACTGATGGACCTTCCCTACAGTAATTATTACCATGGTGTTCAAATGAGGGTTTTCTTTTCCCTCCCTCCTTCTACATTTATTTATTGTTAAAAGATTTTACTTTTACGTAATCTCTAAACCCAATGTGGGGGTCAAACTCACAATCCCAAGATCAAGAGTTGCATTACATGCTCTACTGACTAAGCCAGCCAGGCTCCCCTACATTTATTAATTAAAATTATTATCTTTTCCCCTGTTCATCAATTGTTTATTTATAGCAAAATGGGTTCATGAATATTTACTTTATCCTTTGAGTTATAAACCAATAATATCATGATTTATTATGTCGCTCAAACTGTCCAACTTTGTACTCGGGTGCTCTTTCAGGTTGGCCTCAAGTGGTCAAAGTGAATATCATCAAAGAGACAAACCAGTATCACTGGTCTTCTATGAGATGTGCTAAGGACACTTCTCTTCAGTGATATTCTTGCCATACATCTTTTTTTTTTTTCCTTTTCTTGAGTAGTTGCTCTCTTGCACTACAAGATGCTACAGGTTCATCTTTTATTTCCTTTGTTCCAGCTGTAGATGCAATCATTTCTCCAAGTAGCCCTGATTCCTTTCACTGGAGAAAAGAAACCAAGATCTGAGCATATATTTAATTATTTAGTAAAGTTATTCTTCTATACAGGTTAAAAATTTTTTTTTAAATATTCCTGTTTTTCTTCCATTTGACTATTTTTTTCTAGTCAATGCTAATTATTTAAAGCCTGCTAATTTATGCCAGAACAACAAAGACATCTAGTTCTAGTTACTACTTTTAATAAAGTTATAAATGGCCTAAACGTTCCTAAATATTTGTACCTAAATGGTATTTTCATATATAGCAAAGAAATACTATTTATAAAGAGGAAAGAGGCA
This sequence comes from Mirounga leonina, assembly GCF_011800145.1. NCBI lineage: Eukaryota > Metazoa > Chordata > Mammalia > Carnivora > Phocidae > Mirounga > Mirounga leonina. The sequence goes on along the minus strand of NW_023270387.1, from coordinate 13,308,198 downwards.
CCTAGATGGCTCAGTCAGTTAAGCATCTGACTTGTTTTTTTTTTTTTAAGATTTTATTTATTTATTTGAGAGAAAGAGAGAATGAGAGACAGAGAGGATGAGAGGGAGGAGGGTCAGAGGGAGAAGCAGACTCCCTGCCGAGCAGGGAGCCCGATGCGGGACTCGATCCCGGGACTCCAGGATCATGACCTGAGCCAAAGGCAGTCGCTTAACCAACTGAGCCACCCAGGCGCCCAAGCATCTGACTCTTGATTTCGGCTCAGGTCATGATCTCAGGGACCTGGGATCAAGACCTGCATTCAGCTTTGCACTTAGCATGGAGTCGGCTTGGGATTCTCTCTCTCTCCCTCTCACTCTGCCCCTCCCCACCCCACTCAAGCGCTCTCTAAAATAAATGAATAAAATCTTAACTAAATAAAATTTAAAAAATAGGGAGGAAAAAACTATAGCTACGCTTTTAACATGTATGATACACTGCAGAAAAATACAAAAACATACTACTTACAAAAAGTTTAAAAGCATGCAAAAATACTATAAATACAGTTTAGAAATTTAAGATATATGTAGTATGTAAGCACATGAAAAAAAAACCCACCAAATTTAGGATACTGGTTTGGGGACAGGGAGGTGGGAAAGAGAAAAAATGATCAATGAGAGGTATACACAGAACATCAATTCTATTAGCAATGTTTTATTTTTTTAGGGTGAGTGGTAAATACACAGAATGGCCAGTGGATTTCATAATACTTTTTAAGATATAAATGAACTGGGGCATCTGGGTGGCTCAATCAGTTAAGCGTCTGCCTTCGGCTCAGGGATTGAGCCCTGCATCTGGCTCCCTGCTGAGCAGGAAGCCTGTTTCTCCCTCTGCCACTCCCGTTTGTGCTTGCTCTCTCCCTCTCTGTCAAATAAATAAATGAAATCTTAAAAAAAAAAGAGGATATAAACAAACTAGGAAGATTAAGAATAACCATGCAGCTGATCCATATAAAAGTCAAAAAAAAGTACTTACTACCACTCAAAATTAGCTAGTAGACAGATTGATTTTTAAGTCTGGGAAGACAAAAACAGAAGTAGACAACTATCAAGAGTATAAACAGAATCACTAAATACTAAAATGCAAAACTCTGGGTACTTAAAATCATATAGAACTTGTTATTCCAAAGAGGAAATATGGTTGGAAAGCAATAGATGAAGGTTAAATACAGTTATGGTTAAGTGATAACAGCTTATTAAAAGGCAGCTAAGAATACAAAGGAGACACAGTGCTACAAAACAATGGAACACATCAAGAAGACATAGGAACCCGGAGAGGAGTCCCACTTGCTAAACCTGGGACAATGTGAGCTTGAAAATTACAACGATTATAACGCCCTGGAAAGAATAAGAACTATGAGTCCACACCATAATAAAGAAGAACTGGTTTAGGCCAACAACATCTTCAGTGATCAAAGTTAATCGCCAATAAGACAAACCAACACCATGTACCTTCTATGTGACGCACTGAGGACATCACTTCACTGATACCTGCCAAAAATGTGTAATCTGAATCTTGATTAGGAGGAAAAAGATAACCCAAATTGAGGAACATTCCGCAAAAGAAATGGCCTATATTCCAAACTGTCAGTGTCATGAAAAACAAAGGCTAAGCAATATTTCAAAGTAAAGGAGAATAACAAGACAGGACAACAGAATGCAACGTGTGATTGTAGACTGGGAGGAAAATTGACATAAAAACATTGGGACAAATGGAGAATTGTGAACATGGCATGATATCAATGTTAAATGTCCTGGCTTTAATAACCATTCTGTAGTTTTATAAGAAAATGTCCTTATTCTTAGAAAATGCACTGAAATATTTAGGGGTGAAGGGGCATGATAATTGCAACTTCCTCTCAAATGGTTCAGAAAACACTGAATGTTGGTATGTGCACATACAAATACAAGCAGATATGAACAGAACCTTCAGGCAGATGTAGCAAAACGTTAACTAGCAGGTTTGGATGAAGGATATAGGGAGTTCTTTCTAAAATTTTTGCACATTTGTGTAATTTTGAAATTACTTCAAAATAAAAAGCGCTTACCAAAAAAAAAAAAAAAAATGCTGTGGAGACACTGTTATCTTTCAAGAGGAACAAAGGGCAATGACTATGCTTTCAAAATATTCCTCTGGTCCAACATCAGGCTAGTGATTAGGTATGACATTAGCGTAACATTAGATTTTTATTTAAAGTAATGATTCTTATTGACCATAAAAATGCATGCACTTTTGTGGCTTTGGTCAAAAGAGTCTGGAAAACTGAAGAGACTCATCTTTGGTGAATAATACATACGCACTTCCTTTTACCTGAGACATCCATCTGTCATCTCCTTGAATATCTTCTGCTGCATGTGGAATAGCTGCTGGGTTTGAGTCCCCTTGGCTCATTCTATACCTGAGGGGAAAAATGTCTACGTCATGTTTCATTCATTAACAGGAACGTCTGTTGCCACTTAAATATTACATGCTAGGTTTTAAATAATAATTTAAGTCTCATTGTGGCTTTGCCTAGAAATGAAACTGGAGTTTATTTTCAGTAGACGTTGAGTTCTAGGACATGACTGCTTAAGTCCCATGAATATCTAGCATCCTCAAACTTCCAGACAGGTTCGAGTATCATTTAGGAACAGTGCATTACAATGAAAAAATCTGCTCCAAGTATATACTTTACATCTACATTAATTTTTCATAATTACATGTTAATGCAAGCACCAAATGACATAAGGGATCAGACACTTAAGAGTTCAATGAAACCTGCATTAGAGGCTTTTAGACTGCTCCAGTTAGACACTGGAGAATTGCTATAGCCTGATTAGAATCCATTGGTTACTAAATATCACACAAATAACTACTACAGATTGTGACAAAACTAGTCATAGGCTTTGGCACTGGTTTTTGACAAATGTTTACTAGGTATTTTATTTTTGATAGGTATCCACCAAGAAAATGTTATTAATGACGAGTTCAAATACGGCATCTGAGAGTGGAGAAGGCGTAAGCGAAATTCAGAAAACCTAGAAATGCTAATCTAGAAAGACAAAGACACCAGACTGTTTTCAGTCAACTCTGGAGAATACATACTAGAGACATCGGGCTCGAGAAATCACTTGGCATATACAAAGAATGGTGAAAAATAGGAAAATCTGGGGTTTTGTGGCTTAAAGAGGACCATTCTCTTTTTCTTTCCCTTGCTATCATCAAATACAGCTAAGCTTTCTCTGAAAAAGGACTGAGTTCTATTCATTCAATAAGTATTTACTGAGTAAACAAAACACACTAGATTGGCATAGCAGTAATTTTTGAGAATCAGAAAGTAACAAAGCTCTAAATGTGAAAATATACCTTTATTCATGAAAAATACGTTATAGAAGCAAACCAATGTTTTAACACTAACTTTGCAAACCAATTAGTTCCACTCTAAATGACACTAGGTCTAAGAAAATTAGGCTTAGGGTTAAACCCGTATCTAACTCGAAATGTAAAACATCATCCACACCCTGTGTACAGACCTTCCTCAACTTATAATAGGATTACATCTGGATAAACCCATCATAAGTTGAAAATATCCTAAGTACGGGCACCTGGATGGCTCAGTCCTGACTCTTGATTTCAGCTCAGGTCATGATCTCAGGGTCATGAGACTGAGCCCTGTGTGGGCTCCAGGCTCAGCAGGGAGTCTGCTTGAGATTCTTGCCCTCTCCTTCTGCCCCTCTCCCCGCTCGCATGCTCTCACTCTCTATAATATAAATAAATAAATCTAAAAAAAAGAGAAAGAAAAATCCCAAGTCAAAAATGCATTTAATACACCTAATCTACCAAACAGCATGACCTAGCTTACCTGAAATGTGCTCAAAACACTTCTATTAGCCTACAGTTGGGCAACATCATCTAACACAAAACCTATTTTACAATAGAGTACTGAATATCTCCTGTAACTTACTGAATACTGTACTGGATGTGGTAAACAGAATGGTTGTCCCTGTATCGGATGCTGACCCTCACGGTCACGTGGTTGACTGGGAGCTTCGGCTCACTGCCACTGCCCAGCATCACCAGAGGATCCTGTCGCATGTTGCTAGCCCAGGAAAAGATCAAACTTCGAACCCTGCCCTGCGCGTGTGGGGTGGGGAACCACCCTGCCCTAGGTGTGTGGGTTGGGTCCGGTGGCTTTATGATAACCACCTGTGACCAACAAAGAATAACTAGCCCCTAAAAAGGAAGTAAGCCATCGAAGGTGTTATAAATAGAGATGTTTAAAGGATTTAAGTTCCCTGGTTAGCTTTCTATAAAAGACCAACCTTAAAGGCCCTTGTACGCAACCCTGTGGGGACCCCCTCACTCTTGAGAGCTTTTTCTGTATCTTCAATAAACTTTATTCACATACACACACAGAAAAAATCAAACTTCGAAACTGGAAGTACGGTTTCTACTGAATGCATACGGCATTTACACCATTGTAAAGTCAAAATATCATAAGTAGAACCATTAAGTCAGGGACAATCTGTATATATTTATTTAGATTACTAAAATTTGCAACTATCAGAAAATAATAGCTATCTATGAAGGACTACATATGCCATGTTTTTTATACATACCACTTCCAATCCTTGCAAAACAAAAAAATGAGGATCAGATAATTTAGGTACTTTGTGCAGTAAGTGAAGGAAATTAGGTTTGCTTGACCCCAGTAATGTCACATCTGGCCCACTAATTCACAAAGCAGTTCATGCTGACTCCCTAAAGAGGCCTTGTATCTTTTTTTTTTTTTTTTTAAGATTTTATTTATTTGAGAGAGAGAGACACAGGAGAGAGGGAACACAAGCAGGGGGAGTGGGAGAGGGAGAAGCAGGCTTCCCACCAAGCAGGGAGCCCGATGTGATGCGGGGCTCGATCCCAGGACCCTGGGATCATGACCTGAGCCGAAGGCAGATCCTTAACAGCTGAGCCACCCAGGCGCCCCGAGGCCTTATATCTAACCATTTCACCCCAAAAACATAAACTACCTGGAGCTAAAAACATCAATGTAAAATACAAGAATTGGGAAGAACTGCAAGATGAATCTGTATAGCTCCAATCAAATTATGGTATCTGGTTGAGGCTTCACTGCCTGAGAAAAGTATGGGAAAATTAAAAGATTCATAAAGGACAAAGAAAAGGGGAGCCTGGGTGACTCAGTTGGTTAAGCGTCTGCCTTCGGCTCAGGTCATGGTCCCAGGGTCTTAGGATCGAGCCCCACACTGGGCTCCCTGCTCCATGGGAAGCCTGCTTCTCCCTCTCCCACTCCCCCTGCTTGTGGTTCCCTCTCTCACTGTCTCTCTCTCTGTCAAATAAATAAATAAAATCTTTAAAAAAGGAAAAAGAAAAAAAATGATTAAAGGAGATTAAGACAGTCACATAGAAACCTTTAGTTTTGGGGGCACCTGGGCAGCTCAGTTGGTTAAGGGTCTGCCTTTGGCTCAGGTCATGATCCCCGGGTCCTGGGACAGAGCCCTGGGATAGAGCTTCTCCCTCTCCTCCCCCCCTCTGGTGCTCTATCTCTGTCTCTCTCTCTCAAATAAATAAATCTTAAAAACAAAACATTTAATTTTAGGTGTTTTTTTTTTTAAGGATTTATTTGAGAGAGAGAGAGAGAGTGCGCACACATGTAGGAAGAGGGAGATAGTTGAGCAGAGTCCTCGCTGAGCTCAGAGCCCACTTGGGGATCGATCTCATGACCCTGAGATCATGACCTGAGCGGAAACCAAGAGTCGGATCCTTAACCGACTGGGCCACCCAGGCGCCCTGCTTTTGTTTTTAAACTAGTAAAACATTCTATACGTTCCATACAAAAGTTTCTTTGGGTCTAAATTCAATTCTAGATTGAAGTCTGGCTATTCAGGTTAAATCTGACATGGTGCTTAACAGTAGTTTTAATTTTAAAAATAGCTTTCTTTCCTGCCGATCATACAGCTGTTATTAGCCTTAAGACAGACAAAGGGCAACCAAGTTTTCCCACCTTATGGATTTCAAAATTACATATATAATGTAAAGAAGTACAGCAACAAACAGCTTCACTTTCCACTAATTCAAAAGACTATTTCCTAAATTTTTAAATAGATTTTCTTCTTTACCTTTTTTTAAAAGGGGAGAGCGGCAGAGGGAAAGGAGAGAGAAATTTTTAAATTTTTTAATTAATTTTATTTTTAAAAGATTTATTTATTTGACAAAGAGAAAGGGTACAAGCAGAGGGAGTGACAGGGAGAGGGAGAGGGAGAAGCAGGCTTTCTGCCAAGTGGGGATCCCAGGATCTGGGATCATGACCTGAGCCGAAGGCAGACACTTAACCAACTGAGCCACCCATGTCCCAGAATCTTTTTTTTTTTTTTAAAGATTTATTTATTTATTTGAGAGAGAGAGACAGAGAGAGTGGGGGGAGGGGGAGAGAATCTCAAGCAGACTCTGGGCTGAGCAGGGAACCCAACTCGGGCTGGATCCCAGAACCCTGAGATTATGACCTGAGCTGAAACCAAGAGCTGGACGCTCAACCCACTGAGCCACCCAGGCACCCCTTAATTTTTAAAAACCCAACTATTTCATTAGTTTGTTGTCATTTGTTTTCCTACCTGGAGAGACACTTAACATGTTAGGTATTTTTGAGGTAAAAGTTAACTGACACAAAATTAACTGAGAGACCACTACTGAAACAGAGAAGAAAAATCTGTCCTACTCTCACTATATGATTATATAATTAAACTATTGTTCCTGGGGATTGTTTAAAGAACAAGGGTGACAAACTGCGAATATAAGGTACCTTCATAATAACACGTATTCTAATATATCCCTCATCACTTAAAAGACAAAATGCAGGCACTTCAACTTCATTTCAGTTCTTGGGATTCCATATTCGGATCTTGAAAAGCTTAAAGAATTTTGACAAACTGGAGGGTGTCTAGAGGAAAGGAGCCAAGCTGGTAAGAAACTGAAAGCCTGTCCTATTAGAAACAGTTGAATGAAACAGGTATGTTTATAATCTGTAGAAAAACTGGTTAGGGAAGAGGAAGAGAGGACATAAATAACTGCCAAACTATTTGATGATTACTAGGAGGAGATATTACCCTTATTTTGCATGTCCCCAAATAGGAAGGTAAGGCCAGTGGATAGAATGTACAGTTAGACAAATTTCTAACAAGTATGACTACAAAATGACATGGCCTGTCTCTCACAGATTCCTCCAATGGAGATTCAAAAAGAGGCAAGCTGAATCCCTAACAAGAAAGCATAAAGTGAACTAAAGCATGAGTAAAGATTGGTCCAGATTTGTGGTGCCCAAACATCTTTAATGTTCTAGAATCTTTTTGAAATGTGTCTTATTATATATTTACTTATAAATTAAATGTCTAAGTTACTGTTAATCTATATATTAAATATTAGTAAAGTTTACTTTTTCCTTTTACATAAAAAATAAATGTACGAAGTTCTGAATTGTTTCCTGTATTCCAATGGTTCATCTTCTGCAATCCCCAGGGAGTGCACATACTCTACTTTCAAGACCAATGGTCTATTTAAGCTATAAAATCTTTCTAGATCTAGGATTCAATTCACTAACATGGATTTTCAGAGTTCCTCCAACAGATAAATAACTGTTGTAAAATAATAATCACAATTAAAATTAAGAACTTACTATTTACAAGACACTGTGCTAGGCGCTTTGTTATTTAAATAAAACTGAAGCTCAGAGAGATTTAAAGAACCTGCTCCATGATGGGGAGAGCTGAAATTGGAACTCAGGCTGCTATACCTCTAAAGCCTATCATTCTTGAGCAAAGGGTGTCAGGCTCGATATAGAAAAGCCACGATAAATTCTCATTTACTAATCTGATTCACCTATCTACCTTATTATTACTAACCAAATTTAATGGCATCCTGATACCCTGAGCAAAACACTTTCATCTTGGTACTAAATTTCTTCATGGACAAAATGAAGAAATAGGGACAGAGAAACCGAGGGAAAAGATGTCACTTATCTAAGGCTACCAGGCAGGTAGAATTGAGAGAAGATTGCAAAATATTCCCAATTAGCTAGTCTTTTTTTTTTTTTCCTGTAACTATGAATACAAGGTCATCCTTCCTCCTCAACAAGGGCAAAGTATCTGAGCAAAAATTTCTTTGTGCCTTCAGACACTTGGATTTTGTATTGTTTTGCTAAATCAAATTCTCACAATACAACGTAGCTTTCAGTTTTACTGATGGCTATGGATTGATAACATCCTTAAAGAGCAGGTAAAGAAAAAGTGAGCCACAAACCCATGCAACCTCCTAAGAACGAAGCTAGAAATGTACAATCTAGGGATCTATGCATTTAGAAGATTCAAATAATTTGGGAGTCAAATAAAATAAGCTGTTGAATTCTTTGTAAGAGAAATGAAGAATGAATCAGGAGCTATCCAGAGTACAGCCTGTGATAGGACACAAAAACCTGAATGATTTTGGGTTTCCTGCCTCAGAGCAATACCATACGCAGCAGTATTCGGAATAGTGAAGCTGTAATCAGTAACGTAATAAAAAAAGTACCAATAGGGAGGTGGATTCTGACTCCCATTTCACCTTCCTGATTCATAATAATCCCTTTGGGGGGGATTATTTTAAGTCACTAACTTCTGATCACAAACAGCAGGTTCAGTTAGAGAAACCAAGGAGAACGGAGATAAAGGTCTAAAGAACAAAAGTTTCGTTAATTTACCAGGAGAGACTACTCCAGGGAATCTCTGATTGTCCATTAAAATGTAAATTCTTTGGAAAAATGAGGAGTAAGCAACTTGCACAGCACTTCCCAATTTTCCTGCATTTTCTATCTTCTTTCTACCTTAACTTGGACTATAACGGTGAACACCAGAATTTCCAGATACTTACACCAGTATGTGGTGTAGCTGGTGTAGCATGTTTAATCAGAAACCAGTTCCAACAACAAAGAAATATAAATTCTCAAGCTCAGCTGGATCTTTAGTTTAACCAGGAAACAGAGGGAGGAGAAAAGTTGCGCCAAGAATTAAAAGATTTAGAATGTGTCCACTCTAACCTAAGCCTCTTCATTTTGCTTCAGAGGGAGTTGGCAGCAATATTCTGAAAGGGAAGAAAAGCCTCATCCAGAAGACCCTGCCTCAGTGGGCTGGCGGGTGAGTCCCAGGGTTCCAGCACATCCATAATTTATTATCAAATGCCCGCCCAAGCCAACAAATTAAAGCACAATGATTTCCTACTCCTCCCCTGCTCCCCCACAAGGAGGCAACCTTTATATCAGAACAATGTGCCCAGGAGAGAATCTAAAGACACAAGGCTTATCCAAGGCAAAGCTGTATTCAAATGCTCAGGAGAGACCACACTCTGTATTTTTTCCTTCTTCTTTCTCCATACCTTTATCCCCCTCGCCCCAATTTAAAACTGTACAAAATGAGATCCTAGAGTGGGTGCAGATGATCTTCCCTTTCTCTGCAGACACACTCTAAAAAAGAGCCAGAGACTGAAGTGCTTGCTTTTCTTAAGGTTCGTGCGTAAGTCATGGAAAGCAACGCTGGCTTGAGAGCTATGGGAAGCAGAACAGTGAGTCACCATGCAACGGGTATATCGCAAACCTGCAGGCCAGCAGGTCTCGCTCCTGTAAATGGACATGGATGGACCAAGTGGAAAAGCACCAGAGAAAATCTGTCCATTGGCCTCTTTAAGCAGCTGGTTGACCTTGGGCAAATCACCAACCTTGCTGGGCCTCATCTCTAAAATGAGGGGCTGGGCAACATGGCCCTCTAAGAAATAATCCCCTCGGAGCCCTGACAGTCTGCGGGTTTTTGAATACATTAGGGGAAACGGAGAAGTTTCTAAAGAGTTGACATTTTTCAACAAAAAGGGGAGGAAAAAGTGCTCGGTCAACAAGCCACCGAGTAACGGGCCTGAGCCCGGGTTAAAGGCCTCTCCGACCGGGGAAAGGGGAGGGAGGGTCAGAGGTTCGGGCGCGGGGATGGAGGGAAGAGGCAACAGCTGAGACCGAAGGCAGAAGAGTTGCTACAAACGCGGCTGGCGGCGGCGAACCGCCGGCCACCGCGAGCTGGGGTGCCGAGAGGCCTGCTCCAGGGGGTGGGCCGGGGAGGAGCGGCCGCCCCGCCACCGTAGTCCCCCTGCACCCCTCCCCTGGGAAAGGCGGGTGGAGACGGCGGCCAGCGGCGGAGCCGAGTCGGCAGGTTTGGGGGTGGGGTGCCGGCGGGAGGCTCTACGGGGGGCGGCGAGCGGTCCGGGGAGTGCCGGGGACAGCACGGGCAGCTGGGGAAGCAGCGCTGGGCCGCGGAGAAGGCGCGCGCGCGAGGTCCCCCGAGGGTCGGCGGGGGGGGAGGTGGCGCGGGGGGAGGGGCCCGGACAGTGGGGGAGGGGAGGTCGCGGGCCTCTCACAATAACAAATCGCAGGCCCTTCCGACCCCCACCTCTAAGCCTCCGGTTCCCCGCGACCCTGGCTGCACTCACTCAGGCAGAGGGTCCGTACGGGCCCCAAGCGGCTGCGGCGTCGGCGGGTGGCGCGTCTGTCGCTCGCTCAGTCCCGGCGGCCCCGCTCCGGCGCGTCCCTCCTCGGGCCCCAGCACCAGCGGCAGCGCCCCCACTTCCGGTTCCCCTGCCACTCAAGCAAATGGCTTCCGGAAGTCCCGCCTCGTCCTGCGCGGCCTCCGCGTGGCTCCTCGCTCCCCGCTTTCCCTGTCTGCGGGCACTCGCTGCTGGCGCTCAGGTGCCCCGCCACGCCCTGCGAGGTTCCCCGCATTGTTCTCTGTCCTGCCCTCTTTTTGCACGTAGTCTGCATGAGGTGCAAACTGTCTTTCCTTCGACTGCATCCCTCAATCCTGCGTTAATGTCGCCGCGGAGTGGAGGTGGCATTTGGGACAATGTGGCGTGACCTCACACTGACGCCATTCCTCTCCCGCCCGGCCAGCCTGGCTTCTTTCTCCACCCCGTGGAATCAACCAGATTGCTGTAACTGGGAGGGAAATAGGGCCCCAAGGTTAATGAGACAGTCTGCCACATTATGAGTGGAGTTTGTTTCTGTGATGAATGGACGGGTGTGGGGGGACCGCCTCTTAAGGTGATACCATAGGGGGCTGGCGGGTCAGCCCTTAACAGTCCATCCAGTTTAGGGGAAGACACACATATACAAAGTCAACACTAAAAAGAGTACATGCCAAATGCTATATAAATGCGGGACCTGTAAGGGTAGAGAGGGAGGGCGAAAGATGTGCGCCGGCTTATGGCAGCGAGAGGTTTGGTAGAGCACACGCCTGAGCTGGCCCTTTAAGACTTCATTCAGACCTACGCCAGGTAGTAGGTAGAGCCTCCCAGCGCTCTGATACGATGGGGGGCAAAGGGGGCCGGCGGTAATTTTGCTGAGAACACCTGTTAAGACTACTATAAAAATCAGGATATATCAAATTGGTTTTCAGCTCACCTGTGCTGTCAAGTGATACTACGTTTACCAGGCATGTATAATCCAAAATAATTTTGTCCTTGTATAGAATGATTTTTACACTGCTAATTTACCTTGGAATTTTCTTGCAGACACTGTATGGCACACCAGTACGTGCTCAGTAAATGTTTGTTGTTTTAAGTGTTATACTGAAAAGAAGTCATGTTTGGGGAACTCAAGAGGCAGCCCAGAAATATGTTGATAACAGAAGAGAAACAGCTTGAATTATTCTCAGGGGATAAATCCACAGAATCTGGCATTTCCCCAATTGTAACACTCAACACACTTTAATGTAATTACTACTTTAATACTCTGTCTTCACTGCTATAGTGTAAGCTCTGAGGGAGCAGGCACTGTGTTCTTTGGATTCCCAGCACCTGGCACAGTGCCTCAATCACAGTAGACGTTAAATATTGCTGCATGAGGAATGAATGATCAAGGGTTGATTTTGTGCCTGTGTGGAACCCATGGCCTCTCTCCCTACTTTTTTGTTTTCAACTTTTTAATTAAGAAACATAAACAAGGGAGGTGTACCCCTAGGAAATACTAAACCTAGTTAAACTAGCTTCTGCAAATATTGAAATACCTTTATGGCTCGGGCAGTTTTTATTGTTTTGGCAAAATCTCAATGTCATTGAACCCTGAAATCTATCAAGAGCTTCTTTCCTGGGCGCCTGGGTGGCTCAGTTGGTTAAGCGGCTGCCTTCGGCTCAGGTCATGATCCTGGAGTCCCTGGATCGAGTCCCACATCGCGCTCCCTGCTCAGCAGGGAGTCTGCTTCTCCCTCTGACCCTAACCCCTCTCATGTGCTCTCTCTCATTCTCTCTCTCTCAAATAAATACATAATAAAATTAAAAAAAAAAAAAGAACTTCTTTCCTGAATTTGTCTGTTTTAGCTTTCTAAATAGATCATTTTCAAAAATAAGCAGGTGGTACAGTGGAAAGGACCCTGAACTAGGCTTCAGGGTGTCCCGGGGTGTTGTCTGCAGGCTACTGCTATTTTACTTCTTCAAGCCTTTGTTTCTTAGTCTGTAAGATAAAAAGAATGGACTAGATGATTGCTAAGGTCCTTTTTAGCTCTCAATTTCTACCCTCCTCCCCGTTACATTCAGGAAGATAATTCTGAGGGCATCCACATCCTATCTCACTCCTCCTCACTTCCCACACACAAATCCCCTTCCCCCCGGGTCCCATTCAGAGTCGGTGTTTTCCATACAGTCCCAGTTGGTGATAGGTAAAAACAACTTTTCTGACTATGACACAAATTGACGGAAAACTATCCAGAGAGCTTGTGCTTCAAGTTGTTTTTCCATTAACGATGGGTTTTATGAATCCATCCAGATTCTTTATAGTCTGGTTTCCCTATTGATTAAATGCTACCCTAAAGGGAGAAAATATATAAATCCTGACAAAATGTCTGTGGACTGATTGGAGTCCTCAAATGGGCAAAAGTAAAAGGGATCTAATGTAAACCTAGGACTTTGAGAATGAGAAGTGTCAAAATACTACCCAAGTGGGGGCGCCTGGGTGGCTCAGTTGGTTGGGCAGCTGCCTTCGGCTCAGGTCGTGATCCTGGAGTCCCTGGATCGAGTCCCGCATCGGGCTCCCTGCTCAGCAGGGAGTCTGCTTCTCCCTCTGACCCTCCCCCACTCATGCTCTCTCTCATTCTCTCTCTCAATAAATAAAATCTTAAAAAAAAAAAAAAATTAAAAAAAAAAATACTACCCAAGTGGCCTGGAATTTAGGAGACTGCTTGGCATTTCATTACTTACAGTAATGAAACTGGGAGGTTTCAGAGGACCTGGCATTTCAGACGTGAAAAGGAGGGAAAGCTATGTGGCCTGCGAATGGACACGTGGTATGAATTCAGGGAATTTCTGTGGGTAGAACCCAAGATCAGATGGTTTATAAAAAGAGTTTCAAAGTGTTTCGTATTGTTAAAACAACATTAAAAAATGTTTTGACCGAAGAAAACAAGTTCGCTTACATCCTCACAAATAAACACATTTTCATTTGCCTCAATAACCATACATTGAGTAAATATTTCTTAATTTTAAAATCTCTGGGATCAGGCCAAATGTTAGAAATACAGTAAAAAATATACAGTATTGGGACCCCTAGGTGGCTCAGTTGGTTAAATGTCTGTCTTCAGCTCAGGTCATGCTCCCAGGGTCCTGGGATGGAGTACTGTGTCCTGTGGGGCTCCCTGCTCAGTGGGGAGTCTGCTTCTCCTTCTGCCTACTGCCCCCCCGTTTGTGTGCTCTCTCTCCCTCTGACAAATAAATAAAATATTTTAAAAATATTTAAAATATTTAAAAAATAAAATATTTTTAAAAATTAAAAAAATATTTAAAAAATATTTAAAAAACAGTATTATAACAGCATTTTTGTTTCCACCACTGACAATTGTTAATTTGTCATAGTCTTATTTTTGTAAACAACGTGTGTGTTTATGTTTTTGTATCACTACAAACTCATGAGTTGTAACACATTTGATGTGTGTTATTCCATTGCAATTATTAAGCTTATTGATAACCATACTGTCCTATGTTTAGGAGGTGGGACGGGACCCTAGTCAAGTTGCCTGAGTCGTTTTAACATGACCAAACATTGATTTGTTTTCTGCCATTTTAGTTTTTTGCCTTTTCTACAATTTCATAGAAATGGAATCAGACAGTAGGTACTCTTTTGTTTCTGGCTTCTTCTGTTTAACATATTTTTGAGATTCATCCGTGTTGTATGTATTCCTTTTTATTGCCGAATAGTATTCTGTTATATGGCTATTCTACAATTTGCTTATCCAGTCAACTGTTAGGAACATGTGGTTTGTTTCTAGTTTTGCTAATTATGAATAAGACTAAGATGAAAGTTCATATAGAAGTCTTTGTGAAGGTATTTGTTTTCACTTTTTTCTGATAAACATCTAGGAACAGAATTGCTACTTCTATTGCAAGTGCGTGTTTCCCATTATAATAAACTGAGCCACCCAGGGGTCCCAATACTGTATATTTTTTACTGTATTTCTAACTGCCCAACTGCTTTTCAAAGTGGTTTATCATTTTATACTCCCCAAAGCAGTATGTGAGAGTTCCAGTTGCTCTGGATCCTTGACAACACATGATATTGTCAATCTTTTTAATGTTAACCATTCTAATGGGTAGGTAGTGATATCTCACTGATTTTAATTTGCATTTTCCTGATTATTAATAATACTAAACATCTTTTCATATTCTTTTTAGCCATTTATATATTTTCTTTTGCCAAGTGCTTGTTCAACTCTTTCACTCATTAAAAAAATTGGGTTGTCTTTTTTTTTTTTAAGATTTTATTTATTTGACAGAGAGAGACAGAGAGAGAGAGATAGCAAGAGCAGGAACACAAGCAGGGAGAGTAGGAGAGGGAGAAGCAAGCTTCCCACGGAGCAGGGAGCCCGATGCGGGGCTCAATCCCAGGACCCTGAGATCGTGACGGGAGCCGAAGGCAGACACCTAACAACTGAGCCACCCAGGTGCCCAAAAATTGGGTTGTCTTATTACTGAGTTGTGAAAGTTCTTTTATATTCTGACTATAAAGACTTTGTCAAATATATGTATTTCAAACATTTTTCTCTCAATCCATATCTTGAGTTTTCTTTATTATTATTATTATTTTATTTTAATTCCAGTATAGTTAATATGCAGTGTTATATTCATTTCAGGTGTACAATAGAGTGATTCAACAATTCCATACATAACTCAGTGTTCATCAAGACAAGTGTAGAGTTTTCATTTTCTTTTTTTTTTAAGATTTTATTTATTTGAGAGAGAGAGAAAGCACACACACAAGTAGGGGGGAAGGGCAGAGGGAGAGGGAGAAGCAGACTCCCTGCTGAGCAGGGACCCTGACAGGGAGCTCCATCCCAGGACCCTGAGATCATGACCTGAGCCAAAGGCAGATGCTTAACCCACTGAGCCACCCAGGTGCCACGAGTTTTCTTTTTTTTTTTTTTTTAAGATTTTATTTATTTATTTAACAGAGAGATAGCAAGAGCAGGAACACAAGCAGGGGGAGTGGGAGAGGGAGAAGCAGGCTCTCCGCCGAGCAGGGAGCCCGATGTGGGGCTCGATCCCAGAACCCTGGGATCATGACCTGAGCGGAAGGCAGGTGCTTAACGACTGAGCCACCCAGCGCCCCGAGTTTTCATTTTCTTTCTTTTTTCTTTTTTTTAAAGATTTTATTTATTTATTTGAGAGAGAGAATGAGAGAGAGAGCACAAGAGGGGGGAGCGGGAGAGGGCGAAGCAGACTCCCCACTGAACAGGGAGCCCGATGCAGGACTCGATCCCAGGACTCCAGGATCATGACCTGAGCCAAAGGCAGCCACTTAACCAACTGAGCCACCCAGGCGCCCGAGTTTTCATTTTCTTAATGGTATCTTTCAAAGAACAAAATTTTTAACTTTGACAAAATATAATTTATCATTTTTTTAAATTTATGGTTTGTGCTTTTGTGTCCTATTTAAGAAATCTTTGCCAACTGTTACAATGAATTTCTTCTAAAAGTGTTTATAACTTTAGCTTTTACATTTCAGATAGTAATCCTTTTAAAGGTGATTCTTGGGTGTGGTGTGAAGGAAAAAACTGTTTTGCATATGGATGTGGGATTGTTTTGGCCCTGTTTGTTGAAAAACTTTTCCTTTCTCTACTGAATTATCTTGGCCCCTTTGTTGAAAGACAATTGGCTATATAAGTGTGGGTCAGTTTCAGACTGTATATTCTTTTCCATCCATCTCTGTATCTACCTTTACACCAATGCTAAACCGTCTTAACTGGGGTGCCTGGGTGGCTCAGTCGTTAAGCATCTGCCTTCGGCTCAGGTCATGATCCCAGGGTCCTGGGATTGAGCCCCGCATCGGGCTCCCTGCTCCGCGGGAAGCCTGCTTCTCCCTCTCCCACTCCCCCTGCTTGTGTTCCCTCTCTCGCTGTGTCTCTCTCTGTCAAATAAATAAATAAAATCTTAAAAAAAAAAAACAAAAAACCGTCTTAATTACTGTAACTATGTAGTAACTTTTGAGATCAGATAGTGTTAAGTCCTCCAGCTGTCTTCTTTTTCAAAATTGTTTTGAGTGTTCTAGGGCTTTTGCACATCCATATAAATTTTAGAATGAGCTCATCAAATTCTACTAGAGGCCTTTTGAAATTCTGATGGAGATGCATTGAATCTATACACCAGTTTGGGGAGAATTGACTCCTTGACAATGTTGAGTCTTCTGATTGATGAAGTTTTTTTTAAAGATTTTATTTTAGGGGTGTCTGGGTGGCTCAGTCAGTTAAGCATCTGCCTTCGGCTCAAGTCATGATCCCAGGGTCCTGGGATTGAGTCCCGCGTCGGGCTCCCTGCATAGCAGGGACCCTGCTTCTCTCTCTCTCTCTCTGCCCCTCCCCCTGCTTTTCTCTCTCTGTCTGTCAAATAAATAAAATCTTTTAAAGTAATTTAAAAAGGATTGTATTTTATTTTTAAAGACTTATTTGAGAGAGAGAGTGTGCACGGAGGTGGCGGGGGGGAGAGGCAGAGGGGAGAGAGAGACTCTGAAGCAAACTCCCTACTGAACCTGGAGCCCAACTGGGGGCTCAACTCAGGGCTTGACGTGGGGCTTGATCTCACGACCCTGAGATCATGAGCCAAAACCAAGAGTCAGATGCTTAACTGACTGAGCCAGCCAGGTGCCCCTGATTGATGATTACTGTTTACTGTGCCATTATTTTAGATCTTAAATTTCTCTCAGCAGTATTTTGTAGGTTTACATATTTGATAAATTTATCCTTAAGTATATATAATATATCCTTGACATTTATGAGAAAATTTTGTCTTTGAGAACTCTATTTTTGAGAACTGTATAATAGCATATAATTTTCTGATGAAATGTTCTTGAAATTTTAAAGCAATCACTTGATCTCTGTTGTGACTGTAACAATATGCTTGAGGAGGAGTAAAGAACCCAAATGCCAGGCTGAAATTCACACCCTATCTAGGCATCTGGGCCTTGCTTTCTGGCTAAATGCTTTGTTTTCATTGCCCACCAACCTTGAAGAGACTTTCATTCAAATTTCCACCTTATTAAAATTACAAATCCTTATATCATGGATTTTCAGGCTCTCTCTCAAGATAAAACCCTGAATTCTGAAGCCAAGAAAACATGGATGTTTCTACTGTAGTGTGCATCTCCCTCTTTGAACCCTTTGTTTACAAGCCTCCTTCCCTAATTCAATATGCATTCTAGGCAGGAGCCCTGTCTCATTTCTCTTTGTAACCCCAGTTCCAGGAAGTGCCTGGCATAATGAATATTTTTTGGTAACTGGTGGATGAATAAAGTCAAGGTCGATTTTCAGACCTCAGGAAAGAAGACCATAAAAGCTGAGTGGGCAGAGGCTGGAATTAAAGTCGGGAATAGGACTCAGCAACAGGAATCCTAAAAGTCTGGCAACGCAGTGGGAAGCTGAAACTCAGGAGTTAACCGGGCAGAGTTCATCTTCATTCTGGCAGTTTCTTGCACTTTCTCATATGCTGTAAAAGCTGCATATTCTTTTTTTTTTTTTTAAGATTTTATTTATTTATTTGAGAGAGAGAATGAGACAGAGAGAGCATGAGAGGGGGGAGGATCAGAGGGAGAAGCAGACTCCCTGCTGAGCAGGGAGCCCGATGCAGGACTCTATCCCGGGACTCCAGGATCATGACCTGAGCCGAAGGCAGTCGCTTACCCAACTGAGCCACCCAGGCGCCCCAAAGCTGCATATTCTTAAAGGCAACATCCAAGTCATAGACATTACATTTCTCTTCACTTCAGTAGATACTTACTGAATCCTTACTCTGTGCCAGGCACACTGCTAATCCATGGGGAGAAAAGATGAGCAGGGTAACACCCCCCCCCTTTTTTTTTTAAAGATTTTATTTATTTATTTGACACAGCGAGAGAAGGAACACAAGTGGGGAAGAGGGAGAAGAAGGCTTTCTGCTGAGCAGGGAGCCCGATGGGGGGCTTGATCCCAGGACCCTGGGATCATGACCTGAGCCGAAGGCAGACACTTAACGACTGAGCCACCCAGGCGCCCCATAACATCCTCCCCTTAAGGAAAACAGTGTAGTCGGGGCGCCTGGGTGGCTCAGTTGTTTAAGCGACTGCCTTCGGCTCAGGTCATGATCCTGGAGTCCCGGGATAGAGTCCCGCATCCGGCTCCCTGCTCGGCGGGGAGTCTGCCTCTCCCTCTGACTCTCCCCCTCTCATGCTCTCTCTATCACTATCTCTCTCAATAAATAAATAAAAATCTTAAAAAAAAAAAAAAGGAACACAGTGTAGTCATAGATATAGACATAAAGACAAGTGATTCACATATAGTATGCAATGGTAGAGGAGAGTATTGAATACTCTGAGATATGAAAAGCCCACCCTGGAGGTGTGGTGGCCAGAAAAGGCTTCAGGAGGAAATGATCCCTGAACTGAATCTTTTTTGTAAAAGACTATTTTTTTTTTAGTTTTTATTTTTATTTTTTTATTTAAAGATCTAAGTTCTTTTTTTTTTTTTTTAGATTTTATTTATTTATTTGACAGAGAGAGCGCACAAGCAGGGGGCGTGGCAGGCAGAGGGGCGGGGAGCCGGGTGTGGAGCTTGATCCCAGGACCCTGAGATCATTATCTGAGCCAAAGGCAGATGCTTAACTGCCCCAAGCTCAGAGATTCTTTCCTGGGCTGTGTCCAGTCTGCTAAAAAGCCCATCAAAAGCAGTCTTCAGTTTTGTTAAAGTGTTTTTGACCTTTAGTATTTCTTTTTGATTCTTTCTTAGGATTTCCATCTCTCCGCTTACATTACCTATCTATTCTTGCACACTGTTTATTTTATCCATTTGAGCCCTTAGCATATGAAGAATAGTTGTTTTAAATTCCCGGTCTGGTAACTCCACCATACAATGTCTGGACTGATGGTTGCTCAGTCTCTTCAAACGGTGTTTTCTTGCCTTTCAGTATGCCCTTGTATTTTCCTGATGGCTGAACATGATGTCCTGTGCAAAAGGACTAGTATAAATAGGCCTTCAGTTATGTGATGGTAAGGTGTGGGTGGGGGGAGTTTGAGGGGGAGCACTCTACACCTGAACTGAATCTTAAAGAATGAATAGGACTTGCCAGGTGTGAAGCAAGAAGGATAAAGGGAAGAAGTAGAGGGTGTACTACAATTAAAGGCTTGAAGCAGAAACAGCAGCAGGAGCAAAATCTCCCTTTCTTAAGATCTCTCAAGACTAAAATATTTTTTTAAAGATTTTTTATTTATTTATTTGAGAGAGAGAGCACATGAGAGGGGGGAGGGTCCGAGGGAGAAGCAGACTCCCTGCCGAGCGGGGATCCCGATGCGGGACTCGATCCAGGGACTCCAGGATCATGACCTGAGCCGAAGGCAGTCGCCCAACCGACTGAGCCACCCAGGCACCCTCAAGACTAAAATATTTTGGCAATGACCTCATATCAGCTGATGCCCTGGCCAGATTGGAATCACGGCCAAATCAGCTTTACTTTCTTCACATTGTCTAACCTAGAGCATGAGTTCTGTACACAAGTGTTGTAAAACTAGTAAGTAATCATTTCCCAATGACAGGAGACCTCTCTGATATCAGAGGGATCGCCCTGGACAAGCATAATTTGGGCCCGAGGTCACATGAGACCAGTCTCACCCTTGCACTACTGAATGAATTAGAATTGCCTCAAATCACGGATGGTCTTATTACCACTACTCGTACCAGTACTTCTATTACTAGCCCAGCAACATAAATACTGTAGTAGTATATATTAAATATGCATATATACGTATGGATATATAGAGAGAGATGTAATGACAACTTCAAATTTTAAAAAGTTTTTTTATTTTTTATTTTATTTTATTTATTTTATTTTTTTATTTTTTAAAGATTTTATTTATTTATTTGAGAGAGAGCACGAGAGGGAAGCGGGTCAGAGGGAGAAGCAGACCCCCCCCCACTGAGCAGGGAGCCCGATGTGGGACTCGATCCCGCAACTCCAGGATCATGACCTGAGCCGAAGGCAGTCGCCTAACCAACTGAACCACCCAGGCGCCCAAAAATAGTTTTTTTTTTAAAAAGATTTTATTTTGGGGCGCCTGGGTGGCTCAGTCGTTAAGCGTCTGCCTTCGGCTCAGGTCATGGTCCCAGGGTCCTGGGATCGAGCCCCGCATCAGGCTCCCCACTCCGCGGGAAGCCTGCTTCTCCCTCTCCCACTCCCCCTGCTTGTATTTCCTCTCTCGCTGTGTCTCTCTCTGTCAAACAAATAAATAAAATCTTTAAAAAAATAAAAAATAAATAAATAAAAATAAAAAAGATTTTATTTTTAAGTAATCTCCACTCCCAACATGGGGTTCGAACCCACAACCCTGAGATCAAGAGTCGCACCGTCTACCGACTGAGCCTTAGGCGCCCCTAAAAATTCTTTTATATACATTATCATAGCTGATCTTTATAAAATACTAATGAAAAACTTTTAGGTATTCAGTTAACAAATAGTTATTAAACACCAAAATGCAGTCAGACTGTGTTAGCTGCCTCAGGGATACAAAAGGCATATTGAAACAATAGTATTTGTAACTAAAAGGATTATTTGGTCCAGCTCTTTTATTTGACAGGCAAGCCCTACAGGTGAGAGACTTTAAACATTTAGCCCCTGCCTGCAGAGCCCACGACTAACAATCTAGCAGCGAAGACAAAATGAAACAGGTGAAACAATTCAAAAGCAAGCAGGCGCTCCCTAGTATGGCCCTGAGAGAAGGGAAAGAGCCATACAGAAGAACGGTGACAGGATGAGGAGTAGACACAGTCTTGGGCACTTCCACATGATGTTGGTCCTCGAAACACATGTCCTCATCACCATCTTCTTCGTTTGGTGATACACACTAAGGCTCAAAGAAGTCAGGTCAGTTGCCAAAAGCCACACCAGAAGTGGTGGGCCTGGGACCCAGAGCCAGTTCTGAGTTCCAAACGTGGGTATTTAAACTTCAAACTACCGAAGCAGAATAGGCACAGCCTCTGTGTGGGATGAGAAAGAGCTTTTCAAAAGTACTGAAAAAAGGGCCGCCTGGGTGGCTCAGTCCTTAAGTGTCTGCCTTCGGCTCGGGTCATGGTCCCAGGGTCCTGGGATCAAGCCCCACATCGGGCTCACTGCTCAGTGGGGAGCCTGCTTCTCCCTCTCCCACTCCCCCTGCTTGTGTTCCCTCTCTCGCTCTGTAAAAAAAAAAAAAAAAAAAGTGGGATTAACCTCAGCAGAGGCTTGAAACAAGGAAAGTGGGTTACTTAGGTAGGCAATGGTGGTGCTTAAGTAGGAGCAGTAACACAGCCATTATCTGGGAACTTTATTTTTTTTATTAGCATGTAATGTATTATTTGTTTCAGGGGTACAGTTCTGTGATTCATCAGTCTTACACAATTCACAGCGCTCACCATAGCACATACCCTCCCCAATGTCCATCACCCAACCACCCCATCCGTCCCTCCCCCCACCACTCCAGCAACCCTCAGTTTGTTTCCTGAAATTAAGAGTCTCTTATGGTTTGCTCCCTCTCTGGTTTCAACTTGTTCCATTTTTCCCTCCCTTCCCCTATGATCCTCTGCATTGTTTCTCAAATTCCACATATCAGTGAGATTATATGATAATTGTCTTTCTCTGATTGACTTACCTCGCTTAGCATAATACCCTCTAGTTCCATCCACGTTGTTACAAATGGCAAGATTTCATTTTTTGATGGCTGCATAATATTCCATTGTATATATATATATATATATATACACACACACATATATATATACCACGTCTTCTTTATCCATTCATCTGTTGATGGGCATCTAGGCTCTTTCCATAGTTTGGCTATTGTGGACATTGCTGCTATAAACATTGGGGTGTATGTGCCCCTTCGGATTACTACATATGTTTCTTTGGGGTAAATACCCAGTAGTGCAATTGCTGGGTTGTAGGGTAGCTCTATTTTCAACTTTTTGAGGAACCTCCATACTGTTTTCCAGAGTGGCTGCACCAGCTTGCATTCCCACCAACAGTGTAGGAGGGTTCCCCTTTCTCTGCATCCTTGCCAACATCTGTTGTTTCCTGACTTGTTAATCAGGGAACTTTAGAGTTGGAGAGAATCTTTGGTTAGAAGTCACATAGAAACCTATTTATGGCACTGTTCACATACAGATATTTACTCAAATTCTGATGTAAGTGACCACTTGACAGGGAACTTACTTCTTCTCAGGCAGTACATTACATTATTGGCTAGCTCTGGTCACCAATAGCTCTTTTTTTTTTTTTTTTTTAAGATTTTATTTGTCAGAGAGAGAGAGTGCGCATGAGCGGGGGGGAGTGGCAGAGGGAGAAGTAGGCTCCCACTGAGCAAGGAGCCCCATGTGGGGCTCGATCCCAGAACCCTGGGATCATGAAATGAGCCGAAGGCAGACACTTAACCGACTGAGCCACCCAGGTGTCCCAGCCGATAGCTCTTTAGTAAGCATACTTTGTATTTCTTCAACCAAAAGAACAAAACAGCTCAGGAACCAAGGTCAGAGCTTTGTATGCCACTCCTGGAGATCTTCTAGGTGAGCACAAAGCCAAGAATCCATACCTTTTCATCCACTCCATTCTTTCACAAAGGCTTAGTGAATGCTTCCATGTGCCAGTCACTCTCTAGGGCCTTGGGCTACAAGGATCCCCACTCTTTCGAAGCTTACATTCTAGTGGGGAGAGGTAATAAACGTTAAACATCATCATAATCAAAACGAAGTCAAGGACAT
The DNA here is from genome assembly GCF_011800145.1 of Mirounga leonina. Classification (NCBI taxonomy): domain Eukaryota; kingdom Metazoa; phylum Chordata; class Mammalia; order Carnivora; family Phocidae; genus Mirounga; species Mirounga leonina. The sequence continues at coordinate 13,284,876 of NW_023270387.1, read as the reverse complement.
CATCATAATCAAAACGAAGTCAAGGACAAGTTCAGAGATGCGTACTACAGAAATACAAGAGAGCTGTAAAGTGGTGGGCAGGGCTGGGAGTGGTGGGCTGGAGGAGTAGTATGAGTTCCGTTTGCTCAGGGAAAGCGTCATTTGAGAAGACAACACCGAGAAAAGACTTGAAGGGAGTGGGTTATCTGTGTAGGTCTCTGGTAGAAGAACATTCCAGGCAGAGGGAATATCAATGGACAAGGCCCTGAGGGGGGTGCAGGCCTGCATACCTGAGGAGCAGCAAGAAGGCCAGGGGGGCTAGGGTAGAGTGAGTATGGGAGGCCTGGTTGGAAACAGGGAGAAGTGATGGAGCTAGAATATGAAGGCCCTTGTAGACCAGGGGCAGGACCTTGAGTGACATCCTGAGGACAATGGGGAATCATTGTAGGGTTTTGAGAAGTATGAACCTACTTTAATTTTAAAAGGATTTCTCAAGCTTCTGGGCTGTGAGTTGGCAGCACAGGGAGAGCCAGAGTGGGAGCAGAGAGAGACCAGTCAGGGGCTTATTGCAGTGGCCCAGGTAAGAGATGATGGTGGCTCAGACCAGGCTGGTGGCGATTTGAGGTTGTTCGTGTTTTGTTGAAATCTGCACCTCCCTGCATCAACCCGAAGCAATGCTTTCTAAAATGTGTTTTTGTGGGCGCCTCGGTGGCTCAGTTGGTTAAATGACCAACTCTTGATTATGGCTCAGGTCATGATCTCAGGGTTGTTGGATTGAGCCCTGTGTCAGGCTCCGCACTCAGCGGGGAGTCTGCTTGAGAGTCTCTCTTTTCCTCTGCCCCTTCCTGCCACTCTCACTCTCTTTCTCTCTAAAATAAATAAATAAATCTTTTAAAAAATGTGCTTTTGCGTGTGGAACTTGACCCACCACTGGTCACTCTCTCTCCGGGTTTATTCCTCTCCCCTGACTCTGAAGGTGGACATAGTCAGCCCAACTTCCCTTCCCAGTCACTTCCCAAGACAAGCCCCAAGACCTTTCCAATTTGCAGATTTTACAGCAAAACCACCAAAAGAAAGCTGACAAGAGATAAGGAAACTAACACGATGAGAAAGTGACAAAGGTGAATTTCATAATTTGTATGGAAGCAGTGCTTGGGTGATGAGTTTGCCTCTATGATGGTTTTGGGGACCTCAAAGTCTTTTGTCTTGGCTTTTATTGTTGAAGAATGGGCCTCCCTAACACTGCCCCCCAGCCTCTATAATACCCCCCAACACCAGTTTTTTCCACTAAGGTCTCTTGATTCCACATCCAAGCTACACTTCTTACAGTTCACTGAACTCTATAATTATCTAACATCTGCCTCTGGCCCCTCCTTATAATGTCCCTGGCAAAGTATAGGCCAGGAAAGATCTTTCTCCTTCCTCCCCATCTTTCTCTCTTCCCTTCCCTAAGCCCCTAAATGCCCTGGTGCCAGGTATTCAGCCCGTGATCATTGTCCTTTCCCTCTGCTGTAAACTCTTGGGGCTCCTGAGCTCTAAGTCTACGCTGCAGTGACTTACTCTCTTTTCCTCTTAAAGTCTAGTTTCCTTATTGTGGCTTTTGTTCTCTGCTCCTTTTTAGGTCTTTTTTTTTTTTTTTTTTAAGATTTTATTTATTTGACAGAGAGAGACACAGCGAGAGAGGGAACACAAGCAGGGGGAGTGGGAGAGGGAGAAGCAGGCTTCCCGCCAAGCAGGGAGCCTGATGCGGGGCTCGATCCCAGAACCCTGGGATCATGACCTGAGCCGAAGGCAGACGCCTAACGACTGAGCCACCCAGGCACCCCTCCTTTTTAGGTCTTGAACTACCTCTCCAGCGTCATCTCCCACCCCTCAAACCCCCCCAGTTCACACTCCATCTGTTCCAGCCACTCCATTGACCAGCCATGTCTCAGGCAGACCCCACTGCTCATTTTCCCATGCCTTTGCTCTGGCTGTCTTCTACCTTGACTGTCCTTTCCCCCCATCCTTTAGCCAAGGAAATCTTACTTCTCCTTAAAGCTTTGCTTGGTTCTAATAGCCCTTCCTCTGTAAAGCTTTCCCTGCTTACCCAGCTAGAATGAATGAGAACGGGTGACAGTCCCCCGCTCTGCTTTGCTAGCAGTGATCCCTGCTGGGGATCTCTTTCTTCATGGAAAGGCTACTATGTTATGTAGGTAAGGACCTGATTCTCAGAAAGGTGTCACATTGGATAGCTGCTTGCTAAAATATTTTATCTAAGGTGTTAATTAGCTGATAAAGTTTAACTTATGAATATGTGATATAGATAATTATAATAGACAGACTATATCATTGAGAGTCAGGAGACCTGGATTTGAATTTCAGCTCTGATCCTCCCTCCCTCCCTTCCTCCCTTCCCTCCTTCCTTCTTTCTTTCTTTCCTTCCTTCCTTCCTTCCTTCCTTCCTTCGTCCTCCCTCTCTTCTTTCTTTCCTTCTTTCTTTCTTTCTTTCTTTCTTTCTTTCTTTCTTCTTTCTTTCTTTCTTTCTTTCTTTCTTTCTTTCTTTCTTTCTTTCTTTCTCTTTCTTCTTTCTTTTGATAATTATTCTAATAGATGTGAAGTGGTATCTCATAGAGGATGACAGGCACAGTGAAACAGGAGGATTGAGTGACTATTCATATACTGAATAGTCAAGGCGGGCAACTGAAAGAGATTTCTCTGGGGAATCCCAGCAAGTGACCAACGCAGATCACCCTTTCTGTGAAGCTCAAAGTGAACAAGCCCCACATATGTGCTCAGAAATTTCAACAGCTCTTTAGTCCCCCACTCTTTACCAAGAGCAGTGTGGACAGCCAAAATTATCAGATATCTGAGAAAAGCCTCTAATACTGAAGACCAAGAACAAAACAAGAAAACATTTTTTTTCATGGAAAAATGTGAATTTTATGATGCCTGAAACGTAGTATCACGAAGGGAAGAGACTATATAAGACAATCAAGTATGCTGGGTGTTCTCATTGCTGCTACTGAGTGTCCCTGCCTGTAGGCGTCTCCAAGGATAGAGCTAGGAAATAAACATATCTGTACTAATGTGTATACACAAGGAGTATCCTTATCTCTCCACGTAGCTATTGGTGTCTATTGAGCTAAACATGAGTTCACTCTGATATCTCCCACTATAACCCAGTGCCATATGGTTCATTCTAGTTTGCTCCCTTCCTTCTCCATAACCTCTCACTCCAACAGTGAGAAACCTGGCTCCCACCATCTGCCATCCACATACTTCTTTGTTCATTCCCAGTATACTTGTATGGTAGTTTTAGAATTGTTAACCCATACCTCTAAGGTAAACAACTTTACCAACTAGAGGGCAAAGCATACATATAGTTCCTTTTGTCTTTCGTCTTACGGTGTTGAGTCCCCAAAGTTTCTTAAGTCAACACCTCTCTTTCCCCATTCCCTTCTGTGAAATTATGTCATTTATAATACACTTAGATTCTTTTGTCACAACCTACATTCCATTCTAGGATCTTCTGTCCTTCTAGTTGATTTTTTTAAGTTTGCATACATTAAGATGCACTGTTTGTGTTATAAAGTCCTATTGCTTTTGACAAATAGTGTCATGATCGATATATTTTTTCATGCATAAACAGTGTGAGAAAAAGTAAAATGAAAGTGAGCAAGGGAAGAGGACAAGGAAGAAGCAAATAGGTGTAAATTACTGGCAAAGTTCCACTTTTTAAGTTAGGCAGTAAGGTCATTATGTAAATAACAAATAAACAAATAAATAATAGATAAGGCCATACATGGACCAATGTTAGTGGGTACACATGTACCAAGGATTATGAGTTATGATTATGATCAAATTGTATGGACTTTCTGTCCCCATCAAGGGGGAAAAGGGGCCATCTGGCGTCCACAGAATTTTTAACTGAAAAGGTCAAAAACTACCCATGCGTTCCTTGATGGATGAGTGGGTAAATAAAATGTGGCATATACATACAATGGAATATTATTCAGCTTTAAAAGGAAGAGAGTTCCGACACAGGCTGTAACATGGATGAACCTTGAGGACATCATGCTAAGTGAAATAAGCCAGTCACAAAAGGACAAGTATTGTATGATCCCACGAACATGGGGTACCTGGAGTAGTCAAATTCACAGAGACAGAAATTAGAACAGTGGTTGCCAGCAGCTGGGTAGGGGGTGGAATGAGGAGTTCGTGTTTAATGGGTACAGAATTTCAGCTGGGGGAGATGAGAAAGTTCTGGAGATGATTGGTGGTGATGGTTGTACAACAATGTGAAATGTACTTAATGCCAACAGAACCATACACTTAAAAATGGTTGAAACTGTACATTTTATGTTATATATACTTTATCACAGTGAAAAAGAAAAGGCAAAGGCAGAAGAAACAGGTTTGCCCTTCCCTAAAAGGGATCAGAGTGAACTGTGTATAGGAATTAAGACAATGTCTCCTTGAGTTCTTTTACCCCATCATCAAGAGTGAAGAGAGGCCCCTGCACTGGCCCATGAACCCAACTAAGACCACACATCTCCCTGGTCTTCTATGCCATCAGGTGTCAAAGAGGGAGTCCCTATCCCCAGACTAACCCCTGGTTTCCTGAGAAATCTCAACTTCTTCAACAGGTGTCAAAGTGGAGTCTGCATCTGGTATAAATTTGCCCCTCCCCTAACAGGGCCAAGAGTGAACCTGAATACTTGAGAACCTGACCGTGACCTTTCTCCTCTCCCTCAGGCCTTCTACCTACATCATCAGAAGACAAGAAGATGGGGCGCCTGGGTGGCTCAGTCGTTAAGCGTCTGCCTTCGGCTCAGGTCATGATCCCAGGGTCCTGGGATCAAACCCCGCATCGGGCTCCCTGCTTGGCGGGAAGCCTGCTTCTCCCTCTCCCACTCCCCCTGCTTGTGTTCCCTCTCTCGCTGTGTTTCTCTCTGTCAAATAAGTAAATAAAATCTTTAAAAAAAAAAAAAGAAGAAGAGACATGAAGTGGAACTGAGAACTCAACATCCATAGACTCCCTTGCCTCCATTAACAAGGGTGAAAAAGTGATGCCCAGATATCCACCACTCCCTAGTCCCCAGTGACATTCAGTTGACTTGAATGTCTGTCTTGAATCCATTAGAACCAATCTCATGATGTCCTTTACCTCTGTTTACGTCTCAAAAAGCCCATGTAATCCCTCCTGTTGGAAGAGGCAGTCTACTGTGGGCCCTGAATGTCCCTGCAGAGGGAACCAAACTGCAAGACTTAATATCTCCTGATGCTGGGCAGTTTCTTTTTCTTTTTTTTTAATATTTTATTTATTTATTTGACAGAGAGAGACACACAGCGAGAGAAGGAACACAAGCAGGGGGAGTGGGAGAGGGAGAAGCAGGCTTCCCGCCGAGCAGGGAGCCTGATGTGGGGCTCGATCCCAAGACCCTGGGATCATGACCTGAGCCGAAGGCAGACGCTTAACGACTGAGTCACCCAGGCACCCCGCTGGGCAGTTTCTTTCTTTCTTTTTTTTTTTTTTAAAGATTTTATTTATTTATTCATGAGAGACAGAGAGAAACAGAGGGAGAAGCAGGCTCCCAAAGAGCGGGAAGCCCGATGCAGGACTCGATCCCAGGACCCTGGGATCATGACCTGAGCCGAAGGCAGATGCTTAACGCCTGAGCCACCCAGGCACCCCGCTGGGCAGTTTCAATAGTCACTTGAGCAACTAAGTAGGTCAAGGTAAAGGGGGTATGACTACTGTCTGTTTGTTCAACTGTACCCTCCCAGCCCCCAAGGGAGGGGGACTGGCTCAGTGTACAAATACGCTGAATCCTTGGCCCTGCAATTCTCAGTCATGGCATAAGCACCTACCCCTGTAGCCTCCATCTGGACCTGTTATGTCATCCTGGGGGACCTAAGGACAAAGGCAATCAGCATAATTAGGCTGGTACTCCTGCTGTTTGCTGTGCTGTAAGTAAGAAACTGTCTGCTCTGATCCATTAAGTTTCCCTATCAGCTTTTAGCCACCAAGGAATTGTGCAAACCACCCCCCTCCTTGCCTAGTTATCTTTGGAGTTTTGTTACTTCCTGCCTTCCTCTAAGAGGTTGAGGTTCTTCCCTGACACTTCATATCCCACATCCTAATCCCCATAAAGGTTGGCATATCCCCTACTGTGTCCCTTCTCTCACTCTTCGCGATTCCTAAAACTCTACCACTCTTAACTCTAAAATTCGTGATCCATTATCAGCAAAATCACCTATATTCTCAAATATTTCTTGAACAGTCCCTCCATCTTCTTGCCCTAAAAGCCATTTCAAGTGGTGGCTGTATTTACTCTCATGATTGTCATACCTCTGGGTCTGGACATGGGGCAGGTGTCCTGCCACTTTCTGATCATCCCCAGTCTTTCCTCCCCGACAACCCCAAGATCAAAATCTCATGCTATCAGATAACACCCATACCCCTCATAGCTCCAGTCATCTACTAACATTCTCCCCACCCCAATACACCCCCTCATTTATTTACTAATTTAGCTCCTGGCTCACTCTCCAGAATTAGTCATGTCTTAATTCTTGGTAATCTCAATAGACATGTACATGGTTTTTCTAACACCCTGCCTCTCAGTCCCTTGACCTCCTCTCCTCTGTTCCTGTTGTTCTCCACCCTATTTCCTGTCTTATTTTATCAATATCCACAACCTTTCATCAGGGTCATGCATTTCACTCTCCAACCACCTGTCCCTCTTTTCTGACCACCATATCTTGTCAGTACCCTGACACCCACAATTCTTCAACCCCCCAGGACCTGTCATCCTCATACCTTTTCCCTATACTCTCTCCCTTGATGTCCTCTCTTCCCTCCTTTACCTAGTTTAAATTCCATGATTAATCATCATATCACTTCCTCTGTATGTACTCTAACTCTCTTACCCTTTTCTTGATTCATCATCTTTTTCTGGTATAACCACAACCCTGGATACATAAACACTTTCACCTGTTCTGAACAGTTGAGAGCGATTGGAGCAAAAACAAAGCCATGCTGGCTGGTCCCACTTTACAATACAGACCATGAATTTCAAGTGTTCCCTTATGCTGCCCACCAATCATGGTACAATATATACATGTACATGATACAGTTGGTTCACTCATCCATTCTTCTGGATGAGAATTGCATAGCTTCTCTCTCCTCAAAACATCCTAACGTCCACCCGGATCATGACTTTGGCTCCTACTTTCCTGAGAAAGTTGAAGTGAACAGAAGAAGACTTTCGCAGGCTCCCAACACCACATTTACCCAACTTCCTATGATCATGGGTAAACTCTCTGTGCTCCTGCTTTAAGCCAACCTGTCCACTGTGCCCTAGATCCCATCCCTGTCATGTCATGAAGGACACCACTCCAGCAATTGTCCCTTCATTTCCAAAAAGCATCATTTTTTGCTCGTCATCAGATAATTCTCTTCAGCATACAAACATTTTCCTTCTTCCTCAATCTTTTTCTTCCAGTTCCTGTTGGGCTAACTCCCTCACCTTTTCAAGTCTTTACTCAATGCCACCTCCTCAGTAAAGGCCTGCTGACCACCCACTCCCCGCACCACTGAATCCTTTATCGTGTTGTGCTCTTACTTTTTATCCATCGTATTTGTCCCCTTCTAACATATTTCATAGCTCATTTTAAAATCATTTTTATGGTTTATTGTTTGATTCCCCTCACTAGTATTAAGCTTCATAAAGGCAGGGATCTTTGTTTTGTTCACTGACGTATCCTGAGTCTCTAGAACAGTGCCTGCCCTAGTAAGAGCCTTAGCAAATATTTGTGGGAACAAAGGATGACTGAACCTGAGGCCTAAGAGAAATCTAACCAAAGGACATACAACTAAATTGGAATAAAGGGAAAGATCTACCATATTCTTGAATGAGAAGACTCAAAACAAGATGTCACCAACTGATGACAAAAATTAAATGAAATTCCACTTAAAATCCCACTTCAATTTGTAAAAAAATTTTTTAACTTCTTCTATATTTTAATAATACACAAAACAGAAAGAATAATATAGTGGACCCTTCTGTTCCCATCACTCAGCTTAAATAATTATCAACTTACAACTATTTTTAATTTGCCTTATCCCCCCATCTACACTCCCAGATGACATATTATTTTTATTTCTCCTGAATTGTTTATTTTGAAGAACTTAAACTTAACAGAAGACTTGCAAGAATCATTCAAACAAATAAACACCCCAGGTTCACCAATTATTATTTTGTCATATTTCCATATCAACATATATTCTATCCTCTTCTGCCTTTTAGAAAAAATAAAATACCCTGTGTATTAAAATATACACATAAGGATGTGCAATGCATATAGTACAATGAAAAAGCATGCATTAGTGTGTAGGCCTTCAGAAGATTGTACATATATATATGAATATATACATATACTTTGTTACCGATAGTTATAAACTTTGTGACATTTCATAACAGAGTTTTAAATTTTGATAAGATTATCTCAATGTTTATGTGGGAGAAAAAATATTCAAGAATAGACAAGAAAATTGTGAAAAAGAGCAATAATGACAAACCGGGCTTAACAGATATTATATCATAAAGCCTCTGTAATAAAAATATATGAGAATAGAAAAGAGAATCCAGAAATAGATTCAAATATATATGATAATTTTATGTATTGAAAATGCAATTTGAATTTATGGGAGAAAGGTGGTTTATTTAATATATAGTCTAGAACAATTGACTATCCATTTCGAGAGAAAAGGTTTATTACCTCACGTCGTATGCAAAAAATTCATTTTAAGTGATTAAAAACTTCAATGTAAACAACAATACAAATTATAGAAGAAAACTGAGGCACCTATATATATAAGCTCAATGTTAGGTGACCTTTATTTTTTTTTATTTTATTTTATTTTTTTTTAAGATTTTATTTATTAATTTGACAGAGAGAGAGATAGCGAGAGCAGGAACACAAGCAGGGGGAGTGGGAGAGGGAGAAGCAGGCCTCCCACGGAGCAGGGAGCCCGATGCGGGGCTCGATCCCGGGACCCTGGGATCATGACCTGAGCGGAAGGCAGACGCTTAACGACTGAGCCACCCAGGCACCCCCCGTTAGGTGACCTTTAAATCAAGACAGGAGACTTAGGAATTATACAAGAACAGAGTTAACAGTATTAAAAAAATGCTTTTGTGTAAAAAGATTCCATAAACAATGCCCAAAGACTATTAATATGTTGAGAAAATTTTCACAATACAAAGGACATACAAGAACTAAGAACCATAAACTGTGAAGAGGTTTTACAATTTTGTAACAAAAAGACAACACAGAGAAAAGTGGACAAAAGATTTGAATGGACAATTCACAGAAGAGCAAACACAAATGACAAGAAAGCATACGAACAGATGCTCATCTTCCCAGCAGTCGGAGAAAGGCGAATTCAAGTACAATGCTGTCATTTATGCCTATCAAATGGGCGAGAATGAAAAAGAATAACCATGCCTACCGCTGACCGTGATATTCATATCTTGTGGAAATACGAATCTTGTTGACCTTTTGGAAAGCGATCTAGAAACATCTGTTAAAATTTAAAATGCACGTACCCTTCACCTAGGCAATCCCGCTGTTGGGAATCTATCTCATAATAATAAAGGTGACAGGGACGCCTGGTTAAGTGGCTGCTTTCTGCTCGGGTCATTATCTCAGGGTCCTGGGATCGAGCCCAGTGTTGGGCCCTGCTCAGGGGGGAGCCTGCTTCTCCCTCTCCCTCTGCTGCTCCCCCTGCTTGTGCTCTCTCGCTCGTGCTCTCTCTCTCTCTCAAATAAGTAAATAAAATCTTTTAGAAAAATAATGAAGGGTGACAATTATTGAGTACATATTTTGTGCCAGGCTCTGTTCCATCACAATAACATATTATCTCATTTAATCCTTGCAATGACCCTATGAGGAAAGAACTATTATTATCCTTATTTTATAGCGAGGAATGAGAAACCCATGGCACAGAGAGATCAGGTGATTATAGACCACGGATAATAAGTGAGGAACAGGGTTTCAAATCTAGGCCATCTGAATCCAGGGTTTGTACTCCTACCCACCTCCTGAACCCTCCTTTCATAAGAGAAATAAAAGCAACAGTGTGAGGATATAAGCACAAGGGTGTGCACCACAGCAGTGTTGGTAACGGCAAAAGCCAGATGTGAGGGGAATAACCATCCACAGGAAACGTTTGAATAAACTGTGGACCATTCATGCCATGAAATATCATACAACTATGAAAAACAATGTATAAGATCTATACCAGTTGGTTTGGAGGGATTTCCACAACATAGTAAGTGAGAAAAGCAAGGTAGAAAGAAACACACATAATATAATTTTTTTTAAAGATTTTATTTATTTATTTGAGAGAGAGAGAATGAGAGACAGAGAGCACGAGAGGGAAGAGGGCAGAGGGGGAAGCAGACCCCCTGCCGAGCAGGGAGCCCAATGCGGGACTCGATCCCGGGACTCCAGGATCATGACCTGAGCCGAAGGCAGTCGCTTAACCAACCGAGCCACCCAGGCGCCCCATAATATAATTTTTTAAAGACAAAAACAAATCCCCTCAGCAATATGAAGACAAACAACCCAATTAAAAAATGGGCAGACACCACACCAAAGAAAATATACAGATGGCAAATATGCATACGAAAACATGCTCCACATCATATGTCATTATGAAATTGCAAATTAAAACAATGAGATACTGGGGTGACTGGGTGGCTCAGTCGGTTAAGTGTCTGCCTTTGGCTCAGGTTATGATCCTGGGATTGAGCCTACTTCTCCCTCTCCCCCCGCTGCCCCCCCCCCCAGCTCCTGCTCTCTCTTGTGCTCTCTCTCAAATAAATAGATAAAATCTTTTTTAAGGGGCGCCTGGGTGGCTCAGATGGTTAAGCGTCTGCCTTCGGCTCAGGTCATGATCCCAGGGTCCTGGGATCAAGTCCCGCATCGGGTTCTCTGCTCCTTGGGAGCCTGCTTCTCCCTCTGCCTCTCTCTCTCTGTCTCTCATGAATAAATAAATAAAATCTTTTAAAAAAAATCTCTAAAAAAAATCTTTTTAAAAAATAATAAAAATTAAATAAATATATAAAGCAACGAGATACCACTATACAACTATTAGAATGGTCAAAATCCAGAAAACAGACAACACCAAATGTTGGCAAGGATGTACAGCAATAGGAACTCTCATTCATTGCTGGTAGAAATGCAAAACTCTACAGTGACTTTGGAAGACAGTTTGGCGGGTTCTTACAAAATGAAACAAACTCTTAAAAAAAAACAAACTCAAATGAAATATACTCTTAACATATGCTACAGCAATCAGCAATCATGCTCCCTGGTATTTGCCCAAAGAGTTGAAAATATGTCCACATGAAAACCTGCACATGGATGTTTATAGCAGCTTTACTCATAATTGCCAAAACTTGGAAGCAACCAAGATGTCCTTCAGTAGGTGAGTGGATAAATAAACTGTCATATATCCAAACAATGGAATATTATTCAGCACTGAAAAGAAATGAGCTATCAAGCCATGAAAAGACATGAAAAAACTTTAAATGCATATTGCTAAGTGAAAAAAGACAATCTAAAAAAAACTACTCTGTACTGTATGATTCCAACCATATGACATTTGGAAAAGGCATAACTACGGAAACAGTAAAAAGATCAGTGGTTGGGTAAATAAAATCCATAAAAAAATGGGGGTGCCTGGGTGGCTCAGTCAGTTGAGTGTCTGACTCTTGATTTCATCTTGGGTCATCTCAGGGTTGTGAGACTGAGCCCTGAGTGGGGCACCATGCTCAGCACGGAGTCCGCTTGGGATTCCCTCTCCCTCTCCCTCTGCCTCTCGCCCTACTCATGTTCTCTCTTGTGTGGGCGCTCTCGCTCTCTCTCAAATAAATAAATAAATTAATTAATAAATACATAAATAAAATCTTAAAAATAAATAAGATCAGTGGTTGGAGTGTGGAGGGAAGGATGAATAGGTAGAGCACGGCAAATTTTTAGGGCAATGGAACTATTCTGTATGATACTGTAACAGTGGGTACATGTCATTCCACATTTGTCTAAGCCCGTAGAAGTTACATCATCAAGAGTGAACCCTAATATAAATTATGGACCATACATACATGGAATTTAGTTAATAATGCATCAATATTGGCTCATCAATTGCAACAAATGTACAGTAATGCAAGATGTTAATAATAGGGGAAATGTGTGGGTGGGAGTGGTATGGGACATGTGGGAACTCTGTGCCTTCTGCTCAATTTTTCTGTAAACCTGACTGCTCAAAAAATATAAAGTCTGTTTATTAGAAACAAATTCCCTAATATCTGGCTTTCTATGTGTTTATGTATGATCATATGGGCATTTTATTAGAAAGCTAAGAAAGACAACATACCCAGGTTTGGGTGATGGGGTGATGGTGGGAACAGGATGGGGGTGGATACAAGCTGAGCAAATGCATAAACATAACATTCAGGATCCTGTGCCAAGAAAACATCCCAGCCAAACAGGGTGGAAACAAGCCCAGAGTGGGCACACAGAAGATCTGGCACTGTATCCAAACTAGTTCCTTAGCCATACTAGTTAAGAGTTATTACCAATTTCTAAACTTGTAAATGATATGGATTTTGTATTAAAAACAAAGCACCAAACAAACAAACAAACAAACAAAAGGATGGCCATTAAGAAATGCCCTGTTCTGGGGCGCCTGGGTGGCTCAGATGGTTAAGCATCTGCCTTCGGCTCAGGTCATGATCCCAGGGTCCTGGGATCGAGTCCCACATCGGATTCCCTGCTCCTTGGGAGCCTGCTTCTCCCTCTGCCTCTCTCTCTGTCTCTCATGAATAAATAAATAAAATCTTTAAAAAAAAAAAAGAAAGAAAGAAATGCCCTGTTCTGATCTCCCATATGTGTCCATGTCCTGCCCATATTTCAAGATCCAGTTGAAATGCCTATTTCCACAAAGTTCCCCTGATGCGATAAGCTGAAAGGAAACTGTCTCCTTCCTTTGAGCTTCCATAATACTTCGCCCATATCTTCCGTGGGCATCTTATATTGTGTGTATATGTATATATGTCTTAGTACTATGTGGTATGCACCTTGACCAAAATTACCCTCCTTAAAGGCATATTTAGTAGGGATTTATTGAAAATGAAGTGACATCGTGGAATAAGATATACAATTTACCACAGAGTTAAAATAGTTTTCAACATATTAAAAGCTAGTTTAAAGTAAGTTCTTACAGTAATTTGTATTTTTTTTTTTTCTTACTGGCTTAGAGACTTCTGGTGTCCTCTGCCTATCTCTTCTTCCTGGTTCTCCTGCTTCACTTCCTCTCTGCCCCTGCTACCCCTGTCCCATCCAGTCTTATTATTACTGGGTCCTTATTATTGCTGGGCATTTCTCCAGGTCTTTATCTGTGACTGCTCAACGTTTCTTTTAAATACCCAGTTGCAGGGCGCCTGGGTGGCTCAGTCATTAAGCGTCTGCCTTCGGCTCAGGTCATGATCCCAGGGTCCTGGGATCGAGCCCCGCATCGGGCTCCCTGCTCCACGGGAAGCCTGCTTCTCCCTCTCCCACCCTCCCTGCTTGTGTTCCCTCTCTCACTGTGTCTCTCTCTGTCAAATAAATAAAATCTTTAAATAAATAAATACCCAGTTGCTAGCCACCTTCTATCAGAAGAGCTTTGCACACACTGACATTCCTCATGAAACACCTCTTTTCCAGGGAATGGGTTCTCCTTCCATTTGTCTGACTGACCCTGTAGCTTTCTGTTCTTATTTCTTATCTGAGCCAGCTGCCTTAAGGAGATGAGGAGAATAAGAGTTTTTTCCTTTGGTAGGAAGAGTGACTTTTTTTTTTAAAGATTTTATTTATTTGAGAAAGAGAATGAGATAGAGAGCATGAGATGGGGGAGGGTCAGAGGGAGAAGCAGACTCCTTGCTGAGCAGGGAGCCTGATGCGGGACTCGATCCCGGGACTCCAGGATCATGACCTGAGCTGAAGGCAGTCGCTTAACCAACTGAGCCACCCAGGCGCCCCGGAAGAGTGACTCTTTGATGAGAGTCTGGTTGTGCTCCATTACCTGGATACTTGCTGTATAGGAGTAGTCAGCATACCCTCAACTTGGCAGGTGTTTCTTGCCCACCGCAAGGTGAGCTATGTTAGCTCTCCTCTGGATTCTAAACTCCCTGGGGGCAGGAGCTAGGTCTCATTTATCTTGGTGTCTCCAGAAACGTCTAGCATGGTAGTACAGTGCCATCCTCATGGTGGATTAATTCACCCATAATTTATTAAGTCCCATGAGCCAGGCATTTTACTTGATATTAGGGAAACTAAACAAATACAGTTTCTGCCTTCAGAGAAACTACTTGTCTTGTGTTGGAGGTTGGAATCCTTGAAAAAAGAGTGGCAGAGGATTGGTAATAGAATTGGGTGATAGGCAAATAGAGGATCATTGTACTATGTTTTTTTCATATTTTCATGTTTGAGATTTTTCATGATAAAATGTTTAAAAAGCTATAGAATGGGGAAAATGTCCTGGGCTGAATGAACTCTGAGATTTTTTTTTTTTAATGGATAAAGCAATCAACCCATATTATGGACTGAATGTTTTTATCTTCCCAATATTCATTTGTTGAAGCGCTAAGCCCTAAATGTGATAGTGTTTGGAGATTGGGCCTTTGGGAGGTAATTAGGTTTAAATGAGGTCATGAGGGTGGGGCCCATGATTGGATTAGTGTCCTTACAAGAAGTGGAAGAGATGGGCATTTGCTCTCTGCCTCGTTGAGGACACAGCCAGGGGGCAGCCGTCTGCAAACCAGTAAGAGAGCTCTCATCAGAATCTGACCATGCTAGCACCCTGATCTTGGACTTACAACCTCAAGAATTATGAGAAATAAATTGCTATTGTTTAAGTCACCCAATCTATAGCATTTGGTTATGGCAGCCTGAACTAAAACAATGAGTAACCAGAACTAAGTAGAGGATGTAGTCAGAATTGACCTTATCATTAGATCAAAGCCTTTGTGATTTGAAGACCATTGAGGGAGTATCTACAGCCCCTAGAAGCATGAAATTCACTTCACAGGCTTAGAAGAGGATCGGTACCTGAAGCCTAGATGGGACCCCATTTTTCTCCTTTCCACCATTTCTAGCATCTCTAGCCCAGAGTGTAGCTATACCATAACAATAGGAAGAATGCACTGGTAAAATCCTGCCTAGAAGTACTTCATCACTCTTGCTTTAGATATATTCAAGACTTGCCCCAGTCTCAGAAGTGGTGGATGGGGATGGCCTCTTGGGTTAGGGAAAGAGTTTATCAGCAAAAGGATCAGAGTCCAAGGAGGAGATCAAGTCTTCAGGCTTCTCTGTTTTATGAATTTTCTAGCTTTCTCTGAATCATTTCAGCAAGTCTCATGTAGGCTCCAAAGTTTTAGTTGAGTAAGTTGCTTGCAGACTCTCAATAGTGGTAGAAAGAAAAGAAAGCTGCTATTGTCTATACCACAACTCAGACTTAATGATTTAGAATTTACTGGGGCAAATCCGCAGGTGATTATTATAGACACTAAAGATTAAGAACCACTGATTTATACCCTTTGGTTACATTCAGGCAGGAAGCTTCAAGACCTAGAAACTTTTATCTTCCTTATATTTCATCTGACTTACTTGTCACTTAGCTAGATTGCTAGTTACTGTCTCTCCCCACAAACAGAAGACTGAAATCCTTTCCACCTTAGGAAATCCTATTGGAGATTCAGCTTCTATTTCATTGAGTAGTCATCTTGAAAATGAACTCAGCATTAGGAACAATCAATTTTCTTCCCTTCTCCCCATAACTTCATCCCCAGTGTATGAAAGCTGAAGAGAGAGCACCTGTCTCTTGTTTTCAGGGAAGCTAGAGTGTTGCCTATGGCAACCACCAGACCACTTGAGATTTATTGCTGCAAGTTCCCTAAGCAACCCTGGCAAAGCAAAACTGTCTTTGCAGGGACTCTTCGCGGGCAAGGACCCTGGATAATCTAGAGCTATTGCATCCCAAGCTCTCACCTGTTTGTGACTTTTCTTGACAGGCATAAGGGCATCTGAATAACCTATTCCCCAGGGTAAGAGCTAAGGCTTCTCTGTGTCCTTTGGGTCCCTGGGGCAAGGCAGAAGGCAGAGAAGGCTTCCCTTGGAAAAAGCAGAGGCCGCAGCTGCTCTGAGTATAGGTGAATGGCAAGAATTACCTCCTAGGGAGACTTGCTTCCCAGCTCTTAGTCTAGCACTGTGGCATTAAAAATAGCTCTTTGCAAACTTTATTGGCACTTTGGGGTGTTGGAGAATTAATAGTTGAGTGTTCGCTAAGAGGCACCTTTCAATATATATATTTTTAAAAGATGTAATTTTTTTTTAAGATTTTATTTATTTATTTGACAGAGAGAGACAAAGCAAGAGAGGTAACACAAGCAGGGGGAGTGGGAGAGGGAGAAGCAGGCTCCCCGCTGAGCAGAGAGCCCGATGTGGGGCTCGATCCCAGGACCCTGGGATCATGACCTGAGCCGAAGGCAGATGCTTAACAACTGAGCCACCCAGGTGCCCCAAGATGTAATTTTTTAAAAAGTAATCTCTACAGTCAGTGTGGGGTTCAAATTCACAACCCCAAGATCAAGAGTCACATGCTCTACCGACTGAGCCAGCCAGGCGCCCCATCTTTCAATATTTAAACATGTATCACGAGCAACTTCAAGATTCAGTGGACACTTCGTCTGGGATGTTAGTGATTCTAGTTTACTAACTTTTTTGTTATCTGAAATGACTCTGTATTACATGAACCTTTGCTGGCTTTTAGGGCTTACCTGCTGACGTAGGGGCCCCAGCTGTCTGCAAATCCCCCTCCCTCAGTGCTCCTGGTAGCTCCCGAGACTGTCTAAATCCTTCATTTCTAAAATATCCACCGTACTCTATCAAGAGCAAGCACTCCAGGACACTGCCTTCCACTAGGCTGCCGGGTGTGGCAGTTTCTGCTAGGGGACTGTCACTGCTCTGTTGGAAACAATGCACACTGCTGCATTCAGTAATCGTGCTGTGGTCCTGGCTGGAAATCGACACTGTGCAGGCTGGCACGGCCATGACTCTGCTCTTTCTCCTGGGTGCCCTGGGTCTTTCCCACTGGGTTCCTACCGGGTCTCAGAGGAGCACCTGCTGGTCGGTAACAGAGTAGGGAATAAGTCCTCTCATTCTCCCGTGTTATACATTTGGTGGCGGTGGGAAATGTCCCAAAACAAGTTGTTTGAGCTCCAGTGTGTTATAGAGATGGGAAAATAGCTCTCTCAATGTCTATATAAGGCCTGTCTTTCCTTTGAGGCCTGGACTTTATCTAAGGAGTTGTAGCAGGGGAACAAAGACCACACTCCATTCTGACGAACCAGGCACTAGCTCTTGGGGAACCTATCAGGCCTGGCTCCATATTCTCCTGGGAGGAGATCTCTCCAAGGAGGCACCGAAGGCTTCTTGCAAATAAACATGTTAAAGCCACCCTACCAGCTGGCCAGACACACCCAGCCCTCCCTGAGCCACCTGCAGTGGGCAAAATGAGATCCCTGACCGACCCTGTGCAGCCATGTGCTATCCTAAAGGTTTTTCATGTTTGCAAGCCTTAGTTATACTTCTAGGATCTCAGGGAACTTGAGATCAGGGTCATACTAGCATAAGCCCCAGGACAACTAACAGTAAGCAAAACAAACCTGCATAACCCTTTATAATTTACAAAGTACTTTTGTAAACATCACCTCCCTTAGTTATTTTTAAGATTTTATTTATTTATTTATTAGAGAGCGAGCGAGAGAGA
>NW_023270387.1:13230822-13267027 GCF_011800145.1 Mirounga leonina | reverse complement strand
GGGATCATGACCTGAGCCGAAGGCAGTCGCTTAACCGACTGAGCCACCCAGGCGCCCATCACTTCCCTTAGTTTTAACAGCAACCCTGTAGTGAGGCTATTACTGTCCTTATTTTGCAGATGAGATATCCCAAGCTGCCCAAGGTCACCAAGATACTCAGTGGCGGAGGGGAGCCTTGAGCTGCTATTAACTTGCCTGAGCACCGGTCTCTGTTGTTACTCCACTGGAGCACAAGTGGTGGGGAGGGGAGCAGCTACCGTGCTTCTACTCTCAATCTAGCTGCAACCTTCCCTCCATTCGACCCCTCCTCATCCCTCAAACCTCAGCAGGAAGCATGAGAAAAACCATTTGTACTTTTTCTTTTTTTTTTTTTTTTAAAGATTTTATTTATTTATTTGAGGGAGAGAGAACACATGAGAGTGGGGAGGGTCAGAGGACGAAGTAGACTCCCTGCCGAGCAGGGAGCCTGATGCGGGACTCGATCCAGGGACTCGATCCAGGGACTCGATCCAGGGACTCCAGGATCACGACCTGAGCCGAAGGCAGTCACTTAACCAACTGAGCCACCCAGGTGCCCTTTTTCTTTCCTTTTTCAACTTGCCCTCCTATATTTGGGGTGTTCTCTTGCTTGGATCGCTGAGACCTTGTTATGGACTGAATATGTCCCCCCAAAATTCAAATATTCAAGTCCCAACCCTCAATGTGATGGTATTTGGAGGTGGGGCCTTTGGGAGGTAATTAGGTTTGGATGAGGTCCGGAGGGTGGGCCCTCATGATGGGATTAGTGCCCTTAAAAAGAGAAAGACAGGGCGCCTGGGTGGCTCAGATGGTTAAGCGTCTGCCTTCGGCTCAGGTCATGATCTCAGGGTCCTGGGATCGAGTCCTGCATCGGGCTCCCTGCTCCTTGGGAGCCTGCTTCTCCCTCTGCCTCTCTCTCTCATGAATAAATAAATAAAATCTTTAAAAAAAAAAAAAAGAGAAAGACAGACTAGAGCTCCTGTACTCTTTCTTTCTGAGATGTGAGGACGCTGCAAGATGGCCGCTGTGTGCAAGCCAGCAAGAGTCCCTCTTCCCGGAATCAAATTCACTGGCACCTTGATCTTGCACTTCTCAGCCTGCAGAACTGCAAGAAATAAATTCCTGTTGCTGACGCCACCCAGTGTATGTATCTTGTTAGGTCAGCCTGAGCTGACCGATACAGACTTCGTTGTCTATTATTTCTCTGTCTTTGACTTCCAAATCTCTGGCTTGTCATCATCATGGAAAGGAGAGTATCCTTTGCTGCTACTTGGATCTTTGGGTTTCTTGGCTTTTCTTCACTTGCTCTTGGGAGGAGACAGCATGAAGGCAAGAGTATTGGCTTCATAAGTAAAGAATCAGAAGAAGATGTAGCTTCGGATTCCAAACCTGCTACTCCCCGTGTGAGCTCAGGCAAGTCCTTTAATACCTCCAGTGCTTGGATAGGTGGTTCATCAGTCTGAGACGCAGTTTTCTCGTCTGTACCATAAGAAAATTGAAATACAAGATCCAGGACCCTTTCTGGTATAAAATGTTCTGATTTTATCGATTTGAATTAACATCCTAGGTTCCTTCTCTGTAACTTTCAGTCCCTTGACAACCTAGCATTTTTTTTTACCAGCCCACCAATTCAGACATTCGGCTGTCTCTCTTCCTAAGTCCTGGTCACATATCTCATATTATCAGATGTAATGTTAGGCAACCTAAAATACACCCAGGCTATTTCCCTGGGAAAGGGATTTTTTTGCTACAGAATCAACTACAGCATACCCTTGTCTTTATAAGTTATTTTCTAAGACCAGCTTCTTAAAAACACAGAGTGTATTTCAGTGAATCTAGTTCATGCATACAATGTGGGAGGTATTTGTGGCTTGTTGGTTTATATAACTTATGGTCATGTGGTGGCCAGTTTGTTTGGTTTTGTTTTAGGTCATTCCTTTATCCCACTACTTTTGGTGCTCTGTGCTTAGCCATGCTGTACTGTCTTCTGCAGGAAAACCATGCCAACCTCTTTCCGTTATCTTTCTAGCTTGGCTCCACTGGGGGTGAGGAAGTAAGCCAGAGAATATCATTCTAGTTCTTTCCCCAACTCATTGTTCAAACCCCATTCTTGGAGGAGATGTAATTCGTCATCTCCCCTTCGATCCGTTAGATGTTCTGAACAGCTGATCTCATGGCTGCTTCTCAGACACTGTAAAACAGCAGTTTTAGCCTTATATACATTCAACTCTTCCAAGTAAGCAGTGTTGGTCCACAAATGGGCCCCCTTTACGTGGAGGGCAAGGAGAGTCTAAAGAAAGAGGCAGACCACTCCAGATTGGTAAGCCAGGAGACTTCTTTATGAGGCTTGTCTTGGGAGGCCACAAGGTGAGCAGATACCCACATTTGCCTCTCAGAATCTTAGAAGTTTCTGTGGAGGCCTTAACTGGGTTCAGTAACACATACAATCCAGATGGTCTCAACAAAACCTTACTCTCCAAAGGCTATGTCCTTGGATCAGCTCCACTGTGGACAATGGAACAGTAGGCCGAGCATACATTCCAAGGACAGGGGAAGGGATGAGGAGCCTCTGATTGCCAGGGTCCAGCTTGAGTGTCCACCGGTGGTCATGTCCTTTTGATTAACTCCTCCAACAAACAGGGTACTAAGTAAACACATAATAGCTGAAAATAATTCAGCCCAGGAGATTGCCTCCACAAGGAAACTGTAATTGACAACCCTTGAGGTCTATCAACAAGGGATAGACAGGAAATAAGAAGACATTGCTACGGCCACAGAACCATCTGAGCTTTTTATAGCCATGAGGGATTCTTCAGGGACTCCAGGGCAAGGTTGCTGGTTTTCCCAGGAATCAGTGGGATTAGCTGTATGGTCTATTTAAATCATTGCCTACAGGGGCACCTGGGTGGCTCAGTTGGTTAAGCGACTGCCTTCAGCTCAGGTCATGATCCTGGAGTCCTGGGATCGAGTCCCGCATCGGGCTTCCTGTTCAGCAGGGAGTCTGCTTCTCCCTCTCACCCTCCCCCCTCTCATGCTCTATCTCATTCTCTCTCTCAAATAAATAAATAAAATCTTTAAAAAAAAAATAAATCATTGCCTACAAAGTGGGGCTTGTCTCTTGTTCAGTAAAATTGATGAATGTAAATGGGGAATATTTTAGTTCTTCCTTCTGTGAAAGGCTCCCTCCCAGAGGTGTTTCTCATACATTCTCCCTTTCTTGAAGTACGTATTCTTTTTTTTTTTTTTTTAAGATTTGTTTACTGGGCACCTGGTGGTTCATTCAGTTAAGCATTTGCCTTCCGCTCAGGTCATGATCCCAGGGTCCTGGGATGGAGTTCTGCATCAGACTTCCTTCACAAGTTGGGGGGGGCGGGGCAGAAGGAGAGAATCTTCAGGTATACTCCCCACTGAGCAGGGAGCCAGATGTGGGGCTTGATCCCACATCCATGAGATCATGACCTGAGCCGAAACCAAGAGTCAGATGCTTAACCAACTGAGCCACCCAGGCGCCCCATGCAATATGTATTCTTTATAGAGAGAAAACTGATTCTGATTCTGGATTCTACAAGTCAAAAGTAGTGCAGACTTTAACCTTTCCCACTCTCTTCCCTGAAAGTGTCTCTTCTTTTTTTTTTTTTTAAAGATTTTATTTATTTATTTGAGAGAGAGAGAGAGTGAGCACGAGAGGGGGGAGCGGGAGAGGGAGAAGCAGATTCCCTGCTGAGCAGGGAGCCCGATGCGGGACTCGATCCCGGGACTCCAGGATCATGACCTGAGCTGAAGGCAGTCACCCAACCAACTGAGCCACCCAGGTGCCCTGAAAGTGTCTCTTCTTGCAAAGACCTTTGGTGCTTGGGTGAAACACTTGATAATATATATTTTTTGTCCCCTCTACACTGAACTCCCTTCAGCTGAGTCTCCATTGGTAGAGAATTTCTTCATGATGAGTTTTTCTTTAATTAAAAAAATGTTAATACCTTTATTGAGATATAATTCACATACCATAAAAATTAACCCATTTAAAGTGTACAATGCAATGATTTTAGTATATTCCCAAACTTATGCAATCATCACTATGATCTAAGTTTCAGATATTTTCATCATCCTAAAGGGAAATGCTTTATCCATTAGTAATCACACCTCATTCTTTCCTACTGCCCAACCCTGCCAGCCTTAAGCAACCACTAGTGTCCTTTCTGTTTCTATGGATTTGCCTATTCTGGACATTTCATATATATGGAGTCATACAATATGTGACTTCTGCGTCTGGCTTCTTTTACTTAGCATATTGTTTTGAAGGCTCATCCATGTTGTAGCATGTATCAATATGTCATTTGTTTTTATTGCTGTATAATCATCCACTATATGGATATACCACATTTTATTTATCCATTTATCAGTTGAATCAGATTTGGGTTATTTTTCTTTTTGGCTATTATGGTATCTATGAACACTAATGTCCACATTTTTGTATGAACATGTTTTCAGTTCTCTTAGATATACCTCGGAGTGGAATTGCTGGGTTATATAGTAACTTTATGTCTGATTTTTTTTTTTAAAGATTTTATTTATTTGACAGAGAGAGACACAGCGAGAGAGGGAACACAAGCAGGGGGAGTGGGAGAGGGAGAAGCAGGCTTCCCGCCGAGCAGGGAGCCCGATGTGGGACTCGATCCCAGGACCCCGGAATCATGACCTGAGCCGAAGGCAGATGCTTAACGACTGAGCCACCCAGGCGCTCCCTGTCTGATTTTTTGAGAAGCTGCTAAACCATCTTTCCCAAGTGACTATACCATTTTACATTTCCACCAGCAATGTATGAAGTTTCCGATTCCTCCACATCCTTTTTTCAAAAGACTTATTTATTTATTTGAGAGAGAGAAAGCTCATGTTAGTGAGTAGGGGGAGGGGCAGAGAGAGAGGGAGAGAATCCCAAGCAGAGTCCCCACTGAGCTCAGAGCCCCATGGAGGGCTCGATCTCACAACCCTGAGAACACAACCTGAGCTGAAACCAAGAGTCAGACGCTCAACTGACTGAGCCACCCAGGTGTCCCCCACATTCCCTTGTTTTTGTCCATCTTTTTTTTTTAGCCATCCTAGTGGGTGTGAAGTATGTGGTTTTGCTTTGCATTTCTCTAATGACTAATGGTGTTGAGTATATTTCATGTGTTAATTGGTCATTTGTATATCTTCTTTGATGAAATATCTATTCAAATCCTTTGCCTATTTGTAACTGGACTGTCCATTTATCACTAAGTTGTAAGAGTTCTTTATATATTCTGGATACAAGTCTCTCTCAGATAGATGATTTGCAAATATTTTTTCTCATTCAGTCAGTTGGCTTTTTACTTTCTTGATGGTACTATTTGCAGCACAAAATTATTTGTTATTTCTGTTTTTATTTGGATGTGGTCCAATTTATCGATTATTAATTTTGTCTGTTGTGCTTCTCGTGTTGTAGCTATGAGCCCACTGCCGAACCCAAAGTCATGAAGATGTGCTCCTACATTTTTTTTTTAAGATTTTATTTATTTGTCAGAGAGAGAGCGCATGCACACAAGCAGGGGGAGCGGCGGGCAGAGGGAGAGCAGGCTCCCTGCTGAGCAAGGAGCCTGTTGTGGGGCTAGATCCCAGGACCCCAGGACCCCAGGGCCCCAGGATCGTGACCTGAGTGGAAGGCAGACGCTTAAGTGACTGAGCCACTCAGGCGTCCCACTCCTACATTTTCTAAAACTATAAAAAAAAAAGTTTTATAGTATTAGCCTTTACATTTAGGCCTATAATCCATTTTGATTTAATTTTTGTGTATAGTGTGAGGTAGGAGCCCAACTCTGTTCTTTTGCATGTGGATATCCAGTTGTCCCAGTACCATTTGTTGAAAAGACTATTATTTCCCCCATTGAATTGTCTTGGTATCCTTGTCAAAAATCAATCAATACACCACATTAATAAAAGAAAGGTTAAGAACCATATGATTCTGCCAATAGATGCAGAAAAACATTTGACAAAATACAGCTTCCATTCTTGATAAAAACCCTCAACAAAGTAGGAATAGATGGAACATACCTCAACATCATAAAGGCCATATATGAAAGACCCACAGCTAATATTGTCTTCAGTGGGGAAAAACAGAGAGCCTTTCCCCTATGGTCAGGAACACGACAAGGATGTCCACTCTCACCATTATTATTTAACATAGTACTAGAAGTCTTAGCCTCAGCAATCAGACAACAAAAAGAAATAAAAAAAAATCCAAATTGGCAAGGGAGAAGTCAAACTTTCACTCTTTGCAGATGACATGATATTCTATGTAGAAAACCCAAAAGACTCCACCAAAAAATTGCTAGAACTCATACATGAATTCAGCAAAGTTGTAGGATATAAGATCAATGTGCAGAAATCTGTTGCATTTCTTTTTTTTTTTTTAAAGATTTTATTTATTTACTTGACAGAGAGAGAGAGAGACAGCGAGAGAGGGAACACAAGCAGGGGGAGTGGGGGAGGGAGAAGCAGGCTTCCCGCTGAGCAGGGAGCCCGACGCTGGCTGGATCCCAGACCCTGGGATCATGACCTGAGCTGAAGGCAGATGCTTAATGACTGAGCCACCCAGGCACCCCTGTTGCATTTCTTTACACCAATAGCAAAGTAGCAGAAAGAGAAATTAAGGAATCAATCCCATTTGCAATTGCACCAAAAACAATAAGATACTTAGGAATAAACCTAACTAAAGGCGTGAAACATCTAAACTCTGAAAACTGTAGAACATCTATGAAAGAAACTGAAGAGGACACAAAGAAATGGAAAGACATTCCATGCTCATGGATTGGAAGAATATCGGTAAAACGTCTATGCTACCCAAAGCAATCTACACATTTAGTGCCATCCCTATGAAAATACCACCAGCATTTTTCACAGAGCTAGAACAAAGAATCCTAAAATTTGTATGGAACCATAAAAGACCCCAAATAGCCAAAGCAATCCTGAAAAAGAAAAACAAAACTGGAGGTACCGTGATTCCTGATTTCAAGCTGTATTACAGAGCTGTCGTCATCAAGACAGCATGGTACTGGCACAAAAACAGACACATAGATCAATGGATCTATGAAGTTTATCATAGATAGATTTCCATTCTGAGAAAAGTCAGAAATGGACTCACAACTATGTGGTCAACTAATCTTTGGCAAAGCAGGAAAGAATATCCGATGGAAAAAAGACAGTCTTTTCAACAAATGGTGCCGGGAAAACTGGACAGCAACATGCAGAAGAATGAAACTGGACCACCTTCTTAGACCATATACAAAAATAAATTCAAAATGGATGAATCTTACCTAAATGTAAGATAGGAAACCATCAAAATCCTAGAGGAGAATACAGGCAGCAACCTCTTTGACCTCGGCCGTAGCAACTTCTTAGTAAACACGTCTCTGGAGGCAAGGGAAACAAAAGCAAAAAATGAACCACTGGGATTTCATCAAGATGAAAAGCTTCTGCACAGCAAAGGAAACAACAAAACTAAAAGGCAGCCCACGGAATGGGAGAAGATACTTGCAAGTGACATACCTGATAAAGGGTTAGTATCCAAAATCTATAAAGAACTTAAACTCAACATCCAAAAAACAAATCATACAGTTAAGAAATGGACAGAAGACATGAACAGACAGGGGAGCAGGGGAGCCTGATGCAGGGCTCTATCCCAGGACCCGGAGATCATGACCTGAGCTGAAGGCAGACCCTTCACCGACTGAGCCACCCAGGGGCCCTGGCAGAAGAGTTTTTAAGAGGCTTTATTTTACCTGGAGGCCTGGTTGGAAAGAGTCTAATAAATGATGGTAGTGAAAAAATTCAGCCAGTGGCTTCCTACTTGTCCTGGGGACAGAACAACATTAAACTACCTGTTTGGAGAAACTATTCTTAGCTCTTTTGCAGCCTTCGGGGCATGTTTTAATTGTAGCTAGGACTCTTCCATCTTTCCTTTCCCTTGTCGCAAAGTCAGAATGGGATCTTCGCCAACTATCCCTTCTTCCTGCTTTCTCTTTCCTTGCAGGGATAGAGCCCTGGGCCGTGCTATGGTCTCAATTTTCTGGAGGGTGCTTGATTGCCCAGCAAACCCTTCGCTTTTCTCTTAGCTTCTCCAGAAGTGCCTTGAGAGTCCCCACATTTCTGCAAGACAAAGTGCTCAGATCAAAGTTAGATTTTAGATGGCAGCTCTAGCGTGCCAGTCATGTCTCCATAAACTCTCAAAAGAGAGAATGTATGTTTTAGGACAAACTATCTTTCTCTTGCTTTATTTATTTTTTATTTTTTATTTTTTTAAAGATTTTATTTATTTATTTGAGCCAGAGAGAATGAGAGAGAGGGAGAGAGCACATGAAAGGGGGTAGGGTCAGAGGGAGCGGCAGGCTCCCTGCCGAGCAGGGAGCCCGATGCGGGACTCGATCCAGGGACTCCAGGATCATGACCTGAGCCGAAGGCAGTCGCCTAACCAACTGAGCCACCCAGGCGCCCTCTCTTGCTTTGTTTTTGCCCAATATAGACCGAGTGCTGCGTGGTGTGTTAGGCTCTGGACGTATAGAAATGAAGGAATGAAGAAACGCTCTGAGCATATACAAGTCCTTGGCATCAAGGAAATCACAATTTAATGGGGAGACACTCATTTATTTAAGAAATATTTGCTATGTCCCAGTTGCAGTGTTAAGTGCTGGATATAGAATAGTGAATTAAACAGATATGGTTCCTGCCTATTTGGGGATTATAATCTAATTAGACAGAGAGCCATAAATGTAATGTAATATAAGTTAGACTGTTAAAAGTGCTACAATAGATTCACAATAATAATAATTTTAGCAATCATTTGTAGAGCACCAATTATGTGCCAGGCGCTTTTGTTAGTACTTTATATGTAGTGATTTATTCAATCTTCCCGACACTCCCATGAAATAGGTGTTATGATTATCCCTATTTTATACCTGAAGAACTGAGGCCCAGAGACGCTCATTAATTTTTTTAAGACCGCACAGCTAGTAAGTTGTGTGTGAAGTCAGCATTTGAACCCAGTTAATCTGGCTCAGAAGACTGTGCTCTGAATAGACAAAATGCTCAGGAGACCCAGAAGAAAACTATGGCTGATTTTTTTACAAGGATTGTGAGGATCCTGAGCTGAGCTGGACCTTAAGGGAGTAGTAGAATTTCAAATAGTTGCATGAGCTTCAAGGGTATTCCAAACACACAGACACTCAGGAGCAAAGGGTAAGGAGAAAGGGCAGAATGTGTTTTGATCATAAGGGAGCCTGCAGTGGTCCTGGGTGGGGAAGGGTGGGGTGGGAAAATCCTTGAAATCTGAAATGCTGACAAAGAGGTTGGGGCCAGGTTGTAAAGGCATTTGAGTCCTCTGCTCTGAGAGTTCGAACTGTACCAAACAATGCATCCATAAATATTTGATGCTTGGAAGTCACTGGAAAAAAGTCTCTAGAGAAATCAAAGCTGCTATTAAAGTTGGTGTGAAATGTAAGGGTCGAGTATTTGATACCTACTTTGGTTTCCACAATCCAGCTTTTATCAGAATGTGGCTCAACTTGGAGCTTGGAGTTGGGGATTGGACTCTCAGAGCTCAGACCCTAAAACGTACCTCATCGTGGTCTGCCCCTATTTTTACCTTAACATTGAACTCAATGTAATAATCTTAATTAAGAAAAAAAAAGAAATTAGGGCATTTTAATTGTATTTTGAAAAATAGAGGGGCGCCTGAGTGTCTCAGTCGTAAAGCGTCTGCCTGCGGCTCAGGTCATGATCTCAGGGTCCTGGGATAAAGCCCTGCATCGGGCTCCCTGCTCCGAGGGAAGCCTGCTTCTCCCTCTCCCACTCCCCCTGCTTGTGTTCCCTCTCTTGCCATCTCTCTCTGTCAAATAAATAAAATCTTAAAAAAAAAAAAGAAAGAAAAATAAAGTTAAAAATCACACATGGGTGTTTGGAGTTTCTTAAAAGTAGATTATTGCATAACAGGAAGGCATTCGTATAAATATAATTAGTAATTTTTTACATATATGATTTTAAATGAATTTTAAAAGAAATGCTGCCAGGATTGAGTTTTTCTTCCTCATAGAGCTCCTATAGAGTTCTCACAAGGCATTTGCAGAAAGTTTGGGAATGCACATAATTTCTTTTCTTTTTTTTTTTTTTTAAGATTTTATTTATTTGAGAGAGAGAGGGAGAAGCACACTCCCCGCTGAGCAGGGAGCCCAAAGCGGGACTTGATCCCAGGACCCTGGGATCATGACCTGAGCTGAAGGCAGATGCTTAACCAACTGAGCCACCCAGGCACCCTGAAAATGCACACAATTTCTTAAGCAGATTGTTGCATAGCAGTGATAGAAATATTTTAGTATTTTTCTTACACATCTACTTTATTTTTTTAAGATTTTATTTATTTATTTGACAGAGAGACACAGCGAGAGAGAGAACACAAGCAGGGGGAGTGGGAGAGGGAGAAGCAGGCTTCCCGCAGAGCGAGCAGGGAGCCCGATGTGGGGCTCGATCCCAGGACCCTGGGATCATGACCTGAGCCGAAGGCAGACGCTTAACGACTGAGCCACCCAGGCGCCCCTTACACATCTACTTTAAATAAATTTGAGAAGAAAAAAATATCCTTGGCATCTTTTTTTTTTTTAAACAGACCACAGACACTGGTGTACCCTCAAGTTCAGAGAGACAACTAGCTTTGGCGATTAAAAGCCTGGATTTGCTTCTCAGATTCACCGCTTCCTGGCTGTGTGAGTCAGTCATCAGACGGTTCAAGTAACCCAACCTGTAAGTGGGGATAATAACTACTTTATGAAGTTGTGAGATTGGGAAGGTTTTTACTGGATGTCTATGGTTGTATCATGAACGCAAATCTGTCCAACTTCCAAAGACTGAATGATGTGTGTTTAGTAAACCAAACCAAAACACTTAAAACTATCATTTTCTCCCTTTAACTCTGAAGTTAATTTTTAAAAAAGATTTATTTATTTATTTGAGAGAGAGAGAGAGTGAGCAGAGGGAGGGGCAGAGTCCTCAAGCCGACTGCCCGTGGGGCTCGATCCCATGACCCTGAGATCAAGACCTGAGCCAAAATCATGAGTCCGCTACTTTGCTGACTGAGCCACCCAGGTGCCCTTGAAGTTAATTTATTTTCACAGCCCTAATCCATCATTCCTCCATCATCCTCATCTTTTCCAGGTGATTTGGAAAGAGGCCTGTCCTTGTTTACTTGCTTTTAGGGGAAGGAAATTAATACTCGAGTGTCTACCATGTGCCAGACTTTAATCTAGGTCCCTGTACGTATTTATAACAGTTAATTCTCCTAACAAGTCCATGAGGTAGGAGTGATTTTCCAGAAGAAGAAACTAAGTTTCAAGGTGACCTCGTAAATGGAAAAACCCACTACAAAATCTAGGTCTAACTATAAAACCCTTACCCTTTTTACTTGTGATGCCAGGCTGCTCTTTAAACATGCCAAAGATGAAATTATTTTTTAAATAAAAATAAGCGGCCATTAATTTCATCCTTAAGAATTCTTTTTAAAATGCCTTGAGAACCCTGGGGCTAACTGGAGACATCGTTGGGTGGCCCAAAACCACAGGGGCAGACTGTTACCTCAGTCCACCCGGGCACTGCTCGGGTAACTTCAGCCCACTGTGCTTTTTCTGTTTGGCCATACAGACATCCAGCTTCCTGGAGCCGGCTTCCATTTAGATTCCAGCTTTCTGGCTCCTGATGTGGGTTTGTGGTTTTCAACTGCCTGTAGTTTAAACTTTGACCAGCAGGTGTCTCTACAGGCAAGGGAGAGGGCTCCTTTCCCGCAGAGCCCGCCTTTGAGGTGCAAGATGGATTTTCTAGTTTAACTGAGGAAAATTGTGGTGGAAATGAAGCAAACAAAGGTAGATCGGCTACCTATGGAAGTCAACCCCAGTTGCATACGTTTTGCTTAGCCAACAGCTGTAGAGGCTGGTAGAAAACCTAAGCAAACCCCCCTGTTAATGCAAGGAAGCTGCCTGAAAGGCAGAGTCTCTGTGCTCTCTTAAAAACAGGTAAGGCTGTTTGAAGGTGAGCACTTAAAACTGAGAGGCAATTCCCAAGGCAGGTGTGGCAGGGAGGATGGCTCTTTAGTCAGCAGAGATGTGAAGATGAAGGAATAAACAGGAAAGAGGCAGTTCTGTACCTTCAGAGCCAGGGAAATAAAGAATTTCCACTCATCTAATGTGAGATGTTGTGAATTCCTGGAATTTTAGGTACACTTCTATGTAAGGGAAAGAAAAGGATCTAAATATGCCAACATTTTAATTAGTATTTGTTGAGTCCCACTCTTTGTCTCTCTGTGAGAAAGAAGCACATTATAAGAAAAAAATTTTATTGGTATAAATATTAAGGAGTGGACTGCAGAGTAACTACGTGTACCTTTCGTTAAGGAGCGTATCCTTTTGTGAAAAAAGTTGTCCTGAATGAATTTTTTTTCTGTACCTAATGTATTTTCTCATATAAAATCGAAGGCATATCTCCCTGAGGAAAAACATTGATCCTAAAAGATGATATAGTCACATCTAAGAGTGCAGAAAACGTCTAAAAAAATCATAGTTAGGGGCTCAGTCGGTTAAGCATCTCCCTTTGGCTCAGGTCATGATCTCTGGGTCCCGGGATGGAGCCCTGTGTCAGGCTTCCTGCTCAGCAGGGAGTCTGCTTCTCTCTCTCTCTCTCTCTCTCTCTCTCTCTCTCCCCCCCCTGCCTCTCCCCACTGCTCATTTTCTCTCTCTCTTTCAAATAAATAAAATCTTTAAAAAAAATCATACTTAAAAATCTTTTGGATGATCTAAAGGGTGATCAATAATAATCTAAAAATGCTTCAACCATATCCTAGAACATATGGAAAGTAATAAGGATAATTTTTTTTTTAGGTTTTGTGTAATAGCTCGAATGGCTCCATTAAAAAGAAAAATGTGGGCAAGCCGAACAGAAAATCCTTGACTGAAAGCTTATTTAGCTTCTCGAAAGCCCCTTCCCCAAGATATTTTATAGCAGGAGACTATGGCTGCTTAGAGCTGTTTCTTGACACCCAGGGGGAGCCTTTGGACTTGACTAGGTTGATCTGGGCTAGGAGGGGGGAAGGCAGCACTCTCCCAGCTGAGGTAGTAATGCAGAACACAGCCCTCACAAAAACAGGAGCACATTCAGCTCATCCGGAGAACCGGGCACACCGAGGATTTGGACAATGTGATCAAGCAGTGCCCTGATTTCTACGTGACGGCAGAATTTATAACCGGCTAATAATTCCCTTGTTTGGGAATATATGGCACGTAAATATGGCATTGCTTTCCGACATACAAAATTTCTGAATGATGCCCCTCTATCAACTGAATGCTCCTATAACGTTAGCTTTTTTTCAGAGCAGTAATAAGTTGGGCCAACGTAAAGTGAGGGTTGGACTTTCTTCAAGGCCCTGATGGCTCAGAGAATCTTTGGAGCTGTGTTGTGAGGCTGCAGTTTTCTTTCAGGTCGCTGGTAAGCTGCCCTGCAGATAGGCTAGAGCGCCTTTAAAATCATAAAAGAGTTAATGTATTACCTCCTACTGCTTATATTCTTTTCCGGGCAGACCTTAGGTCCTCAGAGGTTTAGTATCATTTCTAGAACTGTCTAAGGGCCTATGGTATACATCAGGAATGCCTTGGTTTGCCCTTTTCAAATTCTAGAAACAAGCA
This sequence comes from Mirounga leonina, assembly GCF_011800145.1. NCBI lineage: Eukaryota > Metazoa > Chordata > Mammalia > Carnivora > Phocidae > Mirounga > Mirounga leonina. Next base: position 13,253,282 of record NW_023270387.1, on the reverse strand, counting down.
CAATGACATTACATAGAAAAATGTCTCATTTTCATCTCTGAATCTATCTTTTGCCTTTTTTTTTTTTTTAATCTTTTGCTTTTCTAGAAAAGAGTGAGTTGGCTGTGGAGCTGATTGGGAACTGGGTGGTGGCTAGCTCTCTGCCTCTACAAGGGACTGCAGCGCCTCCGAGAATTCAGCCCTGGGGCCACTCCTTGGAGTTTGCGGCTGGGTGGGAACACACCTACCCACCTGTTTTCTAAAGGCAGGAGAAGTACACGCTAAACAGTGAGTCTCCTGGTGGCACGACTTACAAGTGAAGCCACCCTAGGTACCTCAGTCCTGTTTTGTAGTCTGCTGTTTGTTGATGCGCTTTGGTTCCAGCTCTGTCCTGCTCTCAAGAATTCCCGAAGTCCTCTTCTTCCCTGGGTATAAACTGAGCTCAGTCAACCTGGGCTTCTGGAGAAGGCATTTTTTCATACTCCCTTGACAGGGTTTATAATCCAGTCTGGGAAGATCTCAGGCTCAAGAGGCATGCCGCCTGCGTTTGAATTCTAGTTCTGTGACCATGGCCAATTCCCTTAATCCTGCAGTGCCTCATTTTCCCTGTCTGCAAAATGGGGATAATAATAGAATCTGTTTCATAGGGTTGTTGTGGATTAAGTGAGTTCATTTATGTAAATTGCTTAGTGTAGTGTCTCACACATTGTTATTTTTGACTGTGAGCTCCTCCCTAAGCCTACCTCAGGCTTAGCATTCAAGAAATCCTTATTAAATGCATACATCTAAAGTGTTTTCCTTGTCCCCTGAGGATTTTCACTGTGCAATGCCCTCCGGAATTTTCCATGTTCTTCTCACCAAAGAGGACTCTTCAGGGAGCTTTCCAGCAAGTCTTTGTCTGAGTCTCCATAGAACACACCATCTACTGGCCCCAATTCATACAGGCAGGGAGCACACATGATCTAACACACAGCATACACAGTCCAGTCTTTATTAGGGTACAAGCATGATCTGCCTTTCCTCTTTGGAAGTGAGACCCATGCTCCATTTCCTTGTTTCTCCTCAGAGGCTTCTTGTTTTTGACACCCTCCAGAGAGTGCCAGAAGTCGGGGTACTTGATGCTCCAGTGACGTCTATGAGTGGAGGAGAGGCTGTAAAGACATTGGTGAGAATGGGCGCCTGGGTGGCTCAGTTGGTTAAGCGACTGCCTTCGGCTCAGGTCATGATCCTGGAGTCTCGGGATCGAGTCCCGCATCGGGCTCCCTGCTCGGCAGGGAGTCTGCTTCTCCCTCTGACCCTCCTCCCTCTTATGCTCTCTGTCTCTCATTCTCTCTCTCTCAAATAAATAAATAAAATCTTAAAAAAAAAAAAAAGACATTGGTGAGAATGGATTTGGTGCTACTCCTGCAGCTTCCAGAGTAAAAGATTCTTTTCCCCTTGCCTTCCCAGCTAGCTAAGGTTTCTGTTGAGACTCCCTCCCCAGGGAGATGGTAAAACTGGGACTCTGGGGCCCAGCTCTGAAGTTAACGCAGAGGCAGGTGAGTGAGGTCATGAAGTGGTAAGCGAGGCTGGGAACACCCCATCATTTATCTGGGATTGAATGAGCTCAACCGAGGAAAGGGCTTAAGCAGTGCCAGAAGCTGAGGACCATTTCATCCTCATCCTTATGTGCTAGTCAGGGAGCCAATTACTGTTAATTGTGTTGGCAATTTGGAACCGCTTCCAGGGAACTGATACAAGACAACTGTGGGATGACCTCTCTGGCCCATCCTAGTGCCCGCCTTTACTTATAGTCAGATGGGGAACCAGAGGGCTCGTAAACAGCTTTTGGTTGGAGTGAGTAAATATGTGCTCTCCTCACACATTCATGGTGCCCTGGGTGTCAGTTTTGGATATTGTACATGCAATGGCCTGACGAGACAGTTCTGCCACATAGAGAGCCATGCAAGTGGATGGATCAGCACTGGACTGAAGGAATACATTTTAACACTGGAAGTGTTCACAGTCTTCCCTCTCCCCGCCCCCCCGCCTGCCACAGACCATCGTGCTACGGACAGCCCAGTTGCCTATCCCTGTCCCATCCCCACCTAAAGCGGTTAAGTTCATCTAGTTAATAAAAGCAGTGGGACACAGTAGAAGGGAAACCCCAGAGCTAGTGAGGGGCCCCGGAGGATGTGGAACGCCAGATAGCAGACGAAGGAAGAAAAAAAGAATATGAGATTTATCGTTGGGATTATAAATTTGATCCCCTTGAATGTCTTCGGAGAGTCCCTGCAAGGAGGGAATTCTTATTTTAGTCTTTATTTAGTTTGCCCAACAGATGGTTTTGTCCTTAACCATGACGTGGCTCTCTGCACAATGTGCACCACTGCTCCATCAGGGTTATACAAGTGACAGAAATAGGACGCGGACCCTGTGACCGTCATCTAGCTATAGAATTGCTGGGGGACGGGGTGCGAGGAAAATGACGGAGCCTCTGTGGCCCTCACCCACCCAAAGACTGGAACGCATGTTTGGGCTGGTTTCTCCACCCTTGAACGCGCAAATCCCAGTTTCCCTATCCCCCCTGTATTCGGTGACAATCAGGTTAGTCGTACCGGGTGCGCAGGGCTGTGTTAGGAGAAGGAATTTTACTGCAGAATTGCCCTGCCTCGCGACCAGCTGGTTACAGTTTCTCGTAGCTCTTCCTGCCTTTGTGGCCGCAGGCGCCAAAGTGGGACAAGGCCGGTGTTTCTGGTGATGAGGAGCTATTTTGTTCTAAGGGAGGCTGGGTGCCTGCTGAACTGGGACGGAGGTCACAGCAGGGGTCGTGCCAGCCATCCCCGGGGCGACTGGGGACCCGGCCTGCAGCCCGGCGTCCGGCGCCCCCCAGCGCCCCATCCCCAGAGGGGGGCACCCGGGAGCCAGCGCCAGAGGAGCAGCGCCCACGCGGGAAGGTCGAGCTCGCCGGTGAGGTCACGGTTGCCATGGCCGCGGGCAGTGACGCGCGTCGGCACGTGACGCGCGGTTGCCGTGGCGCCGGCCCCGGCGGCGCGGGCGCCCCGCCTCCCGGAGTGACGTCCGCCGGGCCCCCCTCTTTCCCGCCCCCTGCCCCCTCCCCCGCCGGCTCCCCGCGGCCCGGGAGGTTTCACTGCACGACAAGATGGCGGCGGCGGCGGCGAGCGGAGCTGGCGGGGCTGCCGGGGCCGGAGCGGGGGGAGCCGGGCCGGCGGGCCGCCTGCTGCCTCCGCCCGCCCCGGGGCCCCCGGCCGCCCCCGCTGCCGTGCCCCCGGCGGCTGGCCCGCCGCGTCCCCCGGCCCCGGCCTCCCGCGGGCCGGTGCCTGCCCGCATCGGCTACTACGAGATCGACCGCACCATCGGCAAGGGCAACTTCGCTGTGGTCAAGCGGGCCACGCACCTCGTCACCAAGGCCAAGGTAGTGGCGCGGCGGGGGCGGGCGGCTGCGGGGCTGCGCAGCCCGGGCCGTCCGTCCGAGTGCGGCGGGGGCAGGAGAGACGCGCGACTGGGAGGCTGAGGGGTGGGCGCGGCGAGCGGGGCTCGGGATAGTGGAGAGCGTTGGGGATCGGGGACGCGGACGGGGAGGGGGGCTGTCGGAGGGGGGTGGGTAGGGGGCGAGCCGGAGGTAGGGGACGCCGGCGAGCCGGCCGAGGGAAGCTCCGTGGCTGAGGGGCCGGGGGGGGCCGGGGAGCGCGGAGACCTGGGGCACCGAGGAGCCGGGGATGGGGAGGGGGTGCCCAGCCGGGGCGCTGCGGAGGGTAGCGGAGGGGGTGATTGGAAGGAAGAGATTGGGAACTCTCAGGAGCCGGAGACTGTAAGCTCAGAGGACTCTGGAACCAGCAATTAGGAAATCCTAAGGGAAGGAGGGCAGGGGGATAGGAAATGGGGACAGCAGGATGGGGGAAGACAAGGCTAAACTGTCAGCCGGAGGGGGGGCAATGAGGAGGGGAACAAGGACGATAGGGGCATGTACTAGGGGTGTGTGGTGGGTGCAGGGTCCGGGGAGATATGAGGGACCTGGTACCTTATGACAGCTGCCAATCAGCGTTTGATCGTCTAAGACTGATGGATGGTAGGAATGGGAGCCCGAGGACAGACGAGATTATTGGAGGAGGCGAGGAAGAAAATGGGGAAATAAGAAGGAAGAAAATTACTTTGCTTTTCCGCAGGAAGGGGCTCAGGGAACAGAGGCCCAGGGCGCCCCGTGTTCATGGTGGCAGTAGGTAGTCAGGGGTTAAATAATTTGGGAGAGCTGGGTTGCTGGTTATTTTTAGTTGTTGGAGGGTCTGGAATCATGGGCTTTGTAGAGGCAGGGTGGGCTCTCAGCGGTGGGGGTAAAGCCTGGTGGGTGACCGAGGAGGTGGATGAGGAACCCAGACACTGGAGCATTACACTCATTGGGCCCTTTGGTTCTCAAGGGATTTGTGGGGCCGTAGTAGTGAAATTGGCCAAGGTCAATTAGGAAGCCATATAAGTACACATACACGGTTTTACATACAAAATTCATTTTTGAGGAAATGTGGGTAGCCTTCTACATTGGAAGTATTGGAATCAAAGTCATCAGGAAGAATCTTTTGGTTTTGAGAGGACCCACAAAGCCCATTTGTACTCCAGATTTCTTGCTTTGCTCACTTGAATGAATACTTTCAGTGTAGTCATTCATTATATCTAAAACTGCACTTTGTGTTTTCCTTCAACCTGATGAAGGACCCTTACAGCGGCTGCTGCTTCCTACCAAAGCCACATCAATTCCTCACCTCCTCAGCCTAGCCCTTATCATCGCCGACCTTGTTTTTGCTTTTATGGCAACTGCTTGTTTTCAGAAGCCAGTAACTTATCTGGGCCTTCTCTCCTTCTCACTCACAACCTGAAGTTCCCTTTTCCCTCCTTTTTGTCAAAGCCTACAAGGGGCCTTTTTTACCAGGGTGGCAGGGTAGGTGGCTGTGGAAAATTGATTGGTCAGTTTCACTTCCTCTGGGGGGCCCCCTTCAGCCTTTTTGTCAGTTTTTTATCAGAGGGCCTCAAGTCTGCAGGTCTGAGCTGAATGATGTACCAAAGTCCAGGGTTCTCTGATGTCAGCCTTGGACCCTGAAGGGGGACTGGACTGAGCCAAGACTTGGGTGCCTCTCTGCCTGTCCCCCTACCCCCAGGTGTTTACAGTTCTGTTTACTCTTCCCTAAGCCAAAGTTATGTTTATAAACAACCCTAGTTGTTCGAGAGCTTTGTTCCTTGTTTCAGCATTTCCTTTTTTTTTTTTTTTTTTAAATCTCCCCCTCTCTTCTAAGTAATCCCATTGAGCTCCTGTGATTATTTTGCTCTGACCTCTGGGGGATGGACTCCATGAACTTAATTGGTTTCCTGGTTTATGGTATCTATGATTTAAATAATTTTGTATCTTGCAGCCCTTGGATACACCAAAATATTGATAAAAAAATCTGTGACAGACAGGGTCGTATGTTTTTGTAAATGTAATTGCTAACAGTTGATTCTTGGCTTTATATATAAAAGAGACATTTTTATCTTCAGTAGTCAGCAAAGCCAGTGGCTAATTATGGCTGATCTGCTTGCTTTCTAATTTTCGTATGTATGTGTGTGTGTGTGTGTGTGTGTTTCTTGGTTTTTCTCTGAGGCCTTGGTGTCCTTTAGGACTGCAGCATTTTAAACATTAGCTTGTTTATAAACGGGTTCACTGTTTATGTTGGTTTTTATCTGTGATCATTTGTGGTGTGCAGTTATGTAATTCGTATGTATGGAAATATTTGAAATCCTGAATGAGACTGAACGAAATGCCTTGGACAATGAGTTGCATGTGTGCAAGGACCACACCAGCACTCATTTGTGTTTCTGTAGCAGTGTGCAATTTCCTAGTTACAGTTACAAACGCCCTATCTTTTGCTGCTTAAATTACTCTGACGACATGAGTAAAGCTTAATTCACAAGGAGTTGTCATGTGCTCTGGGTGAACGATGAGCATATTTTGGCCTGCTCCCTGGTTATCTGGATCCACGTTGGAAGGGATTCTTAAATGCTGACAGCTTAGATGTGCTTAACAGCTGTTGACATAGAGTGTGATGGCCTATTAAGGCCATGGTGTGGTTATATAATGACGAGGCAGGTGTCTAGTAGGTTCTAGTAGATGCAGAAGCTGCTGTTTCAGTTGCTCAGGGAGATAGATGTTTCTCCCCATGCACTGCAGCATTTATTTTACTTCTGCAGTCAGGTCACTTGGAACCAAAGAGAGGGTTTTTTTTTTTTATCTCTTTCCAGAATCTATAATTTTTTGTTTCATCTTTAAGAGGTCTGTGATTGTTTTCTTTCTCCTCTTCCCCCTGGAAGCCACTGAATGGTCTGGGCTTTTCTTAAAACCATGTCTAACAATCAGACTCAGGTAATTCAGAAAATACTTGTATTAGTCGAAGGAGCATAGGTAATCGGTGCTTTCTGAAAATCAGGGAAGTATTTACGATTACCTTTTCTCACACACACCGTCCATTCCAAGGACTAAGAGGCTAAAGTAAACTTCATTTATTGACTAAGCTACTGCCCTCCGTCCAAAAGACGTGGTGAAGCTGGCTGTTTCCCAAATTCTGTTAACTCTCAAACCTCCTGGAGTAGGATCCTGGGCTGAAGAGAATCAGTAGAGAAGAGGAAAGAGTTTCTGTTGTTCCTTGGGTTGTTGGGGACTTCTGCAGCCTGGCCTTTGTGGGCTAGACTTGATATTGGCAGTTCTGCGGTGCTTAGAGCATCATTGTGGAACAGGAACCAGGAGAGGAGGTTCATCTGTGACCCACTTTGGTCAGCAGCTCACCCTGGCTGTCTTTGTCCTACCTTCTTTGATTTCTTTTTTTTTTTTTTTTTTTGAGAAGTCTTAGTCTGAGGTTCTCTGGCTCTATTCTTTTGGTAGGACACTGTCAAGTATTAAAGAGATAGAAAAGAAGATTTTCTGCTTTCAGATTGCTTATAGTCTGTTGCCTGTGCCTAATAATACCTTTACTGATTGGATGAATGGGAACAAAGAGTAGTTATATGTTGTATGCATTTTTAAAATGTGTAGACTATACAAGCCATTGGTCAAACACTTATAAAGTGTTATTTCAATGCATATGTATCGCTTGCTTGCTACTGGGTTGTGGTAAGAGCTTGAGCTTTGGATAAGGCTGCCTGGGTTTGAATCCTCTTCTGCTTAATAGCTGGGTGATCTTGGGTCCATTTTTTACCTTCTCTGTGCTCAGATGTGGTCATCTTTAAAATGAGATGACAGTAGTACTTACCTCCCAAGTTTGGGTGTTAGGAAGATTAAATAAGATAATATATGGGAAGGTACTGGAACAGTGCCTGGCACATAGTAGGCATGTAGTAAATGTCAGCAGCAGTTGCTGTAGGAAGAAAGATGAGTAGGACAGGGCTCCGCTCTTGTTGCTTTGCATCTGTTTGGAACAGTCCATGAATGCATAGGCCATTTGTTTTGTGTAGGTAGATGTCATCTTCAGGATATGCTTTCAGTGTAAAAATATGAGTTAGCTATTATTTCAGATGCCACTTTGAGGTATTTGGGTTGAACTCCCATGGACTATGGGCTAATTTCATGAAATTGACATTTTTTTTAAAAGATTATTTATTTATTTATTTAAGAGAGAGAATGAGATAGAGCATGAGAGGGGGGAGGGTCAGAGGGAGAAGCAGACTCCCCGCTGAGCAGGGAGCCCGATGTGGGACTCGATCCCGGGACTCCAGGATCATGACCTGAGCCGAAGGCAGTCGCTCAACCAACTGAGCCACCCAGGCGCCCTGAAATTGACATTTTAAAACATAATTTTCCATTAGTTAAACTTTTTTTTAAAGTAAGCTCTGTGCCCAACATGGAGCTTGAACTCATGACCTCGAGATCAAGAGTCGCATGCTCTACTGACTGAGCCAGCCAGGCGCCCCTAAAGTTTTTTTTTTTTTTTTTAAAGCAAATGTGAGACTTGTCTAATGACAACTGTGACTAACACTAGCTTTTGCTTTGGGCTGCCCCGCATTTTTAGTGTGTTTTTGTAACTAACTACTCTTTGTTACATTGGTGATGGAAGAGTTTATTTGCGTGCACTCCCCCCCCCCACCCCCCACCAGAGATTCACTTAAATCTGGTGGAGAATATGAAGAAATATTCCTACAAACTTAAGAATACATTTGCATTTGGGTGCACAGTGTGCTACTTTGAAGGCCAAGGTCAGGATTCTTAACTTTAGATATTACATACAGAAAACATTTTGCCCCGTGACCCCATTCCAAACATGGACCATCCATGACATGTGTGTGTGCTGCGTAGTTTAGTACAAACTCCTTTCCATGAAGGGAACGACTCACAGTGGGCAAGGGGTAGTATTTTCATTTCTATAAGTAAGAGCTTAATGGAGAGAGTAGAAGATGCTTATGCTCATGAGAAGGCCGACAGTGAGATTCATTGGTAAATAGCAAAGAGAATTGTATCAAAAAGAAAATGAAAGGAAGGTTACACTAGATACATTTGAGGAAGATAGTTCCATCTTTAGGTAATCTAAAAATGACTGTTGAAAGACGACTGACTTCATTTTGATACAGTTGTGATGGGGTTACTAACTTTGTTGAGATTTTGTGAAGAGCTAAGATTGATTTGGACTAGTTTCTCCAGAGTCAAAATACCAGTATTCCACTTTGAACATCAAAGCTGTTTATTTTAACATTCTGACTTTGGTGCCAGCTCCCTAGAAAGTCATAGATCTGGCTCAAGCCAGAGGTGCCCAGACTAGTTATTTCTGTGCCAGAAGTGCTGTTTTCATTTTCCAAGCATCAATCTGGCAAATGTTTTCTAGTTCACGGCATAAAAGAGAACAAAATGGATGCTTTGAAGAGAAAAAGAAATGTTCTCTACTCACTAGAACCTCTATAATTCTAAAAGACATCAAAAATACCTTTGCACAGGGATGGAACCTTTCCCTTATCCATCCATTCATTCAGCATGTATTTGTTGAATCCAGATTTTGGGTCAGGTTCTATCCTGGGGTCTTGAATTTACCAATAACAAGAGAGACAAAGCTCTTGCCTTCTTGGAGCTTACTTTCTAATTCAAGGAGACAGACAAGAAACGTGTAAATATGTAACTTCACATAGTGATGAATACCATGAAGAAAATAAATGGGCTAGAGAGTGTCTGGGGAAGGGTGCTGCTTTGCATAGAGTTGTCAGGGAATGCCTTTCCAAGGTGATGAGATATATGTATATAGATATTTTATAAGATGGTGGCTATTTGATTTTATTATTTTTTTTAGAGGGGGGCAGGGCAGAGGGAGAGGGAGAGAGAGAATCTTTTTTTTTTAAGGATTTTATTTATTTATCTGAGAGAGAGAGAGCGAGCACATGAGAGGGGGGAGGGTCAGAGGGAGAAGCAGACTCCCCGCTGAGCAGGGAGCCCGATGCGGGACTCGATCCTGGGACTCCAGAATCATGACCTGAGCCAAAGGCAGTCGCTTAACCAACTGAGCCACCCAGGCGCCCGGGAGAGAGAGAATCTTAAGCAGGCTCCACGCTGATGCAGGGCTTGGTCTCATAACCCTGAGATCGTGACCTGAGCTGAAATCTAGAGGCAGATACTTAACCAACTGTACCACCCTGGCGCCCCACCAGGTAATGATATTTGAGCTTACACCTGAACGATGAAAATAAGCCAGCCTGGGAAGATATGGAAGATAGAATTTTCAATGCAGAAGGAATAGCAAGTACAGTGGTTTTGAGATAGAAATGAGCTTGGCTTATCCAAAGATTAGACCTAAGGTCATGGTGCCTAGAACTAGTGAACAAGGGGAAGGATGGTAGGGGTAAGGTCAGAAGATTAGGGGCCAGATCATATAGGACTTATAGGCCATTTTATGGAATTGAGTATGAAATGGGATTGGCATCAGAGGATATCACAGCAGAGCTCTGGTATCCTCTGATTTATGATTTTAAAAATTCATGCTGGTTATTTTATGGTTAAGGGTAAAAATGCTTTTTCTAATGCATTTCTTCAGATGGGGGAGGTGTTCAATTTTAACAGCTTACATTCTTTCACGTCTATAAAAGAATGACATACATTTTCCACATAAATTAAATGTGATCGGCCAACAATATTTGCTGATTGGGGGGGGGGCACAAAAAAGATCTTAGACATGTTCTATTCCACCTCTTTCTTTTCCAGAGTCTAGAAAGATGGATTTAATGGAATTTAGAATCTTATGCTTTTAGGGACTAATTAAAGTAGTTTGGACTAATTATCCATTAGATTTTTATCTCTTTGGTATCACCCCTCCCTTCCCCCCAGCAATTTGCTCAGAATCCTACAGTTAGTTAATGGGGGAGTTGGAATTAGAATCCAGGCATCCCTATTCCTAGTTAACTCTACCCTGACTCCTCCAGTCATAGAAAACATTGTCCTTGCCATCGTGATCTTTTATTTTATTTATTTATTTATTTATTTATTTTTAAAGATTTTATTTTTTATTATTTATTTGAGACAGAGAGAATGAGAGAGACAGAGAGCACATGAGAGGGGGGAGGGTCAGAGGGAGGAGCAGACTCCCTGCAGAGCAGGGAGCCCGATGCGGGACTCGATCCCGGGACTCCAGGATCATGACCTGAGCCAAAGGCAGTCGCTTAACCAACTGAGCCACCCAGGCGCCCCGCCATCGTGATCTTTTATTAAAGAAACAAGATGTACCTACTAATTAAAGTCTAAGAGATTTATCATTTCTACTAAAACAAAGTCCAAAAGTGAGATGCCATAATGAGATGAAAAATTTCCAAGTCGGGAGGAAGAGTAAATATGTTGACACTGTATTTCACTCTGTCACTTCTGTCACTTACCAGCAGTCCTCCATGGGTCCATTACTTTGCCTTTAAATTCTATTCAAATACCCCTTCGTGCCACCTTGCTTGACTGAGTCATCAAAAAAGCCTTTCATGGGGTGCCTGGGTGGCTTAATAGGTTAAGCATCTGACTCTTGGTTTTGGCTCAGGTTGTGATCTCAGGGTTGTGAGATCGAGCCCTGTGTCTGGCTCCACCCTCAGTGAGGAGTCTGCTTGAGATTCTCCCTCCCTTTCCCTCTGCCCTTCGGCTAATGCTCGCTCTCTCAAAAATAAGTAAGTCTGTTAAAAAAAAAAAAAAAAGCCTTTCAAAATACTAAGAAAGTAAAAAAAGGAAAGCAGTGAACATAGAAAAGGCAATGACCATAAACACAGTCTGCTTTATATAGTTTTCTTTCACCACTATATCTAGCTTACTCCCAGGGAATATGAGTAATTATACTTTTGCTCTGTTGGACTGGTCTGGTCTGGTCTGGTCTTTCTTTGAAAGGACCTTTCTGAGATGAACTCCTTACTTACCAGATCACTACAAATTTCTAGGGCGTGGTGCCGTCTTGTAACTCATAAAGAGAACTGGTCACCAAGATACAAACCCTTGATGACACAGGTGAGGACCAAGAGGACCAGTTATCTAGGGCTCCTCTTAGGTGGTTCTCCTTTCTGGTTTAAGAGTTACACCTAGGGGTGCCTGGCTGGCTCAGTTGGTAGCACATGCAACTTTTGTTCTTGGGGTTGTGAGTTCAAGCCCCACGTTGGGTGTAGAGATTGCTAAGAGCTACTATGCCTGTTCCCCAAGTGAATGAAGTCACTCATCAAGTGAATCCCTACCCCCTTCTAATAGTGAGTGGCTTGGTCCCTTTTGGTATAATAGTATAGTTACACTTTCTCATAGATGATTGATAACATCCAGAGAATGAAAATTATATATAATTTATATATATATATAATATATAATATATATATTCTCAGGGACTTTTGTCCTAACGTAATAACTAAGTGTTAAATAACTGGCCTAGGCAATGTCTTTGAGAAGCCTCAACAGCCTTGGATGAATTAGCTTGAAAGGGCTTGTTTTGGATCTGTTCAGAATAAAATTCCTTCAGCTACTACAGGCGTGTTGGATGAGCCATAGTGAGGTTCTGTTGAGGAATATATTTGTTTAGGAGGTGTGCGATCCACTGAAGAGAGGAAGTCTCTGGCTGCTGCTTACGTCATGTCAGAGTTTTAGTTTGTCAGAAAGGTAGGAATCAGATTGTGAATACTCAGTCTCATTTCCTAGAAACTGAAAAGGAAGGAGAAATACACCCATGGCCTGTTCAACCTTGTCTGTGTGGGCTGTGCTCACTCAGTTGGATACTTTCGGCCAGTTGTCTTAGACTATATTTAGGTTTTGATTAGGAAGTTCTGAGAATTTTCAAATTCCTGCCTGGTTTCGGCACCAGTGTGTACGTACATGCTTACCAGCAGGGCACTTTACTTTCCATTGCTCCTTTCCGAAGAACTGAATGCCAAGATTCAGGTTAGCTAATCACATTTCTTAAGACCAAATTTTTTTGCGAAAAATTTTTCATTCATTAATTCATTCATTCCATCCATCCATCCATCCATCCATCCATTCATTCATCTACCTCTCCATCCATCCAGCCAGTAAACTTTTGGAAAAATTATTAAAAGCTGGGAATGGATGCTATCTGGCACAAAATTCAGAAAGTACAGATTTATATATAATGAAGTTAAAAGTCTCCCTGCCATCCCAGTACTCAGCCACACAGTTTTTTTTTAGTCTTGTTTCAGAAATATTTATTAAGCTCTCCTCTGGATCAGTCCAAATGCTTGATGCTGTTTGTGACATGCTTGAAGTTTCTAGAAATAATTTTACTTAAAGTTAGAGAAAATAATCTAGCTTTTAATGCTCGTTAGGAGGCACAATGTGATATTTAATGTAAGCTCCACGAGGGCAGGGATTTTCCTCTGTTGTCTGCTGCTATATTCTCAGTGCTTACTGCAATGTCTGTAAATACTCATTTAGTGAATGGATATCAGGATTAAAAAAAAAGGGAGCTGAGTTTGTTTTTATACCCTTCATAGATCTTAGAATTTTATAATTGAATTTTCTATCTCCAGTTAAGATGTTAAAGAAAAGTAATTTTCTATTTTTTTCTCACAAATCTCTGGGTAAGGAGATTTCACAAGCTTTCTGGCAAGTAATTTATTTTTGGCATATCTCAAACTTTCATTATTAGGAAGTTTAGTATATCTAAAGTAAATCCTGCCATTGAAATTCTAGTCCCTTACTTTAAAGGGAAGGTTCTTTGGTATCCAGGCTCGCGGTGGGTTATTTCCTTGAGAAGGCCGGCGGTATATTCAGCATGGTCAGCCAAAGCCTCGCTTTATCTCTTCTGCCTTGGAGCTTCTCTTCCTTTGCAGACTCACCAGTCTGTCTTGGGCTGCTAGCACTTCCTGAAATAACTTTAAACTCTGTGTTGAGTTACCTCTGGTTCTTTTCTTTATACTAAGTGATATGATTTAAAAACAGAACAAAATGACTTCTGGGTCACTGGCCCTTAAAGGGGTTACTTTTAATGGTCCTTACCTTTAATGGATTAATTCAGCTAGTATTTGTTGTGTCATCTGTATGGAAAAAGTAGCAACTACTGGTCCTAGAGGACAAGAAGATAAATTTTATTCTCGTCAGGATACACTATAGGTGATGTTAAAGGAGCAGTTGAATGCTTACAGCTGGAGCCTGAAAAGGAGGAAGACAAGAGGTAGCCAGCATAAATTCTTAACTCCAGCCCCATAGCTTATCATTACTAGACTTTCTTCTACCCCCTTGCCCTGTTTTTGTTTTTTTTTCCTGATTATAAAAGTAATTTTCACTCATGGAAGAAATTTGGGGAAAACTCAGGAACTTTTAGAGAAGCAAAGGGGAAAAAAATCACCCTAATCCTGTCACCTAGAGGCAAATTATTAATATTACAAAATACATAATTGGGATCATATTGTTATACTGTTTTCTTCCTTTTCTCTTTTATCATTTTAAGCATTTTCCCAACATTAGAAACTCTTTGTAAAAATCAGTTTTTTTTTTTTAAAGATTTTATTTATTTATTTGACAGAGACAGCGAGAGCAGGAATACAAGCAGGGGGAGTGGGAGAGGGAGAGGGAGAGGCAGGCTTCCCGCCGAGCAGGGAGCCCGATGTGGGACTCGATCCCAGGACCCTGGGATCATGACCTGAGCCGAAGGCAGACGCTTAACGACTGAGCCACCCAAGCACTCTGTAAAAATCAATTTTAATGGCTGTATGTGCTTCCATTGTCTGCCTACTGTCATTTTTTGAAACTTTTTTCGTAATTGAAGGCTCTTCCCAGTTTTTCACTCTCAAGTTCTCTGTGGTGCCCATTTTTGTACACATGAGGTCTTTGATGCGTTTCTGATTTTTTTGCTCAGGATAGATTGTTGGAAGTGAAATTACTGGGTCAGAGGGTACACGTTTTTAAGATACTTGATGCCTATGTTGCCACATTGCTTTCCAGAAAGGTTATGCCAGGATTAGCCTCCTGGGCATGTCTGAGGAGGCCTCCTTTCTTTATCTTGTATCCCCTCTGCCTTTCAAGGCCCTGCTGTACCTCTGAGCCTAGGGTGTCAGCTGTAGGACAGGTCAAAAGAGAGCAGTTGCCTGTTCTTTCCTTCCCTGAGCCCAACCTGGATGAGGGAAGAGCAGAGTGTGACTCTTACCTTTCAGTCGCTGGTGAGTCATCCTTCTCCCCTGACCTTTCACAACCAGATGCAGACCTACATTGGAGAGCCTTACCTGAACTCTGGCTTTTAAAATAACTCTTCTTTGGGGCGCCTGGGTGGTTCAGTTGGTTAAGCGACTGCCTTCGGCTCAGGTCATGATCCTGGAGTCCCTGGATCGAGTCCCACATCGGGCTCCCTGCTCAGCAGGGAGCCTGCTTCTCCCTCTGACCCTCCCCACTCTCATGCTCTCTCTATCTCATTCTCTCTCTCAAATAAATAAATAAAATCTTAAAAAAAAAAAAAAAATAACTCTTCTTTGGTGAACCCGGGTGAGAATTTCAGAGATTAACGAAGGTTGTAATTTACTCCTCCCTTTTTACAGGTAAAAAGATGGTGAAGGGAATTGTAAGGGAAGTAATTTTCTGAATAAATATGCTGATGCAGCAGCGCTATAATGTTTGGATTTGCTTATGTACTCTATGTGTTAGTTTTCAAGGGTAATTGGGTCATATGGGATATTGTTCTTAGAATGTTTTGGGGTAACTACTGCTGTATTTTGGGCATCCGGCGATATGCTTTTTTATCTACAATAGAACACCTCTTATGCAATCAGTTTGGATTATGACTGGCTTGGTTAATTGGGGCAAAAAAACAAATGAAGCAGGGAAATCAGAAATAATGATGCATACATTTAGTATTTTAATTTAAAATATACGTAAGCATTCATTCACTAATCTTTTTAAAAGTGTTTATTATGGAAAATTTCAAACATAAACAAAAGTTGAGAGACTAGTATAATGAACCCCCCATGGACTCATCACCCAGCTCATGCTGTTACCACCTCATGGCCAATCTTCCATCTGTACCCCTTCCCGATTCTTTCTCTCTGGTTTATTTTGAAGCAACTTACAGAATTCTGTCATTTTATCCATAAATATTTTGGCATGTATATCTAAATGAGGATTGTTTTTCAAAAAACATGACACCAGGACTATTATCCTACCTAAAACAACAGTAATTCCTTATTGTCATTAAGTATCAAATCAGTGTTAAAATTTCCCTGTCATATATATATTTTTTTCTTTTTTTTAACCACTTAATGTTTGAATCAGGTTCTAAATAAAGTCTGTACATTATAATTGATTGATATCCCTTAAGTTTTTTTTTTTTTAATTTGTTTCAATCTATAGGTTTCCCCTCCTCTTCCTCTTTGCAATTTAAGAAACACATTGGCTAATCTTTTGATGTAGGGCCAAGGCCTTTCTTTTTTGTATTGATGTCTTGATTGGAGTTCCTTCATCTTGTTTGCATTAAACATACCCCTGGTTTATCATCTATGATTTCCAGTTTGTTTTGCTTTTTTAAAGTAGAGCATGAATTGAAAGGCATTTGTGAGGCAATATGAGTACAGAATCCCTCTTGAGTTTTATGATTGAGTTTTATGATTCCCTCCCCCCCAGTCTTTTACATCTGTCTCATCTACATCTAATTTGACTTTACCAAGTCTCTTTAAGCATCCAACTTAGTTTTCATAGAAACAGGCCTTTCTTTTCTCCCTGATTTCACATAACTAATAACAAGAGCACCTGGTAGAAATAGGCTTGGGAAAAAACAATTCTTGGTAAGCGTGCATGTCAGTGGGTGGGAGCAGAAATGTCGCAGAGTAAGAGTGGCTGTTCATCAGGGCCAGGTTGCATGCTGCGACATCAGTTATTTCACAGAGCTAAGGGGGGGGGGGCATTGGTGATTTAGGCAGGTTGGTTGGGTGGAGGTGGGTTAAGAGAGCTTCTACACGAACATAAAATTAGAAATAAATGAAAGTTGTTAGAAATTTGGGGACAAGATATTTTCTAGAATCTTTTATTTCTAGTGTATACTTCAGGGTGGTATTTTTGTCCACTTCTGTTAGAGTTTGCATGAACTGAACTGAATTTGATAATGGGCCAGTGATGTTAAAAATTTGGTGAGGAAACAGCCAGTCTCTCTAGTTTAAAAGGTTTATATCTGTTCACTGCCAGTGTAGCGTTCCATGGAACAAGTTGACATTTTCATGTAGTAAGTTGTTTTCTGTTCCTGGCAAAAAAAATCTTGGTTCATATGCCACAAGAAACAGAATTGTTTTTATTGTGGAAGGCAGGAGCAGAGCTGTGTGTTTCTTATTTGGATTAGTTGGGCACCTGCAGGATTTCTTACTTCTGCCTCCTGTTGTCCTTTCCTTCTGTCAAAACGTTCATTATAGTGTTGCATAAAGCAGTGTTCGGACAATAGCTGAGTTTTTTTCGTAGCTCGTTTTTCAAACCCTCAAAATAATGTTTTTAGTGATTGCATGTTCTTGGCTTACTTTCATTTCTCCATCAACAGTGATACTGTTATTCTAGTCAAATGGGACAGTTGTATTCCAGCAATGATCTCTGTGTCTAAGTCAGCTGCAGAGACACCACATTCAAATATTATACTTAACTATCTTACATGTGTACAGTAGTCCTGGGACATAATTAAATTTGGGGGTGATACTTTCGGATCTCTATAAAGGATTTTACACCCCTTGCGAATAAAATAACTTGTTTGAAGCATGTTGCTCATTGGCCTCTCTGACATATGCAGAAGAGTGGCTAGTGATTTCAGCCTGCTGCCTCTTCTGATCTCATTTTTCTTCTTCCTTTTCAGTCAGCAGCTGCATCCAGTGCCCTGCTCTCATTGAGCTCTTGGTAAAAGGGATACTGTTCTCCTGAGCACAACCTCTTAGATCAATGGTGGTTAGATTTTTTTTTTTGGTTCAAGACTCCATTTTGGAGTCACATTAAATTTTAAAACTGCATTTCAGCTGTGTTACTACCTGTTTCTTTTTTTTCTTATGCTAGTACCTGTGTTTTCTGCTTTTCCAGCTCTTTGGGGGAACCTTAGGGACCCACCCCAATTGCCTGAGGCGGTCCATAGCAATGAATTGAGCATTGGTGTGGGAGTCAAGGCACACGTTTGCAGATTTAATTGTTGATAGCTGGCAGTTTTCTTTGACCAAATCACTTAACTTCATGGAGCTTCCAGTTTCTTTTTTTGCTTACATATATATGTTTTTAAGAGCTTTATTGAGATGTAACTCACATATTATGCAATTCACTCAGTTCAGTGTTTTTAGTATACTCACAGAGTTGTGCAACCATCAGCACAATCAATTTTAGAACATTTCCATTTCCCTTAAAAGAAATGGCAGATACCTGTTAGCAGTCATTACCCACTTCCTTAGCCTCCTTCCCCCAGCCCTAAGCAACCACTAATCAATTTCTATAGATTTGTCTATTCTGGACATTTCATATAAATAGAATCATACAAAGTATGGCCTTTTGTGCCTGGTTTCTTTCACATAGCATAGTGTCTTCAGGGTTCATCCATATGGTAGCATATGTCAGAATTTCATTACTTTTGATGGCCAAATAATATTCCATTGTCTGGCTAGGCTGCATTTTGTGAATTGATGGACATTTGCGTTGTTTCTACCCTTTGCCTATTATGAACAGTGCTGTTATGTACATTCACATACAAATTTTTGTGTGGACATATGTTTTCATTTCTCTTACATATATATACTAAAGAGGGACATTGCTGGATCATACAGCTCCACATTTAACTTGTTGAGGAGTGGCCAAACTGTTTTCCAAAATGGCGGCACCATTTTCCATTCCCACCAGTAATGTATGAGGGTTGCAGTTTTTCTTCATCCTCGCCAAAACTTGTGTTCTTTCTTTTTGATCTAGCTATCCTAGTGGATGTGAAGTGGTATTTCATTGTGGTTTTGGTTTGCATTTCCCTAGTGACTAATGGTGTTGAGCATCTTTTCCTGTGCTAATTGCCGATTTGTAGATCTTTGGAGAAATGTCTATTTAGATTTTTGCCTGTATTTTAGTTGGGTTATTTGTCTTTTTATTGTTGAGTTGTAAGAATTCTTTACATATTCTGGATACAAGTTATCAGATATATGATTTACAGATATTTTCTCTCATTTTGTGGGTTGTCTCTTCACTTTCTTGATGGTTTTGTTTGTAGCACAAAAGTTTTTAATTTTGATGCACTAGTTTCTTAATTTGTCAGGTTATTCTAACTCTGAAATAATATGCTCTGTTGTGAATATTTTTCTTCTATTTTTACTCCTTCTCTTCCCTTCTCCCACTTTCAAATAGTTCTTCCTTTTCCAGGGCATTTTGTAGCCTCAAGTCTCTAAAAACATCTATGTATGTGTTTATCTGATACATGTGTCTTATGAAATAATCAAGCTTTACAAATATGTAACATAGGAAGTAGTTGTTTTCCTATATCCAGAGAAAACATTGTTAACATTATATAACGAATTTTCCTATCCATGTGTTAACATTTTATATTTTTCATTAAAAAGGGATCATACCACACATCTGGTTTGCTACTTGTTGTTTTTTTTAAAATTTAAATAGTATATCTCTGATATTCTTCCATGTTAGTACATTTTGCCCTCATCTCAATCTTTTTTTTTTTTAGAATTTTTTTTTTTTTTAAGATTTTATTTATTTGCGAGAGAGACAATGAGAGACAGAGAGCATGAGAGGGAGGAGGGTCAGAGGGAGAAGCAGACTCCCTGCTGAGCAGGGAGCCCGATGTGGGACTCGATCCCGGGACTCCAGGATCATGACCTGAGCCGAAGGCAGTCGCTTAACCAACTGAGCCACCCAGGCACCCCTCAATCTTTTTATTGGCTGCAGAGTATTCCATTTTAGGGGAATAGTATAATTTATTTAAGTTGTACCCTACTGATAGGTTTAGGGTTGTTCTCAGCTTTTATTTATTGATTTTTATCACGAATTACATCTGTTAATGTTTCTGCACATTTGTATTTGCACACTTGTGCTAGTGTTTCTTTTCTATTCCATTTATTTGCTGTTGCATTATTTACTATTCAGAAGACTCAGACTTAATTTTTAAAATAAAATCAAATATAAGAGTTTTATTAGATCCTACTTTGAGTAAACTTCGCAAAAGTTATGTATTCTTTTCTGTTAGGATATTTACAATATTAGGATCTTCTTTTAAAACTAGATGCTTCAGGGGCACCTGGGTGGCTCAGTTGTTAAGCATCTGCCTTCGGCTCAGGTCATGGTCCCAGGGTCCTGGGATCGAGTCCCACATCGGGCTCCCTGCTCCGCGGGAAGCCTGCTTCTCCCTCTACCACTCACCCCGCTTGTGTTCCTGCTCTCACTATGTCTCTCTCTGTCAAATAAATAAATAAAATCTTTAAAAAAAAAAACCAGATGCTTCATTTTCTCAGTAATTTAATAGAATAATTCACTAGGAGAGGAATGCCTGCATCGAAATATGAATGCTTCAAGTTTTATACATGTTGCCAAATTGCCCTCCAAGAAAGGCCAAGCTAATTCACTCAATTCAGGAGTGTACCACAGTGCTCTCTCTGTTCTCTTTAACACTGGCAACCAGCCATCTTTTTAGAGAGTCAATCTGACAGGTAAAAAAATGTCATTTTAATTTATAGTTATGTATTAGTGATTTATCATTTAATTTGTCGATTGGTTATTTGTATTGGAATTGTCTGCATCCTTTATCTACTTTTCTGTTGGGCTTTTTGGCCCATTCTCATTATTGCACAATAGTTTTTTTAATATTAGGGAAATTAGTTACCTCTGAAAATATTACAGGTATGTTTCTGAGTTTGTCTTGTGACTTTATGTGTATGTGTATTTTTTAAAAAATATAAAATATAAACATTTTTATGTAGTCAGGTTTTTCTGTTTTTTTACTTTATGGCTGCTCATGTGGTTTCCGTCCTCATTCTAATCTTATAAAAATATTTACCCATGTTTTTGTCAAGTACTTTTATGGTTTTGTTTTTAAATTTAGATCTTTGTTTCATGTGGAATGCATTTTGGTTTAAAGTGAATGAGAAGGGGTCAGTTGTGGAATTTGCTAGAGTTGTAACTTTACATTTATTTTTGTGGTTATTAATAGTTTTCTTCTCTCACTGGACTGTAAGCTCTGTGAGGGCAATGGATGGTATAATTTTTCTCCCTTGTTCCTATTTTCAGTATTGAGCACAGTGCCTGCCTCATGTGACACCCTCCATATACTGAGTGAATGAGTCTTCTTCTCCAGATGTCTAGCTTATTGTGTCAACAGAGTATCTTGAATAGTTATTTCTTTTTTGATTTTAAAATGCAACTTTATTACAAAATCTCCAGATGCTTGAGTACATTTCCAAGCTCTCCTCATCCATTGATTGTACTGTCTTTACTTGCTTTCATACTGTGCACCTTTAATTATTATAGCTCCCTCCCACTTAAAGCGTATTTGGAAGGCCAGCCTCAGTCTTAAATATACCAGTTTGGGAAGCACTGTGATCTCCTTTAGTAAAACTTCTTGCTGCCCCTTAGAGAACATTCATTTAACTTACTGATTAAACATTTAATCTATTCTGAGACTTAGCCTGCAAAGTAGAAATGATTTGGGGGTGTTACTTGCTGGAGTTTTTCTAGAATATGACATCCTTAGTTCTGGCCTTGAAATCCCTAGTGTCTTTTTGAAAACTCTCATTTTGTAATCTTGGGCATCTCTAGAAAAGCATAACATTTTTCCTCACAGTCTTTTAATGCAGAATACACAGAGAGCGTAGGTAGCAGAAAAGGCATGAAGAAGTTGTATTGGCACCCAGCTGACTGCAAAGCAGATAGTGGAGAAGTTATTACTTAAAAGTTGTATATAGGGGCACCTAGGTGGCTAGGTTGGTTAAGCATCTGACTTCGGTTCAGGTCATGATCTCAGGGTCCTGGGATTGAGCCCTGCGTCGGGCTCCCTGCTCAGCAGGGAGTCTGCTTCTCCTTCTCCCTCTGGCTTTCCCCTGCGTCATGTGCTCTCTCCCTCTTTCTCTCTCTTTAATAAATAAATAAAAAATCTAAAAAAAAAAGTGGCTTACAGAATTCACTTCAGCGACCTTGATTTTTCACCTCATGCATGACACGTTTCTTTCCTGTGGCATGCAGCTTTAGATTGATTCATTGGCTATGACTTGGGTGAAGTTCACGGAACATTGCTAACTAATCACTTCCTGCTTCTTTAGTGTACCCTCTGCTCTTAGACATTAGAAATTCTTATAGTCTGAGATAGAGTATTCTCTTGGGATTTTCTGTCCGGCTGTCCTTATGTGGGAACCAGCGTTAGGGTCTTATGAGTGTTAGGGAAGTTTAAAAGTTTAATGTCTGGGGAACGGAGCTAATGGAACAGAGTGTACCAATTGTGAAAGAATCCTTGCTTTCTTTTCTATTGGAACATTATTCCAGAGTGCTTTAACAAAACTCTTAATTGTAAATAACTGCTGATTTACAAGTGTATTTTCAGACGGTTACCCATTTTCTTTGAAAAAAAAATAGCGGTTTTCTTAAGCTCTTTCAGACTTTTCCTTAATAAGCCTAACCATGGATTCTAGAAGTATTAAAGTAGGAAAATACTCAAGTAGGTTTGTTTGGGACCCTTAGTCTCCACCCTGGAATTAAATACCACTGAAAATAACCCTGGAATGAAGGGTTTTTGTGTGGCAGGACTGGTGGACTTACACGATTCTTCCTTTCACAAGTCTCGTTGATGGCAAATGGGCTTACTTTTCTTTTAGTTGTGTTCTTGACTTTTCTCAACGCTAGTCTTAACTGCGAGATTTTGAGGTGGTTAATTATTCGAGCACACCAATGAACAGCTTGTTAGTAGATGTTATCTCATGTTGATTAGGTACTCTTGAGATTTACTGTACTTGCAAAACACCTGTCTGTATTTGAGCTGTGGTAGGTGGTTGGCTTTTTTTTTTTTTTTAAAGATTTTATTTATTTATTTGAGAGAGAGAATGTGAGAGAGAGAGCA